>NC_064619.1:635200320-635509903 GCF_023898315.1 Schistocerca nitens | reverse complement strand
CTAGCGGTAATATCTTTGGGGCACTTGTGTATTATGACTAATAGTACATCCACCCATGTTGTCCCATAGGGTCATCTGTGTCCCAGCACCTCACTCATCTGTCTGTGTCTTAGGGTTGACTTCTACTGATTGTATCACAGTTTATGTGCCCAGGTGCTGGAGGCAAATCCTTCGTACGATAGTAATGAGGACTGAAAAATGATAGTGTCTAAGCTGTAGTAATGAACTCTTTAATTCAGTAGTGTCCAGTCATGCCAGATTGTGCAAAACTTGCTAGGCGCGCAGTCCGGATCCGCGCGACGGCTACGGTTGCATGTTCGAATCCTGCCTCGGGCATGGATGTTTGCGATGTCCTTAGGTTAATTAGGTTTAAGTAGTTCTAAGTTCTAGGGGACTGATGACCACAGATGTTAAGTCCCATAGTGCTCAGAGCCATTTGATTTTGATTTGTGCATAACTTCACTAGATATCTGTGTGAAAGGTACGTTTTTCAGCAAGGATATCACACACAATTATTTCCACGGTGGCTGTCGAGCCGTCTGCCATTACAACCAGTATATTCTTCATACATGGTATTTCGCTGATATTTGAGCATTTTCATTTAAAGTTGTTAGCAATGGGTCAAGTATAGGCTCCCAGAAAATTGGTTCAAACATATATCCCTGTGGACGACTCTCACTGATTCGCCACCTTACTTACTGAATATTGTATCTCACTCTACAATATGCTCTTTACAATAATGTAGGAGGCTGCAGTAGAAAAATTGTGGTATCTGTAATTGTCTCAAGTGAGCAAACATTGTCAGCTACCGACTGTCTTCAAATGCGTCCGAAATGGCACCTTTGATGCCTACTACATATTTGTTGTTGGAGTTATGCTCAATGCTGAGAATACATTAGCTGCGTTGACTATAGATCTGCCCTTTCTGAAAACGATTTGGATGGGGCTGCTGCCGTGTAGCTCCCTGTGGGATGTAGCCTACTGCAGTGGAAGAGGTCCTAGCTTTGTGCGTAGTGTCAAGAAGACATGTTGATCTGCAGCTCTTAGAAGCCTTTGGACGTCTATTCAGACTCTTCTGGATTATTACAGCTTGGACAGTCCGCCAGATCACAGACACTCTTCCTCGAATTACTGATTCATTCAATAAATGAGCGACGAATTTCACCATTTACTTCTTTGCCGCTTTCAGCGTTGCAGTACGAATTTAATCAGTACGGGAAGCTTTTCCATTCTTAACCTGCGAGATAGCATCTGCCACTTCTTCTTGTGAAAATGGTAGATCGACGATTGGGCTTTCATATGGACCACACATACTTTCTATCTTTGAAGGCCGTCATCGTTTTCGCTCTTACCTTCTGGAAGAAGCGACTTTAGCAGGTAGTTGATCAAGTTTCTCCAATTTCTAGTAATAGTACCATTCTCCTCACGTACTTTCCCTTCTGAGATTTTACTGTCTCTGTTAGTATTCTCTAGGGAGTACAACAGGTATCTGTTACTAGTAGCGTCTAAGCATACCATCCACAATGCCTTTCTTCGTGGTATCTATGATGCCGTTAATTCACCTTTCACTGATCTATGCAACTATACTCTAGTCTCCGTCGTTTCGTGACCTACAGCTCTTCCATAAATTTTGTATTGTTGTTGAACACGCTTTTTTCAGATCTTCAGGTCTGCCTCCGAGGTGTACAATAACCTCTACAATTTACGTCTAGGAAAGGCCATATTTTGTGTGATTTATAAGACGGTTGTAAGTGTCTGTGCCACGTAATATAAGCTTTATCAAAATTTATGTCGACGGTGATATTTTTCCTCTCCCATATTTCTTCGTTCTTCAGTAGCAATACGAAAGACTCTCCAATAGTTAATTTGGTTTGCTGCAGAGTTAGTGGCCAAGGTGCTGCAAGTGTCGCTCGCGATACCAGAACTACTTTCATATGTTCATATGTGTCTGGACGGCCCACCCTGTTTAGCACATTGAACATTAAATCATCAGTTGCTTCCTACATTTATGTACCATTCTCATCCCTTACAAGGCTGTGCTACAGTGCCCATTTTGCACCAGCGTCCACCACAAATTATATCAGGTGGACCCTAAACGTAGTGAGCCGCATCTCTCAGCCTATCGATGTCTGGTTCAGTGCTGTGTTAATTTTGCTTGCAGATGCTTGTCAGCGCTAGTTTGCTGTCTGATGAGTGTAGATTTATTGACGAAATATATGTGTCACTAAGTTAGAATTTAGTTTCTACTTGTAAAGTTTTTTTTTAGTTACCGCTACCAGTCACAAACTTTGTTACTTTGCTACATGTTTCGAGGTAATAACTCATCTTTAGTCTAAATGCCATTACAAAAAAGAATTTCACGATAAGATTATATTTATAATTCATAGTGTTTTCATAAACACTGTGGTTATCTTTGTTCTGGCGAGGCAGTCTCGTTGTGATAAGCTGAGGTGTTTCCATTTCCGTGGCTCTCTTTACACATTTCTTGACACAGTCACGATTGAAAAAAGTGAAAATGACTGCAAATTAGTTTTTACTTATCAAATTTCTGGAAGAATACTGTCATTGCTACTCCATGTGGATCACCAGCAGTTGTTACAACGTAGACTCGAAAACTTAGGTATCTTACCGTGCTTTATGTACCGCTGTTGAATACGGACGAGATCTGTCTCTCAGTCCCCTACTAACTTACACTAAAGAGCCAAAGAAACTGGGGCACCTGCCTAATATCGTGTAGGGCCCTGTGAGCACGCAGAGGTGCCGCAACACGACGTGGCATGGACTCGACTATTGTGTGAAGTACTTCTGAAGGGAACTGACTCCATAAACCCTGCAGGGCGTAGCATTTCTGGACGTTTGAGGTCGCATTGCCCTGCTGGAATTGCCCAAGTGTGTAGAATGCGCAATGGACATGAATGGATGCAGGTGATCAGACAGGATGCTTACGTATGTGTCACCTGTAAGAGTCTTGACGTATCATGGGTCCTATATCACTCCAACTGCACACGCCCCACACCTTAACAGAGACTCCATCAACTTGAACAGTCCCCAGCTGACATGCATGGTTCATGGATTCATGAGGTTGCCTCCATAACTATACACGTCCACTCGCTCAATACAATTTGAAACGACATTCGTCCAACCAGGAACCACGTTTTCAGTCATCAACAATCCAATGTGGGTTTTGGCGGGCCCAGGCGATGCGTAAACCTTTGTGTTGTGCAGTCATCAAGGGTACACAAGTGGGCCTTCGGCTTGTAATCTCTCCCCTCCTTCTTTATTCCAACTATTGTCCACAATAAGCATTTTCTGAAGATTTAAGAGTAGTAAGACTACAACAAACTCTTTAGTTCACTTTTCTTATAGAATTGAGTCCAGTTCTTCTTGTCTAGGGGTCTGATTCTTGAAGTTGAAATTGTCACATTTTAGGGCCTCATGGTAGAATTAATCTAAATAATTTTGAAGATTTTTGTTGCAGAAGTTTTGTTTTTAGAGTAGTATATTTTGCCACAATTTAGTATATCATACAGGCATTTGAATTTCCACATTAGCAAAGCCGAAATTACATTGTTCAACCAAAATACAAAAATACGTCCGAACACATCAGAGGCATGCTTACTACTACTCTACACTGCGGTAATAACCATTTTCCAAAGGGTTTACAGTTTCTCTTGGCAAATGAATTTCTATTAAGTTCCATTATTATTTCATAACAGGATCTAGAAATAAACGTAGTAAACAGTACCAGATTGCCTAATTAATAATAGAAATTTTAAGTGTGCGGAATAATTCGTAATTTTTAAATGTTTAAAAAAAAGTTAACTGTACATTCAGAGCTAGTACTTATTGATGTAACCTCGAAAATAAAGTAATTCCTTTTTATACATTTTATCTTGAAATATAACATATTGTCTATAAAATTATATGAGATTTTTCAGAAAAGCAGCCGAGATAAAACTGACCTGTCCAAAATTCAAAAAATAGAACCGGTATCGACAACTACTGTTGAAGAAAAGTAATGCTAGAGGAGGACGTCCCGTTATAGGCTCCGAAAGCCCATATCGACGATGTTTAATTAAATGCTTCGCGCGCTAACACTTATTCGTAGCCTAGCATTGAAATGTACAGCAATCTGCGGAAGGGTTGCACTTCTGTCACGTTGAACGATTCTCTTCAGTCGTCGTTGGTCCCGTTCTTGAAGAATATATTTCCGGCCGCAGTGACGTCGGAAATTTTATGTTTTACCGAATTCCTGATAATCGCGGTACAATCGTGAAATGGTCGTGCGGGAAAATCCCCACTTCATGGCTACCTCGGAGATGCTGTGTTCCATCGCTCGTGCGCCGACCATAACACCGCGTTCATAACCTGCCGTTGTAGCAGCAGTAACCGATATAACAAGTGCTCCAAACACATGTTGTCTTATATAGGCGTTGCCGACTGCAGCATCGTGTTTTTGCTTGTTTACATATTTCTGTATTTGAATAAGGATGCCTGTACGTTTCTTTTGCGCTTCAGTGTACATATTTCTGCCGTTACTCTCGCACAGTGTCTATCATTTATTTTCAATATCCACTGGCATCAAGGACGTCTAGTAAAAACATAACGCTTCAGTGTACGACGAGAGGAATCGAAATAGTCAAGAACCAGTTGTTTTCTGATGAACACTGACTACAGGAGATCGCTGAGATATGATACGTTACTTGGTAACTCGTTCACATTCATCTGAATTCGATCAATTGCTTCAGCAGCCGGAAAGGCAACTGAGCCACCTTTTGAGTATGCCTTCCGGGTAATGTACAGAAGGGCTGCTTGAAGTGTTTTGAGGCTCTATAATGTATTAAGACAAAGATATCTCCAGTTGACGTTGGATAAATACACTTGTACTGCCCACTTAGGGCAGAATGGAAATTACCTGACGTAGCGGGCTGCGGTGATTCCGCTATGTTACTGTCAGTCCCACTAGATAAGACATGACGGACTGTTTGAGTCTACGAAAGGGGAGCACCATGTGTTTGTCTATGCCTTCCATTCTTTTTATTTGGGTCGATACTGAATTCATGACGTTGTACCTGCTTTCCCCACGCAAGAGTTGTTCCCTTAACAAATTGTATCCTATGACTGTGAGTAATAGCTTGAAGTAATGGATCGCTAGAATTCAAAGTTTTGTATTTTTGTCAGTTTCTGTTTTGTAAATTATTTTAATTTGCGCGGTATCTGCTGTGATCTAGTATACCTTCTGTTGATAAGGTTTAAAGATGAGTAGTAAAAGGGCACCACCAACGTACTATCTATTCCAGCGATCTCCCATGTCTTCGTTGGTCCTCATTCGGGTATGGCCAGTTTCGTTTGTCCACCACAATAATGCACGCCTGCAGTTTAGAAGGCGTGTTGAAGGATGTCTCTCCTGATTATGCCTAGAATAACCTGTTCTTTCTTTCTGCTTAGTTTTCAGTATCGGGCGTAAATCGCCAAAATTAACCGCAGTGGTGTTACTGGTCATAGACAGTTTTCACCATTTCACTTTGCAGCAGCACTTAGTACATGGCACATTCGTTTTCAGGGATCGAATATTTCTTACCTCTAATCGAGATGCGTATGCACCTTGCTGGCATGTTAGCGTTGCGCCAGACTTCCTTAAATTTAGACATTTTTGTACCGTTGAAATTTCCTTGTCTAACAATTCACTGTGGCCAATGTACAAAGTATTCATTGTTAACAACAACTGCCTGTTTCACTTAGTGTACAAACGAGACGTGGAGGGTAACATTTGCGCTAACTTCCGATTGCTTTTCAAATATAAGAAATACATTTACATAAACAAGACACACCGATTTATGTCAAATCTAGAGCGGAAACTCCAGGATGGACACTTACATCGTACTTTTCAAAATGCGAAAGAACTTCTGCATTTAATAATCACTAGTATACGCAGAAAACAAGTTTTTAATTTTCTCTACTATTGGTCAAGAACAATTAAATATATTTACAGTACTGATATATTTTAGGTTGAGATGTATTCAATTTTGCCATCGGTGGAGTTCCACTCAGTTATCGACCAGAACTCCAGTCCCCAGGCTCTATAAACAATATTTACAGACTGTAAGTCCTTTTTATTGTCGTGATGTATAGTACAATATGTTTATCCACCAGCACATTTTCTGACACTTCAGCACACCAAACGAAACTCTAACAATCTGTCCCACACAGAACATTATCATTCAGACACAGATGAGCAACAAACAACTACTTCCAGCGGAATAGTAACAATTGGGGCATATGTCACCATTTCTGTTTGGCTAGAGATAAGCATCAGAAGAACTAGTTCCAGTTAGAAAGCATCGAACTGCTGTTCTGTTCGACTGCAGATAAGCATCGAAGAACTGCCACCAAAACCTTTAGTAAATTGTCCCATACATCGACAGATTATTTTTGGTAACAGATAAGCATGAAGGAACTACCATCATCGATACTGTAAGTAACTGCACCGTATATCATCGTTTTATTTGGTACCAAGTCCAGAGTAGTTGGCGTGTATAGTGACAATGGTTTTGTAGGGCATGAAATAATTGTTACACGGTTTACAAGAACGTAACAGAATGTAAAACAGCGAAGTATGGAGCCATTACTTACAATCTTATTAGGGCTAGTGGTTTAATACTGCTCCAACTCAACATAAAATTGTCAATATATGGGGAAATTTGTTACAGTTTTGTTGTGAGTAGTTTTTTGAAGGTTATCTGTAACGTAATATACAATGTCGATGTATTCAGCAGTTTATTACGGTTTCGTTTGTTGAGTTTCCGTTTTGGAAATTTTGACTTCACTGGATAAAGATACGACATTCTGGTAGGTTAAGGGAGAAACAGAGAGTAAACTTATGTTAAAGAGCCTTCCCACCGTAATGCCAGTCCGTACATGTCTGGAAGTTCATATCTTTTAAAATGGAGTCGTACTGTCAATAACTTAACATGTTTTGACAGACAATTTATAGATTTGGTAATAACTTAGTGACTCCAATTTCAGAGCCACGGCCATGCGTGCAACTATAGCTATAAGCTACACCAGTGCAGTCAATATCTTTACGCAAGTTTGGTAAAACATACAGACAATTTGTTGACATGGATACAACATTGCACTACTAAATTTGAGACCACACAGTCGTATATTAGACGTCTGAGAGCATACGATAGCACTGTCAGCAGAATATTACAAATGTTTTCTACTATAAGACAAAGTTTTGCCCTATCATGATATCGTTATATTGATTCGTGGCTTTGAAATATATATGAAGACACAGCTACCCTCAAGTATTATGTACACGAGTTTGTGCTAAATTCAAGCCTTAAAACTGCTATAAGTATATTATTTCATTGAAATGTAATATTTCCTTCTGTGTTATATCATAATTTTTTTATTATCAGCAGAAGATGACTAATAATTTGTACTTTGAGATAAAGTTAGTACCCTAACATTGGTTACTTTAATGTCTGGGTTAGTCTGAAAGTAGTTGAAAGTATATCAAACGACATTTCTTAACCTTACGTGTGCGTATTGAACTCGGGATAGCACTCAAAATGTTCTACTAACAAAGTATCATGTAGTTTCCTCTTTTTGACAGGAAATGTAACAAAGTAGGACGTCCCCTTATATATCCTAACTTAAAAGTTGAATCAGTAGTGCTGCATGTATTCGTATATGCAGTTTAGATGAGGAAATGTTTAATTTCTGGTTCAATGGTGCTTTGCAATAAGTGTAGTAGAAAGATTTAGCTTTTCTCGTTGAAAAGTGCGTCTTAACTAGTAAGAGACAAACATGCGCTTTGTACTCGTATAGCAGGTATCTTTACAAATTTTTGTTCATGATCAGACATACGTGTGGAACCTTGCTCAAAATTGTCTCTGAACTAAGCGAACCATGCAATGTTGATGAAGCTAGCATAACACCTTAAGAGTATTTTGAAGATATACTTGCGTATTACGAAGTATGAAAATTTAAATGATACAGTGCATTTAATATCTCGCCCAAAAGGAATATTTTTCGTAGGTTTTGTTGCGATAAAGTGTTCGTAAATGTGTCCTACAGTAAGAAACATGCTATAAATATTGGTATTTATTAGCAGGTCATTATGGAGAGACAGTCAGTTAACTTTTTGATAAAAACTGTTCCATCATTAAATATCGCGACCACCCTTTAAATGTTCTTCTACTTCAGAGGAACATAACAACAGGTAAGTCTAAGATGAAATCTAATAATAACAGCACTATTACCTGGGTGATAACAGCAATTATATTTTTCTTGTGTGCAATAGAATGGATTATATTCCTCCCTCCACGCCCACCCCCTCAAAATGGTGCTTGGCTAGGTAATGAAATTTCGTATCAGCACCACCTGTAACATAGTATAAATTAGTTCTAAGAATTGGTGTCAATTATTACAGCATTGGCTGCATAGTATGTTATTTTAGCCACATGTCTATTCTGCAGTTACGGAACAATAGTTCTTTGTAACTGTCAAGTATCACTGCCTTGCCTGCAATTTGTTTTAGCTAACCTGAGTCTAGTACAGTTACAGAACAATCTTACAAACCATTTAGATGCGGAAGCATTTAATTTGAACCTCCATTATGCCTTCCACCAAGCGCGGTACTGATATTGAACGTTGCTTGTGTGTGTGTGTGTGTGTGTGTGTGTGTGTGTGTGTGTGTGTGTGTGTGTGCGTGTGTGTGTGTGCGTGAGAGAGAGAGAGAGAGAGAGAGAGAGATTGAGTGAGAGAGAGAGGGAGAAGTTTTCCGGAAAAACTGATGATGAAGCATTTCGCCTTTGTCCTGCCCTGCACGTAGGCAACCAGTGCATGTGTCTTCATGGATATGGTACTAACCACGATGCGATACGTATTTACATTCCAAAAGTGCGCCAAAAGCACTACAAGTATACTATTTAAGTACTGCATTTAAATGAGAGTATACTTTAAATAAATTTTGTTCAATGTTAATTGAAAGTACGTGAGGTACAACTTTCAAAAGCGAATACTTTATAATCGTGGTATATATTTGTGGATAACGGGGTCTTCTCTTAACACACTGCGACATAGAGCCAAATGTGCACCGTTAGGGTTTCCTAATTGTCCTCAGTGTGTTAGCGATCAAAGAAACTGAGCTGTGGTGGAAACCTGTACTTGATCAGCTGCTGTATCTGAATGCTTTTGTATATACTAACTGTTCGAAGTAAGGGTAATTTTTACAACGTAGAACCAATTTACTGACTCCTTTGAGAGCGAAACATGTGAGAGGAAGTTGGACCACAGTGAAGAGAAGGAAATGAGTTTTAATTCTTTACACTTCAAATACTGCATATAGGAGACATTTTTGGCCTTTAACTGAGAGGTTTCCACCCACATTGTGGGTGGATTTACAGTTCTAGAATTGTAGAGGCACAGTAACAAAGCCTACTATATATTTTGGGTGCCAATTTATTTAGAAAGTCTCACTTTGACCACAAATTTTAATTCAAAAATGGCTCTGAGCACTATGGGACTCAACTGCTGTGGTCATTAGTCCCCTAGAACTTAGAACTACTTAAACCTAACTAACCTAAGGACATCACACATATCCATGCCCGAGGCAGGATTCGAACCTGCGACCGTAGCAGTCGCACGGTTCCGGACTGCGCGCCTAGAACCGCGAGACCACCGCGGCCGGCGATTTTAATTCCATTATGTCTTTAATTGCAAGCTTAATAACATATTCGATTTATGATTTTTCCTGCACTGGAACAACCGCTAGTAAACAGTAAGTTTCACTTCTCATTAATGGCCAGAAATAATGTTATAGCAATTATAGTTGTCCTTAAATACTTCATACAATTTCCTGTATGTACCTGAATCTTTTTAAGATTATTCTTTTGTGTAAATGATTTTCGTATATATTCATAACTATGTTCACATGTTCACATTCATTCAATTGTTGGAACGTACTTACACATTATTAAAATCAGTCAGATGCACCAAATGAAAGGGAAAAGTATCTGATATTTGTGTATGTTGCATTGATCTTACGTGTCTTCTTAGCTGCCATTTTCATTTCTCTTAACACAAAAACAGGGACCTATTACTTTCGCATTTTTGTGATTTGGGATTCAGACACACAAACACACACACACAATCTATTCACATTCTTTCTGCTTGGACTAGCTATCGCTACCCCATCTACCTTAATGTGACCACAAACCAACCAACTTCAATGTCTGCTAGCAGCATGGCTCATTGCTGCAACAGTCCACTTTTAAGTTGTGAAATTGTGCACACCACAGGAAGTTGCACATATACGAGTACAAATGCCTGTAAATTCTCGTTTCACATAGTGTGTAAATTGTGACCCCGTGTGGAAACAATGACTGAGTTATCCAGTGAAATGTTTGAAAAATATGAATACAGTCATATGTGAAACTATAATCACTTACTTAAAATCTGTGAAATCAATAAGGAATTTGACCATATTTAATAAATTTTTCATGTATTTTAACTTGAAATGTGTAAGCACAGTGATTTAATAGACGAAATAGCCAAACAATAATATTTTGGAGAATTTTAGTTAGCTTTTGATCATAGGTTCTGTTTTTTGGAAATACAAGGTGAAAATACATATCAGAAATTTCAGTTTCACACTTCACTAGAACGCAAAACACCACGAATCAGCTTTTGCTTTTTCACCTCATTATACATTCCTGTAATGTACTTAGTTTATGTGAGTTTCTGTTTATATTGCTGTCCTACTCACCACTTCTTGGAGACCTTCCATCCACCTACAACGCTCCTGGGTTTTCGCAAAATGTTTCAACACCGACGTGGATACCAGGTCATGTATCTGTTGGGTGTAAGTCTCCTGTAGCAGAAGGAGAGTGTTCCGTTAAATTACAGTTACTTATCTCAGTAACAAAACACGCACCTTTCTAAACATATCGGCATCTTCATTTGTGCCCTAAAGGCAAACCAATTTGCAAATCTCTTTTCCCCTTGCTATTTATTTCCTTTGCACTCTAGTCCTGCAACAGATGAAAACTTCAGAGTCTGTTTGATATCATATGCTCTCTTAACGTTAGGTAATTTTTTATAGCAATTTCTTTCTGTTATGGGTGAAAGAACGTTGTTTTCAATACTGGTATGAATGAACAACAGAACGAAAATATTTGTTATAGATTGGGTATTATCCAGCTATGAAAATGTTATAAGCTGCTTACCAGCAACGTTACTTACGTTCCTTGTGATCAAAAACTTAATACATTTGCAATCGAGAGAAAAATTTGTTTATTTTAACACATTCACTTGTATGTCTTACTGTTTCAAAGGACGGTTCTCAAATACCCTTTGTAATTTATCCAGATCAACAAAGTGTACACCAGTGTATAAATTATATGAGAAACGTGCCAAACTTGAGACTGTATATCCATTATGTCTTCCTCATTATTGTTTCAGGCACTAACTTGTGCGTATTCACGTTTAAGGCACTGAAGACAAACGTGCAGTTGTCAGATTGTTTACTGATATGCAACATTTAAGTGCATCACTGTCTGCAGCAAGGGACTATTTTTAGTTCCAGTCTTTCTCTTCAAAATTATGGGAACATTGCTGGTTGACGTATAGGAATACATAAAATCGGATTTTATTAGTGAACTAGTGACAGAAAACACAGGTGCAACATCACTTACGCCACATGCAGAGGCCCAAGAATGGCCAGTGGGATAACAAATTGTTAATAATGAAGAGGCGATTATCAACTGCCGCATTTACCTTAGGAACATTTAAGCTGCTAGAAACACTGGACATAAATAAGAGAATTGGAGACATTTTTAATTTAATTCTAGTTTTTAATTTCATTCTAGGGCTGTACGTCACAGTCAAGAATATCAAAGATGTAGTACAAAGTACATGACTTCCCTCATATGTGCATCAGGTAGCCTGCACATGGTGAGCAGCCATCAATGTTACCTAGTTACACAGATAAATCAATTCAGTCGCACATCAGTGTATCACAACTTTGTCTGAGAAAACAATTATATAATAACTTAGCTTTAGCTCCAATCCTCAGTTCGAAACAAGTATGTTGAGAAGTTGGCTTAGTTTTAAGGCACATTCTTGTCTGAAGATATCCTGTAAAAGATACCCAGCTGGGACTCTCTTCTCCAAACTATGACTTAGCCTGCTATTTGGCTGCCAAGATCTTGGCTCTAGATTGGGTCCAACATTGACCACTCCACTCTACGTTCTGGGGCAGAGAATAAAAAATATAAAGAAAAAGTAATTTCAGATTTACAGCTTCTACCATTTCCTCCGTTGCTGAAAATCTTTGCTTTTACAGGCGGAGTACAGTTTCCATTGTGATTCAGGCTTTCCATTTTGTAAAAAGATTGAATTACTATTTACTGCTAATCTTATTCAAATAAAGATTCCCTAAGCATCTGTTGTGGCGGATACTGTTGATTGTGTATTAAAGTTCCTTTTTTGGTCAGATGCGATGCCAATTACGCTCTATCATTTCTCAGTTAACGAGCAACCAAACGAGTGAAATTTCTACTAGAGATTTGTGTTTAGTAGGATATATGAGTTTTTTGAATATTTTCTGCAGTGCCTACCGGTATCTTTGTGGCAGGACTCACTTCTTTACACTGACAGCTAGATGTCTACATTTCTCCTATATAAAAACTAGCTTGCCACTTCTTGGCGTTCGCTTCAGGGCTGTTCCTGGGATTCGACGGGCGGTGGACAGCTCCATTCGTACCATCAACAGAGCAGGCTCTGATGATGGTGTGCTGCGCCTTCCACATCGCTGGCAATGGGCTCTACACAACGCTGGTGACTACTTTGAACGACAGTGACAGGTGTAAGCATGTAAGTCTTTTGTTACGGTTGTGAATAACTGGTTTCCACTAATTAGGTTCCAACCCTCGTAAATTTGAGTGTTTGGTAGTCTCTGCTGAAGGTAATCGACTGGAGTTTAGCCGTGTATGGAGGTGAAGCATGGACTATGGACAGTTTAGACAAGGAGAGAGTAGGGACTTTCGAAACGCGGTGTTACAGAGGTGTGCTTCAGATTGGACGACAGATGGAATACCAATGAAGAGGCACTGGTCCGAATAGGGGAAACAGGAGTTAGTAGCACTACTCGACTGTTATTAAATACTGAGGTATGAAGGAATCGTCAATTTGATAACGGAAGAAAATTTGAATGTTAAAGTGTTGCTCAGGATAGACTATGGTGGGCAGCTGCATCAAAGTTTTCGGAATGAAGGTCATAGCATTAAATCTGGTACCAGATCTGACACTGTTTTGTCAGCGTCCACTGCAACTGAGGCTCCCTTTTTCGTGGGCACGTGGCTGTCAGACTGCTGCGGAAAGCATGATCTGAATGGGCGAGAAAGACTAAATAATTTGTCGCCCATTAGGACTAAAGGTTGCAACAGCGACAGTGTCCAGCTGTTTTCCTCTCTCGACACGGCTGAGGGTCTTGACCTGCAGTGTCGAAGAGAAACTGGCCATCGTGACACAGACGAAACAGTTCGTCGACCATCTGCTTCGTTTCGCCTCCCTGGTGCTTGGGTATGGTCTTCTGTAGCCTTGTTGGCACATTCTTGAGAGTACATTCATTACTACACTGTATACTTTCTACATTTAATGAAGTACCCAAAAACTGCCCCTAGTGGAGGCGACCTTCTACAGCCCAAACAAATACTTCGTATTCCACGAGGATAATGTGACAGTAAAAACAAACAGATAGCAGCATCTCTCGTCAGATGATAAACTAGAACACTTTCACAAGTTTCACCAAAAAGTAAGCGGTAAACGGCGCTATTAATCTGTCTTTGTTCCTGAGAGATTGAGAGCGTTTAAAATGAAGGAAAAGGAAATAGGTTTCCCGTGTGGTCGTATACTTGTTCCTGAGGCATTCAGAGCGTATAAACTATAAAGGAAAAAAATAGGGTATTCCGTGTAGTTGTATACGTAGACCCAGAAATATATAAAGATGTGTGTGTGTGTGTGGGGGGGGGGGGGGGGGGTTGCTTAAGCCGCTGCCGTATCATTCACCAGGAGTAAACTAGAGAGAGATAAATCACGATTGTACGATTGTCCGGCCAGAATTCCAAGCACAATAGTCGAGAATACAAAGCCCGCACGTTTCAATACGTCATATAGTTTCGCAATACATTGCTGTATTTCCTGCGGATGTCCTGAAGTTGGTATGCCCAGCAGTATTTCAGTAAATGGAATTCATTTGGTTTCCCCCCAAATAGCTGCAGCCAAATTGGTATCTACTGTAAGTTTCCACCTTGTTCATTTACAAGAATAGGTAACCTCATCACGTAACAGCGTGTCACAGAGGCTTGTGGTGCGTTGGCATTAACAGTAGAGGCTTGTGGTGTGTTGGCATTAACAGGAACCGCTGATTTTACTAGTTGCAATATTTGACCGACACACCACACAAGATGAATGTGGTTTCATCTCATCAGTAAGAATTCTGTGTTCATCAGCGATCATCGATGGTAATGACAATGTCGATAAAATGCACTCTTTGAAATTCTGAAGGTACTAGGAATGAAATACGGGAGGAAAGTGCGAACGGCATATGACTTTAAAGGTATTACAGTAAATAAAATACATTGAAATGGCATGATATTACTGGATCCAATAGAAGACCTGTCGGAAAGCAACATCCACACTGTCACAAGTACGAAGCAATGCTTGCTGAAACTCACCCTGTGCTTCTGCTAATCTTTTATACAAATACTCCATACAGACACAGCTGGCCCGTCACTTTGAGGGCAGTTGTTTAACTAATAACTTGAGTACAATGTTGCTTAAGTTGTTCTGCCGCGTCTCAGCCATGTCGTCGCTATTCCCATAGAAACAACAGCTTTGCCTGAACCATTCTAAATTTGTTTCCTGTTTGATTCATCGTTCGCTTATATATATACTGTCATTCGTCTTTAAACAAAATCTCTCTGCACTAGTAACAGCGAATGTATGTTGCTACGTGTTCATAATTATGATATTGCTTAGACAGCTTATATTATTTTGGTGCACTTCCAGGATTCTCCATTTCTCCTAGTGTGAAGCTTAGCGCTATCGAATTACTTCTTCCATCTTATTTTGCTAAAGGAGGAGCGAGAAGTACGTCGCAGACGGCGTGAGGATGTTCTACATTTCATCGTGTTATATTCTATCTCTCCCCTCCCCCCCCCCCCCCCCCCCATGAACCATGGACCTTGCTGTTGGTGGGGAGGCTTGCGTGCCTCAGCGATACGGATAGCCATGCTGTAGGTGCAACCACAAAGGAAGGGTATCTGTTGAGAGGACAGACAAAGTGTGGTTCCTGAAGAGGGGCAGCAGCCTTTTCAGTAGTTGCAGGGGCTTTGGGACGCTAACCAAAACGGCCTTCCTGTGCTGTTACTGCGAACCGCTGAAAGTAAGGGGAAACTACAACCGTAATTTTTCCCGAGGGCGTGCAACTTCACTGTATGATTAAATGATGATGGCGTCCTCTTGGGTAAAATGTTCCGGAGGTAAAATAGTCCCCCATTCGGATCTCCGGGCGGGGACTACTCAAGAGGACGTCGTTATCAGGAGAAATAAACTGGCGTTCTACGGATCGGAGCTTGGAATGACAGATCCCTTAATAGAGCAGGTAGGTTAGAAAATTTAAAAAGGGAACTGGATAGGTTAAAGTTAGATGTAGTGGGAATTAGTGAAGTTCGGTGGCAGGAGGTACAAGACTTTTGGTCAGGTAAATACAGGGTTATAAATACAAAATCAAATAGGCGTAATGCAGGAGTAGGTTTAATAATAAATAAAAAATAGGAGTGCGGGTAACCCACTACAAACAGCATAGTGAACGCATTATTGTGGCCAAGATAGACAAGATGCCCACGCTTACTACAGTAGTACAAGTTTATATGCCAACTAACTCTGCAGATGACGAAGAAATCGATGAAATGTATAAAAGAAATTATTCAGGTAGTGAAGGGAGATGAAAATTTAATAGTCAGGAGGACTGTAAATCGATAGTAGGAAAAGGAAGAGAAGGAAATGTGGTAGGTGAATATGGAATGGGGGTAAGAAATGAAAGAGGAAGTCTCCTGCCAGAAATTTGCACCGAGCATAACTTAATCATATATAACAGTCAGTTCTCAGTTTCAGAATCATGAGAGAAGGTTGTAAACATGGAAAAGGCCTGGAGACCCTGGAAAATTTCAGATAAATTATACCATGGTTAGATCGAGATTTAGGAACCAGGTTTTAAATTGTAACACATTTTCAAGGGCAGATGTGGACTCTGACCACAGTTTATTGGTTATGAACTGTAGATTAAAATTGAAGAAACTGCAAAATGGTTGGAATTTAAGGAGATGGGATCTGGATAAACTGACTAAACCAGAGTTTCAGGGAGAGCATAAGGGAACAATTGACCGGAATGGAGGAAAGAAATACAGTAGAAGAAGAATGTGTACCTTTGAGAGCTAAAATAGAGAAGGCAGCATCGGATCAAGTAGGTACAAAGAAGAGAGCTAGTAGAAATCCTTGAGTTGCAGAAGAGATATTGAATTTAATTGATGAAAGGAGGAAATATAAAAATGCAGTAAATGAAGCAGGAAAAAAGGAATTCAAATATCTCAAAAATGAGATCAAGAGGAAGTGCTAAATGGCCAAGAGAACAAATGTATAGAGAGTAAATGTAAGGATGTAGCGGCATATATCACTACGGGTAAGATAGATAGTGCCTACAGGAAAATTAAATAGATATTTAGAGTAAAGAGAACTACCTGTATGAATATCAAGAGTTCATGTGGAAAACCGTGTCGAAGCAAAGAAGAGAAAGCCGAAAGTTGTAATGAATATAAAGAGAATCTATACAAGGGCAATGTACTTGAGGGTAATATTACAGAAATGGAAGAGGACGTTGATGAAGTTGACATGGGAGATGTGGTACTGTGTGAAGAATTTGGCAGAGTACTGAAAGATCTAAGTCGAAAAAAGGCACAGGAGTAGACAACATTCCATTAGAACTACTTATAGCCTTGGGAGAGCCAACCACTACAAAACTCTATCATCTGGTGAGTACCTGAAAGAGACAGGTGAAATACTCTCAGAACTTCAAGAAGAATATAATAATTCCAATCCCAACGAAAACAGGTGTTGAGAGATGTGAAAATTACAGAACTATCAGTGTAATAAGTCACGGATGCAAAATACTGACTGAATTCTGTACAGACGAATGGAAAAACTGGTAGAAGCCGAACTCGGGGCAGATCAGTTTGGATTCTGTCGAATTGTAGGAACACACGAGGCAATACTGACCCTACTTATCTTTGATGATAGATTAAGGAAAGGCAAACCTATTTTCTAGCATTTGTAGATCTAGAGAAAGCTTTTGACAATGTTGACTGGAATACTCTCTTTCAAATTCAGAAGGTGGCAGGGGTAAAATACTGGAATCGAAAGGATACTTACTGTTTGTGCAGAATCCAGGTGGCAGTTATAAGAGTCGAGGGGCATGAAAGCGATGCCGTGGTTGGGAAGGGAGTGAGACAGGGTTGTAGCCTATCCCCGATGTTATTCAGTACGTATATTGAGCAAGAGCTAAAGGAGACGAAAGAAAAATTTGGAGTAGGAATTAAAATTCATGGAGAATAAATAAAAACTTTGAGGTTTGCCAGTGGCATTGTAATTCTGTCGGAGTCAGCAACGGACCTGGAAGAATAGTTGAATAAATGGACACTGTCTTGCAAGAAGGATATAAGATGAACATCAACAAAAACAAAGTGAGGATAATGGAATGTAGTCGCATCAAATCAGGTGATCCTGAGGAAGTCGGATTACGAAATGAGACACTTAAAGTAGTAGATGTATTTTTATATTGGGAACCAAAATGACTGATGATGGTTGAAGTAGAGAGGATATGAAATGTAGACTGCCTGTGGCAAGGAAAATCGTTTCTGAAGCAGAGAAATTTTTGAACCTCGAGTATAGACTTAAGTGTCAGTAAGTCCTTTCTTAAAGTATTTGTATGAAGTGTAGCCACGTATGGAAGTGAAACATGGACGATAAATAATTTAGACAAGAAGAGACTAGAAGCTTTCAAAATGTGGTGCTACAGAAGAATGCTGAAGATTAGATGATTAGATCATATAACTAGTGAGGAGGTACTGAGTAGAATTGGGGAGAAGACGAATTTGTGGCTCATCTTGACTAGAAGAATGGATCGGTTGGCGGAAAACTTTCCGAGGCATCAAGGGATAACCAATATAGTACTGGAGGGAACCGTGAAGGGTAAAAATTCAGATTTAGGAGGATGTATGTTGCAGTAGGTACTGGGAGATGAAGAAGCTTGCACAAGATAGAGTAATATGAAGAGCTGCATCAAAACAGTCTCAGGACTGAAGATCATAACAATAACACGTCAGTGCAGGTCTTGGAGATGGCTCTGATTGCACGTCATGCCAGTACCTGTGGCCATAAGATAAAAATTCAACATCAGTCCTAACAGCACCTCTCTGGAAAGCTCACTGTCGTCCTCTGGTACAGGTCAATAATGTGTCATCATTACACTGCATACCCATCTAAGGCTCTCTCAGTAAAAGTAGAACTTACAGATCTCTTCCTCCTAGACTAACACTTTTAGTGAGTGCTTTGATGATTTAAGAGTTGTATATTTTTCATCTTTTTTCTTTTTTTTTTTGTCATGGTTCTTTTGTTAGTCAACGCCTACAAACAGTTTTAATGTAACTATCGCTACCACTAACCACTCGTTTAATCTCTGATGAGGCATCTGTTATGCCAGAAATGGAAAATTGTGACAAGAACAGCGAAATGTGTAGAGGGGGCACGTCAGATGCCAAGAACTCTGGTTGTAGTATGAATACACTCTAGCAGAAAGTATGATACTACGTGAATATTGTTTCATATTTGTCTTTTACTACAGAATTAAAGACTCTGCTTGGTGCCCCATGAGGACTGGAAACATTATGAATGCAAGTAGTACTCAGATAAAGCTTTGCTAAACCTCTGTTGTGGGGAGTAATGTTTATTAAATATTACAAATTTTCTGTAGGTCAGATGTCATGTCATCTATGCTCTGTAAACTAGTAATCAGACTAGTCAAATGAAACTGTTTGGCAGACAGAAAATGTGTAGCAGACCGAGCCTCAAACTTGAAACCTCAGCCATTTCTGTGCAAGTGCGCTATGACGGAGACACTCAAAGGCGACTCATAGCCCATCTCTGCAGCTTTGCTCCCACTAGTACCTGCTGTCCTACCTTCCAAAATTCACTAAAGTTATGCTGGAAAACTGGATCGTTTAATATGCTTGTCATGAAACAGTGTTCACGGTTGTCTGACGCCCTTATGCTCTGTATTATGCTAAATAATTGTCACGAAAACTGACGACAAAATGTAACTTTGCACACTCAAAACGCACAGAAAAAAAATTTTAAACTTTTATTAATTATGTTAACTTCGTGAATGACAATGAAGCTGCAGTGAGGAAGATATTTTCTTAGCCACATCTACACCATACCTGCATAGATGTAAGAGAGGTAACGATGTTAGGAAAATATCTGCACAAGAACCGAAAGCAGGGAGATATATACACCACCTGTGCACACATCAGACACTGATCTTTTTTTGAATGTGGAAAAATATTAGCTCCGTCTTTAATGAAAGAGGATAGCGCTAACAAGGAAATAAATTCCAACTGATCATATACTACCCTTCCGATTACACCTAAGTCCATGGTGCTGCATTTAATTACTTCTTGCTGTTCGTGAATATGAAATTTCAGACAGACTATTCAAGATGTAACATTTTATAAACATCAGGAGTAATACACAACTTTTACAAACACAGAATGAAATGCTTCTTTTGTTATGATTGGCTCCTTATAAAGTAACAAATGTTGAACAAGCAATTTGGTCTTATTTTCAGGATCTAACTATACAGAATGGTAATTCACGCAAATCAGGTAACGCCCAGTTCATGTAGAACAAATATTGACAGGAGAAATAAAAATCATAAAACAAAAGACATTGATCATTATTTTCTGTTACTTCTAGTAGGTCAACATGATCGGCCATCTTACTTTTGATGATGATAGCGAAATTCCCTCCTTTTTGATGGACTATACCTATGGAGGACATCATTGCCAACACCGAAGCAGCCATTCGGACCCTTCCTTGTGAAAGGGCAGAGGAAATACGCACTGAAACAGCCAGGATACTGCGCCGAGCAAAACCACCAGCTTGCAACCTGAAGAAAGGAGAGGAACAAGCCATTAAGAATCTCAACGCCGACAAGAGTATATTGGTACTGCCTGCCGATAAGGGGAATGCGACCGTCGTGATGAAGACCGAAGATTATGAGCAAATGATCCGAGACCTATTAGATCCGACGACGTACCGAAAACTAAGCGCAGATCCGACGCAGCGTATCACTCGGAATACGAATCGATTAATCAAGGCGTCTTCTCTGCCGGCGGACATACAGAGAAACCTGCGCAACACAGAAGCCCAACCACCTCGGCTGTATGGATTACCCAAGATCCATAAGAACAACGTTCCACTGAGACCGATCGTTAGCGCTCCTGGCTCACCAACGTATAAACTGGCGAAACACTTGGCCTCTCTGCTACAGCCACACGTGGGAAAGACCGACACATACATTAAGGACTCAGGACATTTCATTGAGAAGCTGAAGAAACTGAAACTTGCGCCAAACGACATCCTGGTCAGTTTTTATGTTGTTTCGTTATTTACGAAAGTGCCACTCAGCGACGCTCTGGAGCACATTGGTTCCATGTTCCCGCAAGACATCAAAAAGCTCTTCCATGCATGTCTCACCACGAGCTATGTCACGTGGAATGGCGATTTCTACGAACAGCTGGAAGGCGTCGCCATGGGTAGTCCTCTCAGTCCAGTGGTGGCCAACTTCTTCATGGAACAATTCGAAGCACAGGCACTGGACTCGGCGACTTGCAAACCTAAGGTGTGGTACAGGTACGTCGATGATACTTTCGTGGTGTGGAGCCATGGTGAAGAACAGCTCGGTGAATTCCTGAGACACTTGAACAGCCTCCATGCCAACATAACATTTACCATGGAGGTAGAAAAGGACAGGAAACTGCCATTTCTAGATGTGCTGGTCACAAGGGACGGCGAAAACCTGGGACACAGCGTGTATCGAAAACCGACACACACGGACCGATACCTCCACAAACTGTCAAACCACCACCCGAGCCAGAAAAGAGGCATGATTAGTACGCTCGTAACGAGAGCAGGACGAATATGTGAGCCTCAACACCTCAAACGAGAAATGCAACACCTGGAAACTGTTCTGAGGAGCAATGGGTACTCCACAAATTACATTAGAAGTGTAACAGAGCCAAACACTCGGCGAAGTAAGGAACCAGAAAAAGAAATGTCGGGTACGGCCTTTCTGCCATACATTCCCAGAGTGACGGACAGAATCGGCCGTATATTGCGCAAACACGGCGTAAAGACGATTTTCAAACCGACAAGGAAGATCAAAGAGTGTCTTAGATCGGCGAAGGAGAAAAGAGACCCACTTGCAATGTCGGGAATATACCGTATACCTTGCACATGCGGAAAAGTTTATGTCGGAATGACTGGACGATCCATTAACACCAGGATCAAAGAGCATAAGCGACATTGCAGGTTGGGGCAGGTGGAGAAATCGGCCGTGGCAGAACACGCACTGAATGAGACCGACCACGTAATAAAATTCGCCGACACGGAAGTTCTGGCTGTAGAGAAGCACTATCACACGCGCTTGTTCAGAGAAGCTGTAGAAATCCAAAAACACGCGAACAGTTTCAACAAGAAAGAGGAAAGCCTTAAGGTAAACGGATCCTGGCTTCCCGTACTGCAGCGAACGACCGTCGCAGGTAGCAAGAGGAGAACTGCACCGGAAATGACCGCGGAGAAGCCCTCGGACGTTGGCGCGCCAGGTACATATAGTCTGCGGCCGCGAGCTCGCCTCCAGTTTACCACCGGCAATGGAGGGTGAAGCTTTGACAATGCCAGCCACTCGTGCTGGCGAAACGTCAGAAAAATCATTAGATGAACGTCGGCCGAAGAACCCGAGACAGAAGCCAATAGGCAGTTTGTCAACAAGTGGCCACGAAAGCCTTAACAATTTTGTATTACAACGAACTGTTGGATCATTAATAGAAAAATGGCCCTAAAGCGCAGAAAAAACACTATGAAATTTTATAAAGTGATGGTGGTTACTGTATTACCTTATAGAAGTGAAACTTTGGTTATCACAAAAAGAAAGATGAGACACATGAACTGAATTGGAGATACTGGAACAGAATTAAATATTTTCAACATGAAAATCAAATATATCATGAAAAACCGAGACAAAACCTCATCAAAATCCCAGATCCTAGAATTCCCCAGCAAATCGTGAACTACAAACCAAATAGCAAAAGAGTTACTGGAGAACTTCGGAAATGACGGCAATGATTCTGGTTGTAGCTTCGCAACGGCCGGTAACCTAATTCTTGAAAGTAAGATGATGAAGGTGATGATGTGATGTATCCATTAGCGTAACGAATTGCTATTTAGTTGTTACTGAGAGGGGGTGGGGGAAACTGCATTCCTAATTATGGATACCAAGTTAAGTAAGCGGATATGGTTACCCACTACGTATTTCGCAGTTCTCCATTAGCCTGTCACGTTTTTGCTGTACCTATGACTAATGAACTCAGCAGTTGAGTCCCATAGTGCTCAGAGCCACTTGAACCATTTGAGCTGTACCTATAAAAATTAAGTTAAGAAATGCTTTCCAGTTTTCACTTGTTCCTAACTCACATTTGCTGCGAAAATTTTAACATTACTGACGTTAGAAAAATGACCTTACAACCAGCTTCGCTGATATAAACGTAAACAAAGGTTGCAAGTCGACCAGATATGCAACGGTGCTGCCATGTATGAGGCGCACAACAAAACATGAGACTGTACTCACGCTGTCCACGACCTGTTTATTGGTAACGGTTCCCGCGATGAATGGTGCGAAGTGAACGCGGCGAACAATTAATCAGCCGTGGGTAAACAACCACGTTGCTTGTTCGTAACTTCCTATGCTTCATAAATGAAGTTGGCTGGTATTTTCTTTCACTGGCAGCATTTTTTTTAGCCCAAACCTCGGAAATCGAGATGTAGTCGGAAAAAAATCATGATCAGATTGATTCTCAACTGCTAACATTTACTATCGCCAGACTGACTACGACACTACGACATACAGCAACGAATTACGAACAGGAACATCCAACAGATCAGTTGCAGACGCTGTAAGTTCATATTACATGAGCAAATTACTAATGTAACGCAAAATACATACAAAATGACAATTAAAGTGATAAAATCGATGCACGAGAGATGTTTGTCAATATTAATTTTGATACTGACATTGATAGTGACACATCACTTCTTTTTATTTCGTCTATTTACGTACTGCATAGCACAAAAGCCACAACATATCGACCCTCATTTTGAGCAAAGAACTAATAACTGCACTGATCGTCAGCATCTTTGTATGTCGCTCATAATAAGTAGTATCATGGCATGTAACTTTTAAAGACGATGACTTCTTTATGTCTGTAGCAATTAGGATGTTTGGCAGCCACAACGCGGTATGGAAGTGGGCGGTGCACATAGCATCCGAATTCTCTAACTCTGTGACTACCGATCAATGCAGTTTCCACTGCTAAGCGTATGGTGAAACTATATGCAAACTATCACTTACCTTTCTGTACCGGTACCATGGCACGTAGTACGGTTTCCTCTTCACCTCGGGTACAGCGACAGGAACACTTCCGAAACGTTCGATCATTCTGATCCGACTGACGAGATGCGTTTCCGCGGATATGACCTACGCGATCGGCAATTGTCTTTCATTGTCGCTCATGCTACGGCTTCTGAAAATATCGATGTTATCCTATTGGAGGATGAAAATCGAGTCGCCACATCGACTGTATGACCCAGAACAGCGCCAGTAATCCATGCAGAGAGATAAACTAGAGTGGTGATTAACGCTCATCCATGCGAAGTCCGCGTACCGCCACGCGGGAAACATTAAAGTTTTCTTTTACGCTGTTTCTCTCGACTGTTTATGGGAATAACTGATCACGGCTGTTAGCAACATGTGAGCTTCGCCCTTGAGTGACATCTAAGAATAATATGCGTGTTCAAAACCGAACTTTGTTGTAAAAAGAGTCGATCTAAAATGGTTGCCACTTTGCAAGAAATAATTAGTTGGCTTGACGCCGGTATGTTAAATGTCATGTAGCCTACCATTTAGTAGAACCATATTAACTTAAATAACCTTACAGTCGAGTTTACATGTAGCCAGGATAGTTTCTGAATATCAACAGCTATTCATTCGAAAAAGTTGTTTTTCTGTAGCAACCACGTGTCTGATCTCACTTATTTGTTGTATTCCCGTTGAGAATGCTGCCTGTCTACATCATCACATAGAAGCAGACGTCACGGCTTAGGAACGGCGTGAGGTAAATTCATCCAATTTAATATCTGAGCTGATTTTCATTCACAATATTATGTTACCAAAAAGACATGATAAATACATTTTAAATATATTGTAAGTTCTGACAAAAAGGAACAATATTTCCATGTTTCTTTTCATCAGAAAAACGTCCCGGACTCCATGACCTGCACTAATCATTCCACAGATGACGACCTAGAGGTGAAGATAGTTTTAAGTGCAACAGGTCCCGTTAATATTTAGAATTCGGAAAGTTTAGCTGAGTGGTTGCAACAAACACGTAACGCGTTTGGCAGAAGTGGTTGTATTGTTAAAGAAAACACCGGTCTTTTGAGTGTATAACAGAAAAATACTTTACTGTGGTTGACAGACAAAACAGCGAGAGTAAAATTTTGATGACAGAAAACTGTACTGTCGCTGTGCAGCAGAATATGTGGAAGCTATAGAAATAAAACGGTACTCTTTTGTGATCGGTGTTTCAATTACGCCGCACACATAGAAGTTCCTAAGGAATACTGAGTGTGCCGAGTTTTAAAACATTATCTTTGTTATGTAGTAATCTTCCCACAAGTTTTGTACAGGAACAGAATCCAGAAATGTGTTGATAACCGTTCAGTGTCATTTCTTGTTGATGTAATTCACCTGAATTACAGCTGGAGCATAATAGTGATGATACTGCTGGCCAATCATTTTCTGTTATGAATGCGCATCCTGTGCACTCGTCCACAATATTGGTAGTTCTCATAGGCTACCAAGATACTGCTTACATTCTAGTAGGTAATGCCCTTCAGATATTTATGGTTAAACCTATCGTGGTTATGCTAAACTAGGGTGATAAAATTAAACTGGCGCAACTCAATTTGTTTTCTTCATTCTGATACCAATTGTTTACTACAAGCTGAAGCTGTTCAGGGACACTGTTTGTATGAATTCTGTAGGAAATTCGTTCAAAGTATCGCTACTTCTTTTCTGTTGTTATTTTCGTCAGTTGCACAATTAACTGAAACACTATACTCTAGAAGTGTAATCAATAAGAAAATCAAGAATGACCATGACGAGTAGCACTTCATTTCGGGCCCATGTTAAGTAAAAGACGATAGTAGGCAAACAGCTTCAGACAGTGAGTCGAGTTATCACATGACAGATGCACTCTGAACCAGTAGGTGGCTGCAAGTAGTTAAGACTGTGGCCGAAAGGTGTCAGCTTCTTATGAACTACAAAATTATCAAGCAGTTAAAGCATATTTTGGAAACACTAGCCAGGTTGTGGACTGGGAAAACCAGGAACATTTTTCGATAATTATGTTATTTAAAGAGGAAGTTAATTCGTTATTTCTGGAGTTTCAAAATCTGTTCATTCAGTAAATTGTTCATAAAAGCTGTTGAGTTGGGATTGGTCTAATGTAAAAGATTCGGGATTGGCAATTTTGTATATCAGCGAATCACAGGACAGTACGTTCGCACGTATATTCTGGCTTAAAGAATTGCTCTGTGACGTCTAATGAGTCATTTCGGGGATCAGCCATCATTACGTTGGGATGCGGATATAAGCAGCTCTAAATGCATGTGATAATTTTCCCGAATGATGACTAACTTGAACATGGAGAACGTCGAAGTCTATACGAATGTGTCGGAAAAACGAAAGCGTGAAGTTTCAGTTCATGTGATACTGAAAAACATTTCTCTCATTCGTTGCTACTGGTTCTACTACAGCTTTTCTCATAGAAGATCATCACTAGGTTTTAACAGCGAAGGCGTGCGGACCGAACTGCTGAAAAAGGACGAGCACTATTTAAATTTAAGTCCTGTGGCAACAGACTCCGGTAATTTTTGGCAATGACTATACTTTTAAAAGTTAATGTAATAACTAGTTGAATTGTACCGAACAAGTCAGTATCCCGAGTAGCCAAAACTTAACGTAACTGTTGTTGCTGCAACAGCCAAACAGGCTGCACACGTGCTCTGTAAAACGAAGCATTGTGAACTGTGCTATCGTTCTCCAGGATTTTGAGAAAGATTAGAACTTAAGACTCTGAAACCAGTTTTCTTAGTTTTTTGGTTAGGAAAATGGGTGCATTTTATTTACAAAATGTAACATATTTTTCGGTGAATAAGGTGCATGGAAATTGATACTATGGGTGACGAGTATTATTTCTGCTACTTTTCTAACAGATTTATTGTGAATGTAATTTTATTAGCCGGCCGGAGTGGCTGAGCGGTTCTAGGCGCTTCAGTCTGGAACCTCGATACCGCTACAGTCGCAGGATTGAATCCTGCCTCCGGCATTGATGTGTGTGATGTCCTTAGGTTAGTTAGGTGTAAGTAGTTCCAAGTTCTCGGGGACTGATGACCTTTAGATATTAAGTCCCATAGAGCTCAGGACCATTTGAACAATTTTTATTTTATTTTATTGAGATTACTAAATAAGAGAACTGCAAACATTTACTGACAGAAGGAACTGGCCTATTATTATCAAAGTTTTTACGATATTGCTTGCGGAAATAACTCTTACGATGCTGCAAAGATTGTATTTCCTGAAAGTGAATGTAATTCCTTCCGCCGAAAACTGCTGCAAAATCTTTTCGCTTTGCCACTTTAGTAACGCATCAGCAATCAACAGATTTCTCTAAACAGTGTACAAATAAAAAGCTACCCTAACGGTATGCAATTAAGTAAACCTCGAATCAAGGACCCCCCCAGTTTAAATTCCCAACTACGTAACTGCTCCAGCACACACAGTGCTTCGTGAAATTCTATCATTCGTCAAGATCCCCAATTCTCACCAACATTATCATTCGAATTATTTCATCAGCAACCACATACACAAAACCGTTACCAAAGTCGTTCTAACACTCGAAGTGTTAATTCCATTCCACGCAAGGCTAAGTACCAACCACTCTCGTAAATCATCCTCCAGCGCTACAAATGGCTTTTCCTCAATCTAGAGACAGCAGTAGCTATACATGTGCCCAGCATAGAATTTTACGTTTCCTTGAGCTATAATCTTTACACCGCTGTCACCTCGGGATCTCAGAGTGAAAAGCTGCGCTTATTACTATCTAAACTGACGTAGAACATTTACTCGACTAAAAGAACAGCGCTAAACTCGTACAAAACAATATAAAGTTCACGTTTGCTCGGCCGTCGGCTTCGGTGACATTTGACAACAACACCGGTTCCTGACGGCAAGAAGCCACCGCCTGATCAGCACTTCACCGCCCTGACGATCCAAAACTAGTATGTATCGTCCAAACACCTCAGCCTCCAGTCACAACCATGTTGATCAACACGATTTACAACCGTATGTTAGAAAAATCACATCAAATACTCCTGCTTTCTATATACATGTTACAAATAATGTATTATGAGAAAAATATCGACATTTTGGTACAAGCTGAGACCACGAACAACCTTGTAAGGTGCCAAATGTCCAACTGGCGCATTACAACTTCCATTGTGGTACTGATCCTCACATATATTGCGATCGAAAATAACAGTTCACAAATCTGTGAGCTAAATGACGACGTTATTGACAACGTTCGAAACTGATGCCACCCTCTGGGCGTTTCAACCCTACTATGAAGTCGTGGTGCTGCAGCCCTATTGGACACGATCTCATCAGTCTGTGTTGATCACGGGGTGTGGAGGGGGTGAGGGGAGGTGCAACATTAACATGTGCGTGAGTAAAACGGCAAAGCGTCATTCTAAGACCCCCGAGTTTAGTAACACCCTCGGTGGCACATATGCACTTCTGTTGAGCATTTTAAAAATGTTCCCTTCAGTAGCTTCGCCTGAGGCCTAGGCAGCTCGCTTAACACCTCACAGGTGGCGTTTGCCAACCTTCAGGCGCTAGAGCAGCCACAAGTTTGAATCGGCGTCAAATTTTCTGACACGCACATCTCGAAAACGATTCGTGTGTCGTAAGGAGGGTGTTGTAGCCAAAGCCTCAGCACAAGGCGTGATTTCATTGACGCCCTTATCCCACCTCCCGAGACCTTTTTCTGTCGAATCTGAGCGCCACTGTGTCTGGAACATTTTCCTTCGGCACCTTTAAGATAACTGCGTGATTTCAACGAAGGGTGGCGGGGTTCTGCCATCAACGCAGAGGTGTCAAAAATGGGACGAAATATATGTAAGAGATGGTGTGACTCACTTCCCATCGTGTGACGTGTCCACGGTGGCTCTCGGCAGAATTTTGGTGAAATTTTATGCCAATGTGGAATCATTAACCTATCTTACAGCTCACAAAAGATGCCGAACTGTGGCGTTTTTTGGCATTTGTTGACACTTTGCTGTCTGAACCGTCGCCGAGCCCGAGGGTGACGTCAGAGAGAGCCAAGCGTTTCCACCATTACAGAGAAATGTAGACACCTTTGACTCAAGTTTCAAATATATGCGTCGCAATGTGGGACAATTACGGGCTTTCGTAAACGTGATACACTTGAACGCTTTCCTTTGTTTCGCAGCGTATTTTCGATTAAGTTGGGGTGGCCGGTTCGCATCTCTAAAACCATGAACCCTGATTACTGTACTACATGTCTTTGTGCCATGGACTCGACGCCTGCAATGGCGTAATCCTTTTGGCCAAATCATGAGCTGTTGGCAGGATCGTCATACCATCCGTGCGCTATGGCCCAGAAAGCGCCATTTTCTAATGGTATCGCTATGTGGAGCTACCACCGACATCAGTATTTGCACGGCAGCCACTCGTGTCTCAGACTTGCGTGTGAGCGATCTGCGGGATGGTATTTTCCAGCAGTGCAGCGAGCGCAGTGTCAAGGATTCTTACTCAATGACAACTTGCTTTATTAACCGTTGATCCCGTACGTGAGGTGGCTGATCGCTCTGAGGATCCAGCCGTGGCTAGGGAGTAGTGTGTGGCTACGACAAAGCAGCGGTTGTTGCCACAGCATAACAACGGCGGGCTGAGTGTCTCGCCTTTCTGGCGCAAGGCTGGAGGCAGTTCCACAGCCCGCAAGCTTACAGCTGCAGTTGCATACACTTGCAGACAATCGCAGGCCGTTGGTAAAGGCCTGCAAACAGCGTGTGCTAAACTCAAGACCATTTGAGGACGGCAGCAGCGACACACGATATAATGTTGGAACACTGAAGATATGTGGAGAAAACTCTTCCAGGAGAGGGTGGAACTATGCGCCAAGGAGACAAGGAAAGCAGGAAAGTGGCTGAAAACATAGATTGAAGCAAAGAAGGAGGAATAGCATGGAGTATACTATTCACCTGGCAGTTTTAGTTTATAGAAGCCATCCTAAATTAGAGGAATACATGGATCAGGTGACGGACTTGTCTGGGCCACTAAATGTCATCCCTGACTATTCTATGGAAGAGTTTGTTGGAAGCTTCTTAAGTGAAAGTTACTAAAGTGCTCCACACAATTAATTTCTTTTTTACGCTGAGGTATGAACCCTTTACAGGCGGAAAAGTCACTACAGGACAAAGTAGCCCTATTGAGGAATGTTACGATATAATCAAAGGAGAAAGAATTATTAGAAAATATCTTAAAGATCCTTTCTATAAGTTCACTAAAGATAGATTATTTATCTATCTCGAAGTCAGGCTAGTAACCTTCGTTCGTGACTAATATTGATAAACATCGGCCAAGGAATAGTTAAGTCATTGGGTACTGTCGATCACAATCGAGTTCTAAAAGACTGTTTCATCTTTGACTCACGACGAATGAAGTATGAATTATAAATGATAGAAATTGTTGGTTTAGTTTTCAAATAACGTGATTTTTTTACCGATGTAGTTGAGGATAACGAACGTAGCAGTAATCACTGATATATACTACAGCCACAACTGATTAGTAGATACAAAGAGCGTCTTTGCTCTATAATATATAAATTTCGTAAAGGATATTAAATGAAATTAAATGAAAATATTAAATGAAATTAAATTAAAGGATATTAAATGAAATTAAATGAAATTAAAATCTTCGTACCACCTGTACATACGTGAAAACAATCAATCTTTTTAATTACTAATAAAACTCGACCTGTAACAGATATTACTGCGTTGTGTTAACGACAGCTCTAGTTATCTATCGAAATAAACTACGTCAATAATTGAGCGGAAAGATTGATTAACACCTTGGTGGAAGAAAATATACTTATTACGCTGTAATATACGACGTCCACTGGATAGGAAGATCTTATTTACGTTTTATGAGCGTGTAAAATATATGTGTATTTCGTGGCGTATTTCGTGGCGTCGTATATTACAGCAACGCTATCGCCATACAGCGTAATAAGTATATTTTCTTCCACCAAGGTGTTAATCAATCTTTCCGCTCAATTATTGACGTAGTTTATTTCGATAGATAATTAGAGCTGTCGTTAACACAACGTGCGAATTAGTGAAGTTCGGTCGCAGGACGAACAGGACTTCTGGTCAGTTGAATATAGGGTTATAAATGCAAAATCAAATAGGGGTAATGCAGAAGTAGGTTTAATAATGAATAAAAAGATAGGAGAGCGGGTAAGCTACTATGAACAGCATAGTGAACGAATTATTGTAACGAAGACAGACACGAAGCCCACGCCTATAACAGTAGTACAAGTTTATATGCCAACTAGCTCCGCAGATGATGGATAGATTAAAGATATGTATGATACGGTTAAAGAAATTATTCAGACAGTTAAGGAAAATTAAAATTTTATAGCCATGGGGGACTGAAATGCAATAATAGGGAATAGAAGAGAAGGAAAAGTAGTAGGCGAATATGGGTGGGGGTAAGGAATGAAAAAGGAAGTCGCCTGGTAGAACCATGAAAGAAGGTTGAATGTATGGAACAGCACTGGAGACAGTGGAAGATTTCAGATACATTATATAATTGCAAGACAGAGATTTAGGAGCCAGGTTTTAAATTGTAAGCCTTTTCCAGGGGCAGATGTGGACTGTGTCCTCAATTTATTTGTTATGAACTGTACAATAAAACTGCAAAAATGTAGATATTTAAAGAGATTGGACCTGGATAAGCTGAAAGAACGAGGGGTTTCAGAGAGTTTAAGAGGAAGCGTTAGTGAAGGATTGACAACGGGGGAAAGAAATACAGTAGAAGAAGAATGGGTAGCTTTCAGAGATGAAATACGAGTAGTGAAGGCCACAGAGGTTCAAGTAGGTGAAAAGACGAGGACTATTATAAATCCTAGGGTAGTAGAAAAGATATTGAATTTAATAGATAAAAGGAAAAAATAAAAAAGATGCAGTAAATGAAGAGGGCGAAAAGAGATTCATACGTCTTAAAAATGAGATTCACAGGAAGTGCAAAATTGCTATGCAACAATGGCTAGAGGACATATGTATGCAGGTACAGGCATATATCACTAGACGTAAGACAGACACTGCCTACAGGGTCTATACAAGGGCGATGTACTTGAGGGCAGTATTATGGAAACAGAAGAAAATGTAGATGAAGATGAAATGGGAGATATGACACTGCGTGAGGATTTTGACAGAGCACTTAAATAAGTTTCGTTTAATTTACGCCTATGGTCACAATTGTGACCATAGGCGTAAATTAAAGGAAACTTATTACATATACGGGTCACTGTGATTTTTCGCGACGATGTCTCAGTTTGTGAGAGCACTGAAAGACCTACGTCAAACAAAGGTCCCGGGAGCAGCAAAATTCCATTAGAGCTACTGATAACCTAGGGAGAGCCAGCCATGACAAAACCCTTCCATCAGGTGAGCAAGATGTATGAGACTGGCGAAATTTCCTCAGACTTCAAGAAAAATATAATAATTCCAATCTCAAAGAAAGCAGGTGTCGACAAGTTTGAAAATTACAGAACTATCAGTTTAATACGTCATGGGTGCAAAATTCTAACACGAATACAGATAAAAAATGGAAGAGCTGGTGGAAGCTGACTTCGGGGAAGATCAATTTGGATTCCTGGGTAATTTACGTAGATAATGAAGAGGTACGTAACAGAATTGGGGAAAAGAGGAAATTGTGACACAACCTGACTAAAAGAAGGGACCAGCTGGTGGGATACGTTCTGAGGCTTCAAGGGATCATCAGTTTAGTATTGGATGGTATCTTGGCGGGTAAAAATAGTAGAGGCAGACCAAGAGATGAATACACTAAGCAGATTCAGAAGGATATAGGTTGAAATAGTTACTCAGAGATGATGCTGCTTGCACAGGATAGAGTAGCATGGAGAACTGCACCAAACCACTGAAGACCACAACAACAACAAAAGAGAGATGGCTTATGAGTCGTTACACCTATACTAAGTTTGTAATAATATTGTAAGACGTTGTGGTCTCCTGACCCACATTGCTTACATATTCCGCATTCACAATCATATTCCGCACATCAAGACGCTTCATTCGAACCCAAACTCGATAAGATAAAGTCAATGTTGTATGAATTCATGTAGACAATATGCAAATAACAAATAAATCGCAAGTGCACACTGAGGTTGAAATACTCGAGGCTGGTGTACACAAACACATTCAAGACACGACAGTCACCAAAGCTTTTAGTTCGGGAGGCCGGTTCCTTCAGAGGACGAGTCAACCTATCTACGTCGGCCGGCGATCACCCGTAGAGCAGACAGCGTTTGCCCGAGTGAAAGGGAGAACGACCCTGTGTTCGGCTTAAAAGCAAATTCCGCTACATTGTGCGATAGCGGCCAGCCTATGCATTCTTTACAAACATAGCATGCAGTTTAAGAGGTTTTCACAGGGAGACAGCAAACGCCAAACGCTGATGCTACAGATTTCCGGATTGGTCGCCTTAAATGAAACGTCATTCTCCTGTTTTAGAAGAGCAATGCTGATTGGCAGACGATATTCCTGACACCTTGAGCTGAACGAGTAATGGAAGAGAGCGAAAGATATGCCCCTTCACGTCTGGCGTAGAGAGGGGACGTTCCGTTGTCGCTCTTGGAGCGTGTGCGCTCATACGTGTACTCAAAAGAGCGAGGAACAAATCTCTCCTCAGTACTTCACTGGGAGAGCACCTCTGTCGAGAGCGAATCAAAGTGTCTCTCTATACTGAGTCCTTGCAATTAAGCATTGTTCACTGTGTTGGCCACCACACGTATTGTGCAGTGTGAACGGGCAGAGTTATAGTTGAACGCCTGCGAGCGAATTTTTGAGTGGCATCGCGGTGGACTGGTTATCTGACCGGTGTACCACGCCAATAGTTAGACTAGGAGCGAACAGGAGTCCTTGGTTTCATCAAGGCATAGGGAGAGTTTGATTGGCGAAGGTCAATCCACATAGAAAGAGAGTTATCTTATTTGTCAGCATCGAGCAGCGCAGATGGAAGTTATCGCAGCTTATAGTATTGTGCGCTACTGTTCTTGCGAGCCCCATATTTCCTCCATAACAGTACACTTCACTGCATTTCACTCGCGACAGCCTCGACCGTACCTAGCAACATTCTAACGGATAATTATTCAAGCTGAGTAGGCGCAGCTCTCAGCCACTCTTCCAAGTCAATAACAATCTCAAACTTTGTATAGAAATTTCATTAGCGAATCCTATCTTTAAGAGGTAACTTCACATTCCGAAAAGAACTCGGAAATAACTTGTTCAGTTCATAACTAAAAGTGCCATTGTGATTTATCAGAATTAAAAAAAAAACATAATTTTCGTTAGTTTCATGTTTTTCTTATACTAACTAGCACTATTCCAGTACCCAAGAATCCCACTAGTTATGTAAGAAATTTTGAGAATTTTTGTGTCATTTCCTTACAGCGGACAACTCCAGAAGATATTAATTGCTGAAATTTTTTCAGGCATTTCTCTTTAGAACGTTAGGTGCGTCTGTCTGACCTCTGTAGTAGTGTGGGGGTGGAAATTGCATCTTGCAGGAGCCACAGGGTAAAGGGCACATCTCAGATTAATTCGTTGCACAGAATGACAGAATAGCACCCACACATCGCTCACAATATTTAAGCTCAGAGAGATAATAAGCAAATTAGTTTCGGATTTAATTTACTGTTAATATACAGCAGCTACTAGCTCATGAGACTGTACTACTGAACTCTAGCTAGAACGTACACTTACGACAAAGATTAAAAAAAACATGAATTACCTAGATCCTTAATCGTGATATAAACGTAGCCCACTGCGCGATTATTCTCTCACTCCGTCCTGAGCTAGTATTAATCCCTGTTTATTGGTGTTTTCAGCCGTGTGTCTTGCTAAATGTGATAGACTACAGAAAAAAAAATTCATTTAGGTCTAAAAGAATAGCTGGCGGTAATCCGCATGAAGAAGGGTGACCAAGGAGACTTGAATACGATGCTGGTAGCACAGGTTACCGCCAGACCGCACACTGCAGGATTTGGCAGGTTTGGATAAGCTGGCCAGGTGTTCGATTTCGTAGTCAGCCTTCTCCTCGGCTGCTCTGCTGACCTTGTGACGAGAAATAGTTATCTTTTTCGCTAAAGTTTCCCAAAACTCTGGCCCATAAGAGCCTTTTCTTCCCTCCAGCGATTCCTATTTGTCATCAATGGAGCATGCCTGTGACATTCGCCTCTAGATCGAATCGACCAGTAACAAACCTAAACATGTCTTAAAAAATGATGGAGATCCTAGATACTCGAGTACGTCTCAAGAGTGGATCGCACAAGTGTTATATTCATCGTGTCATATACAGATCAGCTACACAGTCCTACATTTCTCCCAATAAACAGAATTCGACCATTCGCCTCTCCTGGTACCGATTGTACGTATTATTTACATTTCACATTACCTTGCAGTATTACGCGTAGATATTTAATCGACGTGGTTGGTAAAACACCAATAATACTGTATTCGAAGATTACAGGAATGTTATTCTTGTACATCAGCATTAACGTAAATCGTTCCGTGTGTATAACAAGCTGTCGGTCAAGACGTCAAATAAAAACTCTGTCCAAGTCATCCAAACCTTCCACACTCACTTCGTCACGACACTTCCCTGAAGAGCAGGACGTCCTCAGCAGACAGTCGCAGATCGCTGCTGACCCTGATCCTTACTTGGGTAGCGCTCCCCCTGGTGCAGTAGGCGTGGTCTCTTCTCTCTCGTCCACTACCCAGAGTGCGTCGAATCGGCTTGGCTGCAACACGACAACAAACGGCTTTTTACCTCCGCCATTCCAACGATTTCAGTTCATATTCAATTGCTCTCAGCGTTATTTGTGGAAAGTGATGCACTGCATCTTCTACAGCTGAAAGCATATGACGATGACACCAACTGTTTAATGTCCCTGGTTGTTTATGAGAGAGAAAATCCAAAGGTCGGGCCCGTGTACTCGTTAAAGCCTCTGAATGCATTCAACACATGCCTGGACGTCGTACCAGCTGTGAGGTAGGCATTTTTTTTACAATGTCATCCCCATTCAACGTTGGACTACGTTTTGCACCTATGTTTGCGATAAGAGTTTGAATTTTTTTCACATATTTTCATATGATTATTGCTTAGTATTATTGCACACATGAAACAAAAACTACAATCAAAATTAAAGAGGCAACAACAGTTGGCGAGATCAGCCTTAAATACTATAGACAGCTTAACCTTCGGTAGCTGCCTTAAAAAAGCAGCTTTATTAATCAAACTATTGCATCTAACCTTATACACGAGAGGGCATTCAAATTCAGGGCGTTCGGGCTTAGTGTGGATGCAAAACTATTACAAGACTAGACAGGGAGCTGACAACGTAAAGGCTTTTTGGAGTACAGCTAGTGAGACGTGTCGTAGGATAGTTTCAGACGAGATTTACCTTGAAATGAGTATATGCACAACCATGATGTATCAATAGTTATTAATTTGATTTCACATAATTCAATTGATTGACTTATAGGTTGTGAGTGATGAGTGCCTTGAGTGTAACACGAAGCCAGAAGCAGGTGAAGCTATGTGGCAAACCAAGGGAAAATTGTGTTGATAGATCTATTTGTAATCAGTTTGAGGCGAGATAGGTCTAACAGTGCCGGCATCATGTAATGTCTTTTCAAGGTGCCTGTAAGAAATCGACTACTTCAGGGTTTCGAGATGAAGAACAGTTGGAAGATTTGTCATGTCTTAAGTAAAAGGAATTGTAGTTTTTTTTCTGAATTGCATTACGTTTATTTAATCTCAGTATACTGCTATCCTTACTTGTAAAAAATGGCTTTCACTATCATGGTAATATGAGAGGCAGCATTCTTTGAAAATATGTAAACGAAGCAATGTTAAAATAATAACTTATACTTTGAGAAGGTACGGAGTAGTATTTCTCGCAACAAGAATTTTGCTGTTGTATGATAAATAGTTACTTTCAAGATACTTCCCTCTAGGTGAAACTCACTTATCGTGTTGAAATGTATATATCTGTATTTTTCGTCTCATGAATTGGAAATTTTCAGTATGTGACAGCTCAAAGTCAGTGTCTCATAGCACTTAATTCGACGTTCGGCAATGTTTTCATTTCACTTTGAGTAGTGTGTGCGTGTGCAGAGTTTGAACTGGCAGTACGTCTACATCTACAGCTACATTTACATACATACTCCGCAAGTCACCGTACGGTGAATGGCGGAGGGTACCTTGTACCACTTCTAGTCCTTTCCTTTCCTGTTACTACTCGCAAATGAAACGACGACAAGACAGATTACATGCATCCATACGAGCCCTATCTTCTCTTATCTTAATGGTCCTTACGCGCAGTTTAAGTGGTGGCAGTAGAATCGTTATGTAGTCAACTTCAAATGCGGCTTCTCTAAGTTTTTTCAATAGTACCTCCCAACGAGAAAGTCGTCTTCGCTCCAGGGATTCCCATGTGAGTTCCTGAAGGATCTCCATAAACCTGCGTAATGACTGAACCTACCGGTAACAAATCCAGCAGCACGCTTCTGAATTGCTTCCATATCCTCCCTTAAACGAACTTGGTGAAGAACCCACATACTAGAACTGTACTCAGGTCTTCTGTACGTAGTTCGTAAAGTTACCTAAAATTCTCCCAATAAAGTGAAGTCAACCATTCTGTGGCGTCGATAGTTACGATGCCACAACGTAGTTGCACGCTCTCGTAAGTTGCCACTAAAAGAGAAGACTAACTTCGCCGACCACAGCAGCCCTCTGGCCGACGCTGTGGAGCTCAGCGAGTGCCGTCTTGATTTCGGCCCATTTCCTCAAGAACAGGCGGCCTGGAAACATCGCTTCAACTACCGAGTCGGTTAGCTTGCTATTGAGACTTTGTGCTAACCCGGGCTACGGCTTCACACCTACGTACTCATCCTAGAGAAAGTTATGTATGCCGTTGATATTTACTTGTGTTTTTGACTCTATTAAAATATTAACGATACATGCAGTACCGAAGTGCTTCTCCTCTCCTGCTCCTACTCGCTTCCTTCACTTTCGGCCTATATTACAGAAGCAGTTCACAGGAGCAGACCCACGCGCCGCTTGTCCATGCGGGATACAAAACATTCGCCTTCCTTGTTGAGGTCCTTACATAATGTTTCCATTCCATTTCGTTTTGCAACGCTACACCTAGTTATTATATCGGCTTGACTGTGTAGAGCAGCACATTACTTATACTGTATTCGAACGTTACAGGATTGTTTTGCTGCTAATTTGCATTAGCTTACATTTTTACTACATTTAGAGCAAGCTACCATTCGTTACACCAACCTGAAATTCTACCCAAATCGTCTTGTACTATCACACAATCTCCTAATGATAACACCTACGCGTACACCACAGTGTCATCAGTCACGAATTGCTACCCACCCTGTTCGTCAGACCATTTATATACATATATAAGAGCGGTCATGTCACACTTCTTTCGGGCATCCCGTTGTGTCTGATGAACGCTCGCCGTTGAGAACAACGTACTGGCTACAACTACTTAAAGCGTTTTGGAGCCACTCACATGTCTGGAACGTAATCTGCATGCTGGGACCTTCTTTACCAGTTTGCAGTGAGGCACTGTGTCAAACGCTTTCCGGAAATCTAGGAACACAGAATCTACTTTTACCTCTCCATTCGTGATTCCAGGACATCATATGAGAAATGAGCAAGCTGCGTTTCGTACGTGCAGTTCACTATAAATAAGCTCACTCTGAATGATACTGGCCTGTCATTTATCGGGTCTTCTATTTTACCCTTTTTGAATACAGTAGTCATCTGAGCTTCTTTCCTGGTCGACTGGCGATAGATTCGCGATAAATGCAAGCTATGTAACGATCTAACGCCATAGAGTACTTGGTGTAAAACTAAATTATTATTATATCCAGGATTTATGACTCATTTATTCTCAACCCTTTCAGTGTTCTGTCAATGCCATGGATGTCTATGTCTATGTCTTCCATAGGAAAGTCTCTGCGATGGTCGAACGATAGTTTGTCTTTACGATTTTCTTGCGGGAGTGACGTTCTTGAAAGGTGAAATTTAAAATTCCGGTCTCGACAGAAACAGTCGTCTCGCTTAATGATTTTACCTATGACTAGAATTATATCGACTTCCCGGAACTATCTTTCGATAAGGCATGACGATGCAGACTTTTTTATTGTCAATCCTTGACCATGTTTCATCTACGCTTATCGTATTGGGACTAGCTTATGTTCACTTACAGTCTAAGTATGACGGTAACAACTGTTTATTTCCTCTTCCCAATTTAAGAAACTGTGGTGTGTGTACTGTAAGACCTTCGGTAGACACTACATCAGATTATTTGACTTGTCGCTCTAACGAAGTAGGCGAGTGTCAGCAATGTGTCTCTTGGTCTTATCGTGGCGTGTTTATCTTCTGCCGTTAGGTCAGATGATAGAAATGCCACTTGAACGCTTAGCGCAACAGATTGATGGTGACCAACTTTAAACAGAACTTGATTAATTTTCACACACATTTATGAAAATAATAAAAAGCGTAGACATTACATAACTTGATTCTGGATGCTGTTTACAATTGACAATCTGATGTTCCTTTGGTCTTGGTATTTTAATCTTATTCTCACATATCTCTGATACTTGACAAAGTGTCTATACATTTCTCTTCATGGCTATGTACAGGAATATGATAATTTTACTAGGCGCAGACTGAAACTTGACTGTAGACTGGTGCAGACAAATGCAGACTGGTACAGACTAATGCACACTCATGCAGACTGACTAATCGGAGGTCTGTACACTCGTTATAATACCTCGCGCGTTCATGTATCACTGCGCGAATGTGATCCGCGAGGAGAAAACGTTCTACGTTAGCAGCAACCTCGTTGGCTGCGTTATATATTAATACGTGGATCGGTGGAAGCAGAATTTGGTCCGTCTCTAAGGCAGCGCCATCTCGTAGTGCGTAGACAGACGAGCACTGCGCCTGCACTGTTGTGCTTAGCGGGGCGCGCTCTAGTGGGAAAGTTGTGTACGCGCTGACTACGCGGAACTATGTACACAACAGAAACCGTCCTAGATAAATCGACGAATTAAATTTAAACACTGTACTCTTTCCAGCTAGTCATGGTAACAACAATGATGGAGGTATATATTACTGGTATTTTTCTGTTCTACCGGCTTAAGAAACCTCAGTTTACTTAATTGTGTCTCATATTCTTGCTAGTTATTGTCTCTTTATATTTACCGAAAGTGTTACCCGTACTCCTCACTAGCATCAAAGACTTTCCGAATGTGTGATAATGTGTGTTCGTCATTGTTGTCTATCAGTCCTTCCTGAAAATCCCCTCCTGGAGACGAAAATTAGACGGAGTTTGTGTCGTTATCTCTCCTCCCAGGCCCCACCTCCAAACTTTGCTCTCTGCTGTTCTACTCCCAGCATGGACGACTTCTGTGGAGCATAGCTGCAGATGGATTCCTCCTTAAAATGCCAGACTCTTCCAACAAAAGATAATTACCAGCCTCATATCCTCGTGTTTCGTCGATTCATTACGAGAAACATGGCAAAAGTTTTATCTAATTCCGCAGGCTTTCGTGGCCGTTGTCAGTGAAGTTAGACTCTACTGGGTTATTAGGCCTACTAACCCAGAAGATTTTTACTTCAATGGCAAAAGTTACTTATTCCCAACAAATTCCTGAAATGTTCCGTTCGGAACTGCAAAATTATTGGGATATAAATTGAATACACGTAGTTAATTCTGTGAAAGAACGACTGATCACTGGTTATGAACTCTCCCAATAGAATGATGGACACTGCGTAAACTTCGTTCCAGCTTTTAAACTGCCGATGATTACTGTAGTAGCCGTGACATTTTGCAACTCTAAACACGCAAGTAGAGAATGAACGTAATGCAACGGCTCACTACATTACCGTGTCATACTTGGCTTGTTTTTGCAGAAAACAACGGCTGCATGTTGGCGTCGTGTCTCCCTTTCTCAGACCATTCTTCCGCTCCCTTCTGCCGATTCGCATCCGTCCGCTAGGTTATTTGCAGTAGGCATGCGACAAATTTGCACAAAATTGTCGCATGTGTTAATAAACTACCCCATCCAAGCTGCCACTTTTTTCCAACCACTGATCGACTTTTTAAGGTTTATTGTCATCTTTAATGAACATAAAAGCAATACTTTAAGAGTGACCAAAGAACGTCTGTAATCGGACCATTACATTATCCCATCAATAAGTCGTTTATGATTTATTCGCTACTAAATATTCTTATCAGGGTGATGTTGGTAGTGCCTCATACTCCACAAAATTTAAATTACTGATAATATTCCTTAGATCAAAAATTATAGTGAATTAATGTTCTCGACATTCAAACGCCTTGTTCTTTGGATCAATGAATCACAACTAGAGTCAGTCATGCCATACAATTAATTGGAAGTAACAATGCGTAGAGATGTGTATTTAAAGCGTAATTTAAGCGTGTCAAATGTAGAGACTGCATCTGAACCCTTCTGTTGCCGCAATAATACTGATATCTGTTTGCTCTGTTTCTAATGTTTGAGTCGTGAAGAGCTTTCTTCAGTAGTTGTGCCTTCGTGTACTATGGAACACCAACAAATCAAATGTCACTCAAACTACAACTAATGTGCTTTGGAGATAATTTGCATTTATGAAAAGTCCTTGAGTTCCACCATGGTCCTGAATTCCCCCACAACTGGCTCCGAAAGTCAGATCAGAGGCTGATAAAAAGTCCATGGAGTGTTAGATATAATAATTTCACATTCTGATGGAGTATTGTGCTAAGCAGGAATTACAGAATGAATTTAATTAGTATGCATTGAATTTGTTGAATCTTTAAGCTGTTAATGGGATCATTTATAAAGACGTGGATCGTACAAATTTTCAACTGACTGACAGCAGGGAGATGGTACACAACAGCGAGCACCTGACGCACTTTAACGGAGGCTTACAGGCACTTCCGTTAAAAACAAGCGGGTTTGTGGTTGGGCTGCAGCCTTTCGGACAATTCAGGAATATCAGAGAGGCACTTGATTGAGTTCCCAACGATTTTTCAAAGACGGTGCGGAATGCAAACCACCAGCGAACCTGGAGCACTCGGTGGGAAGTGTCGCGAGATGAGAAAGAATGAGGTTCATTTGTGAACTCGCATGCTAAAATTCATCCGACACAGGGGGCTCTTGAAGGGCAGAATATGGTAAAAGGAGCCAAACTGCGGAGAAGAAATTATTTGTGAGTGCTCAGGGAAACGTGAGTGAGGATTTCTCAATGAGTGTGAGCGACAGCAGTCAGTTGATCAGTGATTAAACAAAGTATCTCAGATCAGTGAGTGGTTAGTTCGAGATGACTCAGTAAAGAGGGACGATCAGTGAGTATCAGTTACAGCAGTATGTGAAAGACCAGTGAGGTATGACAACTCAGTGAGAGTTAGAGATTAATGAATACTGAGTGTTGTCTTTTTCGATATAGGGCTCATTCAGGCGTCATATGAAGTGATCCGCGTCCGGTTTCCGAGAAAACGTTTTTACTTTCCATCTGCAGACATCTCAGGCTTTTTACGACTGAGTACTCAGATACTGAGTTGCGTATCGGCATTTATCCCTATGTATATCGTCACGTGTCGTCATCCTCATTTTCCGTTGTTGTCGGATTGACTTTCTTCTAGCCTGAAACTTGAATCTTTAAGCACCCAACCAGGTATCCGTTGTCTGACCTCAGCTTTTATATATTACTTTGACATTGTTCTTGCGAACTAATCACTGCAGACATAGGTACCGTGTTTACGAGCACTAGCTCCCTGTCGGCCGCCGTGCTGCATCTAATGGACGCGAATAAGGCTGAGTTTTTTATTTGTAAAATATTAGAGTAACAATTAAAATTTTCTTCTCTCTAACATTAACTCATATCTTATTCCATTTTATTTTGATTGCCCAACATTACATTGTTTCCATACTGGTATCCATCAATATATTTCTCTAAAGTGCCTGAGATATTTTTCTGAATTGAGTTAATGTAGTATACAGGGTGTTACAAAAAGGTACGGCCACACTTTCAGGAAACATTCCTCACACACAAATAAAGAAAAGATGTTATGTGGACATGTGTCCGGAAGCGCTTAATTTCCATGTTAGAGCTCATTTCAGTTTCGTCAGTAAGTACTGTACTCTCGATTCAACGCCTGTTGGCCCAATTGAAGGAAGGTAATGTTGACTTCGGTACTTGTGTTGACATACGACTCATTGGTCTACAGTACTAGCATCAAGCACATCAGTACGTAGGTTAGTGTTCATCACGAACGTGGTTTTGCAGTCAGTGCAATGTTTACAAATGTGGAGTTGGCAGATTCCCATTTGGTGTATGGATTAGCACGGGGCAATAGCAGTGGCGCGGTACGTTCGTATCGAGACAGATTTCCAGAACGAATGTGTCCCAACAGGAAGACGTTCGAAGCAATTGATCGATGTCTCAGGGAGTAAGAAACATTCCAGCCTATGACTCGCGACTGGAGAATACCTAGAACGACGAGAACACCTGCAATGGACGAGGCAATTCTTCGTTCAGTTGACGATAGCCCTAATGTCAGCGTCAGAGAAGTTGCTGCTGTACAAGGTAACGTTGACCACGTCACTGTATGGAGAGTGTTACGGGAGAACCAGTTGTTTCCGCACCATGTACAGCGTGTCCAGGCACTATCAGCAGCTGATTGGCCTCCACGGGTACACTTCTGCGAATGGTTCATCCAACAATGTGTCAATCCTCATTTCAGTGCAAATGTTCTCTTTACGGATGAGGCTTCATTCCAACGTGATCAAATTGTAGATTTTCACAGTCAACATGTGTGGGCTGACGAGAATCCGCATGCAATTGTGCAATCACGTCAACACAGATATTCTGTGAACGGAGGACATTTTGAACATTTCCTGTAGCAAAGTGTTTGAAGTCACGCTGGTACGTTCTGTTGCTGTGTGTTTTCATTCCATGATTAATGTGATTTGAAGAGAAGTAATAAAATGAGCTCTAACATGGAAAGTAAGCGTTTCCGGACACATGTCCACATAACATATTTTCTTTCGTTTTGTGTGAGGAATGTTTCCTGATAGTTTGGCCGTACTTTTTTGTAACACCCTGTATAATCCAAGGAATTTCTTCATTGTTCTGAGTTATTGCTGACATAAGAGATTTGAGGTCTGTTATTACACTTAATTTCCTTAGGTTTCCTTAGAAACTGAGACACTTATTGTGGAGTTTTCGAGAGAGCTACTAGGTCATCTATGTGGGACAACCGCTGCCAATAATATTTTCGCTTAGTCTGCCAACTGTCATTCCTATACCTACCTTCTCCGACGCCCTTGTTGCAGTAAAGAAAAAATACAACTCCTTGACCATAAATCTGGGGTTGCACTTTCCAGTGCTTGTCACCTCTACGTGGTGAGAGCGAGAGAGAGAAATAGTCTGATCCTCATTGGATCCGTTTTTAATGTTATACAAAAGGATATTATCAGACTAATCCAACTACTCAATGCGGAAGTTGATACAGCGGCAAGTACAGTTTCATCATCCAAATCAGCAGGTGATCACGCTGTTGCCACACAATAACTGACTTGCTTCCACAAAGTGGACACTGCTTAAGAATACAATGTGAAACATTATGTAACTAACAGAAGATGACTGAATATCCTTCTACACTTTCGTTAGAAGTCCACTGCCGATCAGCCGTTACACGAATTTCGCTACGCACAGCACGTGGTTGGTATTTCGCCTCCAAAACGCTCTCGGTGATTTCACCAGACTGTATATTTAATTTCCTCCAACAATGAGCAAAATGAAGGGTGAAAACAAATGCAGAGATTTGACATCACAAACGAGAGAATACCATTTTGGTGTGAAGTGACGAGAACTTGCAATCGGTAGGCAGTTGGTTAGATGAAGAACAACTGTGTTATTTAAATTCTCATCAACTGAAACGAGAAATAACCTAAAGTCTTTCATCGACTCGCACAACTACACTCAGTTTTACCAGGTTCCAGACCACTTGGCAGAGTCAGCAGCATATGTCTTACGCCACCCATTACCTATTCCTTTTCCCTCATAATTCTCTCTGTATAATTTTTTTCAACGATAATTCCCTTGCTGTCGTGGCTCTTGAATAGTTTTACCCGATGCTTGGTTTAGCTGCTCAGCGTACTTACTCATTCATCCATATTTAATAAATTTTCAGTAGAGATGTTTACTGTAGTAAGAGCGTAATTCTAATTGCTAACTACTATCGCCCCAAAGTGAGACGTCCTAGGTGTTCTGTGTTCGTCCATTTTTCCGTAAACTAGGGGGAACTGAATGAATTGCATTCAGTTGTGCCAATATTTCATTGCAGAGTACATACGTATGTTCTGTTTAAAACTGCATTTGCTCTTCATACATAACTGTTTTAGTTTTTGCTTCAGAGATTTCAGTATTCTCCTTTTTTATACCATGTATTATTCATATGGAAACTAGCACTGTTGTAATTTTCTGCATGAATTTTCAGTGTTCTTTACAAAAAAATTTTCGCTTTAATTAAGATACCGAATGACTGTCAGGCGAATAAATTGCGAGCACCTACGATAGCTGTCCCATTATGATCTCACCTCGATTCTCGATGGAAGTGCCACAGAGTAAAACAAAAACGGCACTCGCACACAAGAACACCCAGCTTTCCGCCTGGTCTTCGTTACACACAAGCAAACAAAGCAACAAAATTCCGTAACTACCCTGCACTCTTTCAACTCACTGTTCTGTACCTCGTAATTAATTTCACGACACGTGTGCATTTCTGACAGCACTATGATAATTATGCATGGTTACCTCTGCGATGGAATTAACACACGTGTCAGCATGCCTTCCGCCACGAGACTGCAGACCGCTGCACCGAGCAGTCATCCGTGGTCTCACTCACCCACGCTGCGGTTCCTGTGCCTTATGGCGCCTTTAAATCCTTCTTATGTTCAATAACTAACTACTGCTCGTCTTCATGCTTGCTGGGCCGTATATGCATTAAAAAGATATAGTTTATGCAGCGAAAGATTGTACCAAAAAATGTTGTGTAAAATATTCAAATAATGTCGTTAGCGAACCACCTAAAGCTATTTTAATCTAGTCTTATTCGCATGCAGACCGTTTGTGGCAGGTTGAAGGTAGGGATCTTGACAAAAAAAAAAAAAAAAAGGCTTCGTTCGTCAAAATATAATCACCGGGTGATCAAAAAGTCAGTATAAATTTGAAAACTTAATAAACCACGGAATAATGTAGATAGAGAGGTAAAAATTGACACACATGCTTGGAACGACATGGGGTTTCATTATAAGCAAAAAAAAGAAAAACACATATTGCTAGACGCGTGAAAGATCTCTTGCGGTCGTCGTTTGGTGATGATCGTGTGCTCACCCGCCACTTTCGTCATGCTTGGCCTCCCAGGTGCCCAGACCTCAGTCCGTGCGATTATTGGCTTTGGGGTTACCTGAAGTCGCAAGTGTATCGTGATCGACCGACATCTCTAGGGATGCTGAAAGGCAACATCCGACGCCAATACCTCACCATAACACCGGACATGCTTTACAGTGCTGTCCACAACATTATTCCTCGACTACAGATATTGTTGAGGAATGATGGTGGACATATTGAGCATTTCCTGTAAATAACATCTTCTTTGCTTTGTCTTACTTTGTTATGCTAATTATTGCTATTCTGATCAGATGAAGCGCCATCTTTCGGACATTTTTTAAACTTTTCGATTTTTATGGTTCTAATAAAACCCCATGTCATTCCAAGCATGTGTGTCAATTTGTACCTCTCTGTCTACATTATTCCGTAATATATTCAGTCTTCAAATTTATACTGACTTTTTCATCACCTGGTACATTCATCCATATTATAAAAATGGATATTTGTAAATGTGTATACATGTATTTATGTTCCACATCTCTTCCTAAACCATGGTAAACATGTTAGTTGCCGGCCAGAGTCGCCGAGCAGTTCTAGGCGCTACAGTCTGGAAACCCGCGACCGCTACGGTCGCAGGTCCGAATCCTACCTCGGGCATGGTTGTGTGTGATGTCCTCAGGTTAGTTAGGTTTAAGTAGTTCTAAGTTCTAGGGGACTGATGACCTCAGAAGTTAAGTCCTCTAGTGCTCAGAGCCATTTTTGAAACATGTTAGTTACAATCTGGAAATAAATACTGTAGGTTGAGACCCAACAGCCTTCTATTGCGGTGGGAATGAGAACGTGATGAGAAATGGGGGGAGGTAGAGAAAGGGGAAAGGAGATAGAGACAGGAAAGGGAGGGGGCTGCAGAAAATGGAAAGAGAGTAAGACAGAGAGTGAAATGAGCAGAGAGTGAGGGGTGGAGGAGGTGAACAGAGAGAGAGGAGGGAAGAAGCAGATGGACAAAGTGAGGAGGAAAGATGTGATGGACTCTTACAAGATTCGAATAAACATACACTTGGGCAACGTCGGGCACTCAGCTTGTTGGTTATAAATCTTTCATCAGCTGAAGACAGCACAAATCGGACCTCCACTGCAACGTTCATACTATCTGGTTAAAGTCGTATCCTTAACTCAAACTTCTAATTTGTTTTATGCTACTTAATACTTGGTTCCGAGACAATAACTTCACATTTCGTCGTTGGACTTTACTAAATCACCAGTTCTGGTGAAGCTACCATCTTCAAGTCACGGACTGCCACTGTGTCAGTCTGTCAGGCTGAAAGAAGGCTCCTTGTCCCCGGAAAATTATAAACATTATATACCGGGTTCTTATAATTAAACTTTCCCTATTTAACACGTTATAACACGGAAAAGATTTGCCGTACGTTATAAATCTTTCATCAACCCAAGACAGCACAAATTGAAACTCTATTGCAACGTTAATACTATCTGTTAAAATCGTGTCATTAACTCAAACGTCTAGTTTGTTTTGTGTTACATAATACTGGGTTCCGAGACAATACTTGCACATATCATCGCTGGATTCTACTAAATCACCAGTTCTGGCGAAGCTACCATCTTCAAGTCACGGGCTGCCACTGTGTCAATTGGTTCATCAACGTCCCAGTGACTCTCATCCCGTTTGTGTAAAGACAGACAAAAAAATTTCTGTTGTATTTGCCAGAACACTTTTATTGAAGGAGAGTGTTTAGAAAAGCATCTAATTTGTTACTCTAGCCACTAACCTGTGAATGTGAAAATGCTTACGAAGGCAAACAGGTACTAAAAGTGTAAGCCTTGCCCACTACTATGAGTGCTGCCACTTTATTATATACAAGCGTGTCGAGGGCATACCAGTTCCTATAACGCTTTGTGTAGATGGCCGTAATGTCTCTCACACTACCTTTATTGAATGGAACGTACCATACACATCAGTGTATCAGGCTGTATGCTCGTGTGACTCTAAACTCAGTATGTTCAAATCATATCCTGAAGATAACCTGGAAGACGGTATTTCTCTCTTGATTCTATTTGTAGCATAAAACTCTCCATGACCAAAACGAATATAAATGATACCTTATTAGAGCAAGAAGTTGATTGTCATATTTGTAGGCTGCCATTGGTTAAAAAAGCTGAAACTCAATGTAGAGACCATTGAAATTCAACCCACCTCTTTCCGTAATACGAGGGGCTATGATGCTTGCTTCCTTGTTGTGGAGTTGGGCAATTTTTGCTTGGAAAGTGATAACATCAGCGTCATTCCTGACACTGTTGATAAACGCATTTCCTATTCCATGAAAATCAGACCAAGAATAACGTCCTGTTTCCTGGATTCACTAAGTTTCATGTGCAGAACGTTGCCGAGACAGTGTACCAGAAGGCAGTGCACTTCATCAGAGAACCAAATCTCGATAACGCCAGTTTTCAGCACTTGACAAAGTAGCTGTCTCTCATAAATACCTGGATTCGAAGCAGACACCAAACGAAACCATGTTGCCTGAAATGGCCACAATCACCAGTATACTCACAGGAATTACCATTATGAATATGGAGAGTGGGCGTGCGGCAGTTGTTTGCCACTAGTTCTAATTCCCTAATTTAACGGAATATGCTGGACTAAACCTGCACACTGATGTAAGCCAGGTCATAAATATTTGGAGAAATTCTAGAAGGTATACAGAAGCCCACACACTTTGCATCCTGACTTCTATTCCACCATGGGAGAGTTTTTGTAGAACACAGTGCTAAAAAAGTCACATGTCAGCATCGATTTTTGACTGACAATGGCACGTTCCTATTTGTCGAATCTGGGATTCCAGGAGAACTTAGGGTGTGCATAGATACCCCAAAAAAGTAACCAATGAATGAATGAGGAGGAGTCCGTTTGATAATGAGTTACAGCATTAACTTGGATATAAATAAACTATATGGGCACGTCATGCTAAAATCTCTTTTAATTGGAGAATTCTGATGGCTCTATGATGAGAAAATCCCTAAACTGAATGAGTTCCAAGCTGGTACAGAATAATTTTTAATGGCAGTCATGGCATCACCCAATAATTAGTATGACATGCAACAACATTCGACCATGCCCAGATTGCCTAGACCTTACAATGGTACTGTCTCCAACTTGATACCAACTTTAGGGAGTGAACAAAGAAATACTGTGGATTGCAGGAACGTCCCGAAAGACCTGTCTAAAAGCAGCTAGCTACATCTTCTCTACAGGTGATCATGGCAATCAGTCACAATCACTGAATGACAGCCGGCTGTTGTGGCCGAGCGGTTTTAGGCGCTTCAGTCTAGAACTGCGCGACCGTTCCGGTCGCAGGTTCGAATCCTGCCTCGGGCATGGATGTGTGTGATGTCCTTAGGTTAGCTAGGTTTAAGTAGTTCTAAGTCTATGGGAGTGATGACCTGAGATGTTAAGTCCCATAGTGCTCGTAGCCATTTGAACCACTGAATAACAAACAACATTGGAAGACCTTCCGCATATAGTCCTTCGGCGTACAAAGTCACATTTGCTGCCGAAGGGTTGGCCTGGAAGGTGGCGGTACGTTTAACGTCGATGCTTTGTAGCATCGCTGGAAGATGATTACGCACATGGGTTCGTATCTTCGATCTGTTACTCGAGAGACCCTTACAACGCCTTGAAGTTAGTCGCAAAATTTCTGGGACACCCTTTATGTGAATGTAACTCTTCTATGAAATGCAAAATACAGTTTACTGAAAAACAGTTTTTGAAAATAATTGTAAGTAAATAATTAATGAACAAAACTTCGAAAACAAAATTGTTGTCAATAGGTAAACAAAATAGTTTCTAGCCAAAATGTTTTGCAAAAAAGAAAAACTTATTTTTGATAAACTACATGTTAATTTCTTTTATTGAAGTTATTATTTACAAAAGAATCTGATCCTTTCCCTGCGAAGTACAAAATCTTTCATGCAATTGCTCTAGAGGAACAAAGGATGAAAATTATTTTTCATAATTCAGAAATTAATTCTTTACAGTTGTTTGTAACAAACCCTTAAAAAACACGAACTTCACACTATGGTGAACAGACCTTGAATGACAAGACTAATGCAATTGAACTGGGTAAAAGACGAGCTGTTGCGAAAGGCATTCCGACTTTTTAGTGTACTCTAGCTCAGATAGGAACGGGGTGAGGGGTCGGATGACCTTCATTTTCTCATTGGTTTTATATCACGTGAGTGCCCATGATGCATGGGCAGAGTATCAGGCTACATCGTGTCCTTGAATGTACCACACAACTGCCTCAGGTGCATAGGCTGAGTGGATCCTGGAGGAGGTGAGTATGAGTGACCTGGGAATTGTAGCCTCAGGAATAATGTAATACCACCTGTCTTATCACCGGAATTCTTATCATTAACGTTGTATTTTGTCCTAGAACATGTACTGCATAAATATTCGCCTGGGTATGGAAAATCTGCAGTAACTTACAGACTTGTATTCTTGTCAAAATCAGGCGAATATGAAACCTGGAGACGGAGTTCCACGGTATTAACGAGATGTCTCCTATCGGTGGCCAAGATTTTGTTCAGTTTGCTTATATTTGATAATGCAACGGCTTCCATCGGACTTCATCTGGATAGTGAGTTCAGGAGTACTGTTGCACCAAAATCTTCTCGGTAGTTCTGGAGCAAGTTTTCATACCCTTGAACTGTGACAATAGCCGGTTGGGGTGGCCGTGCGGTTCTAGGCGCTACAGTCTAGAACCGCGTGACCGCTACGGTCGCAGGTTCGAATCTTGCCTCGGGCATGGATGTGTGTGCTGTCCTTAGTTTAGTTAGGTTTAAGTAGTTCTAAGTTCTGGGGGACTGATGACCTCAGAAGTTAAGTCCCATAGTGCTCAGAGCCATTTGAACCATTTTTGAACTGTGAAAATAAGTGTGGAATGTGAGATGATGAATCACACATGAACTACTTTCGTTTACCTGATAGCATTTTAATGTTTGAATCTTGTGCACAAAGAAAAATTCATCAACAGTGAATGAATTTCATAGGAATTGTTTAAATGCAGGGGTTGAACGGGGACATCCAGAGTGTCTAAAATAACTTACAGGAAACGTATTCAAAAGAAAACAGTATGAAATAGCAGTTCACTCATACAGGTAGCTGATCAGTTTAAGGATTCGTTACGACTGATGTGACATATCAACAAATCCTTTTTTTTTTGATAGATTCTACATAACTTTTTCAGTCGCAGTTTCTATCAGTAACTCCTGAATAGTTATTCGATCTACCTGTGTAATAATCAGCAGTCTCACGTCAGCAGCTCGTCATCAAGTGGCTAGGGTTGCTGCCTCTGGATCGCGGTGTCCCGGGTTCGATTACCGGCTGGGTAGGGAATTTTCTTTGCCCGGGGACTGGGTGTTTGTGTTGTCCTCTTCATTTCAATATCATTCGTGACAGTGGCTAGATTGGACTGTGTAAAACTTGGACTGTGTAAAAATTCGTACTGTGTACGGGCGCTGAAGACCACGCAGTGGAGCACACCACAAACCAAACATCATCACCAGCATTATCATTTCGCAACGCATTTAAAAATCTTCTATTTTCTTCTTGTCTTAAATGTTTATTCTCCATGTCTCCTTTGTGTACAATGCTGCACCCCAGACAAATCACTTCAGAATGGATTCTTGTCATTTAAATTTCTATTCGTTTGTTTTTCAGACATCGCCATCTCTAATGCCAAACTGCATTTCATATACTCTCAGCTCAGATCGACTAATAGCGGGGATAGGCTACAAACTTGTTTCACTCCCTTCATTAAATCCCCTTCCCTGTCATATTCTTCGACTCATCTGCCTTTTCTTGCAATTACATTCTTTTATAAATCCGGGGATTTCTCTCCTGTCTCATACGTTTTGGACACTGATGTTCCTTAATTTTCAAGTAGGCGCCATCTATCTGTGCCAAAGTCATGTGTGCTTCTACCGCCTCTCGTTTCTCTACTAGCTATACATGTTTAGCGGTTTGGCTGTTTCTGTCAGTATCGTTGTAGATGCCTGTATTCCTATTACCTTCTTCATTTGTTGCACTTTCATATTTTCTCCTTCGCCAACTAACATTTTACTTTGCGAAAAGAGAACTAGAGGAAAAGAAGAAACATTAGAAATTAATTTCCTGCCAGTGATGACATCATTGGACACAGAGTACAAAGTAGAAATAGGAATGGTTGGTGAGGGAATTGTTGTTGTAGTCTTCAGTCCTGAGACTGGTTTGATGCAGCTCTCCACGCTACTCTATCCTGTGCAAGCTTCTTCATCTCCCAGTACTTACTGCAACCTACATTCTTCTGAATCGGCTTAGTGTATTCATCTCTTGGTCTCCCTCTACGATTTTTACCCTCCACGCTGCCCTCCAATGCTAAATTTGTTATCCCTTGATGCCTCAGAACATGTCCTACCAACCGGTCGCTTCTTCTTGTCAAGTTGTGCCACAAACTCTTCTCCCCAATTCTATTCAATACCTCCTCATTAGTTATGTGATCTACCCATCTAATCTTCAGCATTCTTTTGTAGCACCACATTTCGAAAGCTTCTATTCTCTTCTTGTCCAAACTATTTATCGTCCATGTTTCACTTCCATACATGGCTACACTCCATACAAATACTTTCAGAAACGACTTCCTGACACTTAAATCTATACTCGATGTTAACAAATTTATCTTCTTCAGAAACGCTTTCCTTGCCATTGCCAGTCTACATTTTATATCCTCTCTACTTCGACCATCATCAATTATTTTGCTCCCCAAATAGCAAAACTCCTTTACTACTTTAAGTGTCTCAATTCCTAATCTAATTCCCTCAGCGTCACCCGACTTAATTCGACTACATTCCATTATCCTTGTTTTGCTTTTGTTGATGTATTAGTATGATGAGGGAATTAGTATTTGCGAAAAGAGAAGTAGAGGAAAAGAAGGAACATTAGAAATTAACTTCCTGCCAGCGATGGCATCATTGGACACAAAGCACAAAGTTGGAATATGAATGGTTGGTGAGGGAATTAGTATTGTCCTTTTCAAAGGAAACCTCCCAGCATTTGCCATAAGCGATTTGTGGAATCTACGGAACATGTAAATAGGGATGCCTAAACAGGGAATTGAACAATTGCTCTGCCAAGTGCGAAATGTGTTACTGCAGCTCCACTTGTCTATGTAATGTGATCACTGCTGTCGATCTTCATCACATCTGTCATTACTTGATCACCGTGGTGGAATTAACACGAACTGACGATCCCTGCGTGAAGTATACTTTTCTACAGTGCTGTACACGTGTCTACTTGGCTGACATACTCGAACCTCTACTATATGTGGATGTTATGTATCTCAGATATTTGTTTACTGTGGACAAGTTAACATGCGGGGCTATATTTCCGCGTCGTTTACCCAGTTTGATGTTGTGATTTCCTGTTAACGTCTTCCTCTCTTTTCCTTACATGGGCACAATTCAGTGTTGGTATTGCGGTACTGTTCTCTTCGTTTTCTTTTTTTTTCGAATAAAATGAGCAATCTTCAGAAATACGATATTATAGTGCCTGTGTTGTTTTCATGGCGATGCACGGCCGTTAAAGAAACACATTAGATGAATTCGCAATTGCGAATAATGAGTACCATCAGCTGTAGAATGGAATGACGACAGTGAAAATTTGTGCCGGATCGGGACTCAAACCAGGGTTTCCCGCTTATCACGAGCATTCGCTTCACCATTTGGCTATCCGTGCATGATGACCAATCTATTCTCGAATAAAGTTACATGTACATTTTGGTGAGTCATCACTATGTTCCAGCGTAAATAACAATGATACGAGGCCTGTTCAGAAAGTAAGCTCCGATTGATTGCCAAATTGAAACCACAGTGAACATCAGAAATGTTTTACTTGTAACAATTAGCTACACCTTTCAGCTACTTCTCTACGTAGTCGCCGTTCTGACTTAGACTTTTGTCATAGCGTTGTACCAACTTTTCAATAGCCTCATCATAGAAGGCAGCCGCCAGTGCTTTCCGCCAATTCTCCACGCTGGCCTACACCTCGTTGCCTGTGTCAAAATGTTGTCTTCAAAGACAGCGGTTCATGTGACCAGAGATGAAACTCAGGGGGAGACAATTGCGGACTGTATTGTGGGTAATCTCACATTTCCATTTGAAAACGATTCAGGAGCATCTTCATTGCCCCTGCAGAATGCGGCTGAGAATTGTCTTGAAGAAGAAACAGCACGACAGTTATGTAATGTTAGCTGCATAGCTTCAGGCGAAATTTCTCACCAGGCCCTCGTACTTGGCGGCAGACACTATTTTCTAGACATCTTTACGCACTCACTGCGAGCTCAGAAATGAGAAGAGCGACGTGATGCTAACTGGGGTTATACTAGAGACACTACCCAACACATCTGTGCAAAGCTTTATCGGATTTTCATAGTCGTTTCCATTTCGCGACCGATCGGAGCTTACTTTCTGAACGCCCCTCGTATTATGTAACATACCTTCGTAGCTACTTTCGTTTTGGAATGGCTGCAGTCGTCCTGGGGTAGACTCAGTTTCTGCAAGATATGAAACTATGTGGTCTGGGTCTTGGTCTCAAAATAAATGGGAACACTAATGTCATTTTAAGATCGCCGATTTCTTGTCAACTCTTTGTTTTAACACCATGAATATTGGACATCGCTTTTGAATACAATTCCACATAAACTGATTCTTGACCTCACAGTCTTATGACAATAATCACTCAATAATTTCAGAGCGATATGTTCCTCTTCCTTTTCAAAACCAAATTCCACATAAGTCCTTGCAGTAACTGCGGGAATAGCAACGTCATAAAATGTATAACTTATAGAAATGTATCGAAGCATTATCAGTAGAAAAATATTGTGCATTTTTTCAGCATCAATGGAATTTTGATTTTGTGTTAAAAATTTGTTATATCAAAACATATTTTGATTTTATACAATATCGTTCTGTTTATTTTTATTTAAAATGGTTGTGAGTCAACCTGTTTCGTACGTCAGTCAAACTAAAATGTTTTCTTCGCTTAAAAATTGGAAATGAGGACAAAGGTAATATAAATTTGAGTTTGCGAGCAAAAGCTGGAGATAGTGAGGATTCAACAAAAAGTTGTAGCTACTACGAATTCAGTATGGGACGATGTAGTTTAGAGAATGAGACAGCCTTGGCATGTTATATCGTGTAGATGTAGATGCAGGTACTTCCTGAAAACCCCAAGGATCTGGAAAACTTTGACTGAGAACAAAATGGGTTATTAGCTTACGTTTAGGATGTGACTGCAAGATCCTGTGATGTTTGCAGGAAATGGAAGCAACTGATTTCCTTCAGAGTTCAAGGGTTATGGAGATGAATGTGTAAATTAGCGGTTATCAATGCGTAAAAGTGTATGGAGTGATAAACTTCATTGCTGCGTTGGTACATGTCTTCCTATGCCTTCGACGAACAGGTTTCTTTCACCATTATTTACTATCAGAAACAGCCCTTGATCACAATCTATTATTTACGGTGACCGGTTTCGACCACTACTGTGGTCATCTTCAGACCAATGTGTGAGAACCTCCTAGTGGATGTGATTTACCACCAGGAGGTTCTTACTCATTGGTCTAAAGATGACCACAGTGGTGTTCGAAACCGGTCACCGTAAATAATAAATAAATTGTGATCGAGACTGTTTTTGATAGTAAATATTTGTAACATATTGATCATTGTTCACTCCCACAATGTATTCAAAAATAATTTCTGTCACCATTGCTCGAGAGGTATGCTTCGAACACTTCAAGTTTCAACAGCAATTAGTTAAAGTTATGAGAATGACTTACTTCTGTGACAGTCCTAGCAGAAGTGAAACTGACTGTAAATCATACCAGCTGTCCCCGCCGATTTCACGGCTCGTGGCCTGAAGTGGAAGAGGACGGTGTACCACAGAGTTTGTCGTACAGCGGCGGAGGCGTGACATCCCAGAAACAAATGGGGGTTGGTGCGCCAGAGGTGCAAAACTCCACAACCAGAACAGTTTGCAGTTAACTGACGTGTGCCGTCCTCTGCTCCCGCGATATGCGGTCTGCGGCCAGGGGCAGGGGGACATCGTGGTGCCATCAGGCGCACGTGTGGCACACCAGCGTCATTAGTAAGCGGACAGTAACTCGTCGGGAGGTCAACAACGATGACAGATTACTTAATCTGTAACGAAGAAACCACTCGTACTAGTACATGAACAGGCACACACCAATTCAGTGTGGTTGAGGATCCATACTATATTCTGAACTAAGTAAGATGTCTAAGAAGATGTTCTGAGATACAACTGCACAAACAGTTATTCGGTAGCGTCAGCTGCATAATTTTTATCTTGGTGCTTACCGTGGACAAAACTAAGAGAATTAGGGAGTGTAACGGACTGGATAAGCAAAACAAATGAGGGGGAATCAACGCAACCTAGTACAAGGATATGACGACTGACATCTAATAATTTCTAGTGCATATGCCCTTTCTCGTTGAATGAAAATGTGCCACAAACAGAAGTCATGCGCCGGAAAGTCGTGTTTGTTACATGAAAAAGTGAGTAATCGAAGGCACTGCAGAACATGATCAGAAACATTACGAAGGCAACTACGATCGTAAAGAAATCACGTATTATGTGTACTAAGATGTGCCAGACATAATATTTGTGATAGTCTTTGTAGGATGGAGAATTCTGGAAGGTACAATAATGCTATGACTGGTTCAAATGGTTCTGAGCACTATGCGACTTAACTTAGAACTAATTAAACCTAGCTAACCTAAGGACATCACACACATCCGTGCCCGAGGCAGGATTCGAACCTGCGACTGTAGCGGTCGCTCGGCTCCAGACTGTAGCGCCTAGAACCGCACGGCCACTCCGGCCGGCTATGAATGCTTCATCATAATTGATGTGAATCACATTGTAAGAATGTTGTACCTCCAGACTGACCCGTACTGCTCTCACAAATTCTCTACTGACAACACAATTTCCCGCCTCCTCTTATACTGGCGGTTCCACCTCTCGTGGTACGTGGTGGTTAATTTCGTATAACATAGCGGTGTCCGGATACTTTTGGTCTATTAGTGTACTAGACTCATATTCTGGAGAGACTGTGATGTAATCCAGCTTCAGCAATTCACATGTGAGTGGTTAGGGTTTCGGGTAAGCACCGAGATTCCTCGTTCAACACTTTCGCCACAGATATCCTAGACCGGCGTCCAAGTACGTTTAAGCTCGACCAATAACTTAGATGACGACAAGCCACTAGATATTTGCCTTTATTTCCGTCCTTTGTCGTTCTGAACGCGAAGCACATCAGTGCCGGAAAGTCGTGTTCGTTACGTGAAAAAGTGAGTAATCGAAGGCATTGAAGAAGATGATCAGTAACTTTAAGAAGGCAACCACGATCGTAAAGAAATCACGTATTATGTTAACTAAGATGTGGCAGACATAATCTTTGTGATGGTCTTTGTAAGACAGAGAATTTTCGAAGGTACAATAATGCTGTGAATACTTCATCATATTTTATATGGATCACATTGTAAGAATGTTGGATTTCACTGCTTCCCTTTATTTATAAAACTGACAGTTCCAGATGCGACTAATATTCCTCGAATTGTTCTCACCGTGAAACACTCTTGTGATCTGTTATTTCTCTGACACTGCGTACCACAAGTTCAGTGACTTAAGTGCTTGTACTACCAGTCAACGAAATTCCGTACGATCTAATACTTTACTAGTATGGCCACCTCGCACGCCTGTTCTCGCTTGTAAAGTCAAAAGCCGCAATATTAACCCTCGAAAAAGAAAGGAGGCAGTGGGGAAAACATTGTGATCACCACTTGAAAATACACTCCTGGAAATTGAAATAAGAACACCGTGAATTCATTGTCCCAGGAAGGGGAAACTTTATTGACACATTCCTGGAGTCAGATACATCACATGATCACACTGATAGAACCACAGGCACATAGACACAGGCAACAGAGCATGCACAATGTCGGCACTAGTACAGTGTATATCCACCTTTCGCAGCAATGCAGGCTGCTATTCTCCCAAGGAGACGATCGTAGAGATGCTGGATGTAGTCCTGTGGAACGGCTTGCCATGCCATTTCCACCTGGCGCCTCAGTTGGACCAGCGTTCATGCCGGACATGCAGACCGCGTGAGACGACGCTTCATCCAGTCCCAAACATGCTCAATGGGGGACAGATCCGGAGATCTTGCTGGCCAGGGTAGTTGACTTACACCTTCTAGAGCACGTTGGGTGGCACGGGATACATGCGGACGTGCATTGTCCTGTTGGAACAGCACGTTCCCTTGCCGGTCTAGGAATGGTAGAACGATGGGTTCGATGACGGTTTGGATGTACCGTGCACTATTCAGTGTCCCCTCGACGATCACCAGTGGTGTACGGCCAGTGTAGGAGATCGCTCCCCACACCATGATGCCGGGTGTTGGCCCTGTGTGCCTCGGTCGTATGCAGTCCTGATTGTGGCGCTCACCTGCACGGCGCCAAACACGCATACGACCATCATTGGCACCAAGGCAGAAGCGACTCTCATCGCTGAAGACGACACGTCTCCATTCGTCCCTACATTCACGCCTGTCGCGACACCACTGGAGGCGGGCTGCACGATGTTGGGGCGTGAGCGGAAGACGGCCTAACGGTGTGCGGGACCGTAGCCCAGCTTCATGGAGACGGTTGCGAATGGTCCTCGCCGATACCCCAGGAGCAACAGTGTCCCTAATTTGCTGGGAAGTGGCGGTGCGGTCCCCTACGGCACTGCGTAGGATCCTACGGTCTTGGCGTGCATCCGTGCGTCGCTGCGGTCCGGTCCCAGGTCGACGGGCACGTGCACCTTCCGCCGACCACTGGCGACAACATCGATGTACTGTGGAGACCTCACGCCCCACGTGTTGAGTAATTCGGCGGTACGTCCACCCGGCCTCCCGCATGCCCACTATACGCCCTCGCTCAAAGTCCGTCAACTGCACATACGGTTCACGTCCACGTTGTCGCGGCATGCTACCAGTGTTAAAGACTGCGATGGAGCTCCGTATGCCACGGCAAACTGGCTGACACTGACGGCGGCGGTGCACAAATGCTGCGCAGCTAGCGCCATTCGACGGCCAACACCGCGGTTCCTGGTGTGTCCGCTGTGCCGTGCGTGTGATCATTGCTTGTACAACCCTCTCGCAGTGTCCGGAGCAAGTATGGTGGGTCTGACTCACCGGTGTCAATGTGTTCTTTTTTCCATTTCCAGGAGTGTATTTTTATGTTGTCAGTTGCCTTACAATTCAAAAATTTGAAACAAAATTACTGTTTATAATGAATTCTTCTGCCAGATCCGCAAATGATTTAAATTTTTCAGTTAAAGTTAACCCAAAAATTTAAGTTAGAGTTGTACATGTAGCTTTCCCCAGTGAACGTCATATTCTATATTTTTCAAGTTCAGGACCTCCTGTCCCATCATGTGACCTCCTATCCCATCATGTGGCTTTTCTTAAATTTTTAGGGTGAGCATATAGTATCCCTCTTCCTTGGGAGTACGGTAGTGCACGTTACTGAAACTGTGTTGATGTTGCTAAGAGTGTACTAAAACTTTCTTCATGTGCTGAACCCTACTACTAGGGTTGCCCAGAAAGTAATGCACAGCTTTTCCTTCTCAGCCGAAAACAATGCTACGAATGTATTACCTGAAGTCTCCTGAGTGAGCACGCCAAGTTTCCATCACTTCCGACAGATAGCGTATCAGTAGGACAGTTTCAAAACGGCAGTTGTAGGCGATGTACGCTACAAGCAACGTGCCGTCATTGAAATTCTCAATGCAGAAAAGAAACTGTCGGGGATATTCATAAACGCTTGTGCTAAGTCTATGGAGCATCTGCTGTCGACAGAAGCACAGTTAGTCGCTGGGCACGGAGGGTGAGGTCATCAGAAGGCATTTCGGCGGAGCTCCAAGATTAGTAGCGGTCGGGGAGACCATCCACGGCTGTCACACCTGCCAGCGCTGACCTAGCCCCTCCGACTTCCACCTGTTTGGACCCATTAGAGGATGCCATTCGTGGAAGACATTTTGAGGGCTCTGAGGAGGTGATTCACACAGTGAAGCACTGTCTGTGCCACCAGGATTAGGATTGGTACCGAGTTGGCATACACGCCCCTGCTTCGCCCTGGCGGAAGGCCGTAGAACGGGATGGAGATTACGTGGAAAAATGGGGTGTGTAGATAAAACAGCATTGTTTCATGTGTATAATTCTCATTATTACGGTTTATTGATAGTTTTTACTTTATGGACCGTCTGACCACAACTGTATGAAACACAATTTTCATGACAAATTGTGTATAGTTCAGTTGTAGTCAGACGGTCCACAACGTAAAAAATATCATTATACCGTAATATTACACGCAACTGAGGAAGACAGTACTACAGAAGTTAAAGATGTTAATTCTCATCATGTTTAACAAAGAATTGTTGAACAAAAGAATGCAGTGCATTACTTTCTGGGTAACCCTCGTAACACATACGTAAGTCTTTAAAAGTGTATTGAAAATGTAAGACAATAAAAATTAACGAATTTAGATTGTTTATATTTTTTTCCTTGGTTGGGCATAAAGTAACCCCTCCTTTCTTAGTAATGCGCGTTATGACAAATACGTTTGAATTCCTACGGTTACGTGCGAAAATATAGCCTTTTCAACTGACGGTAGCGGGTACTATGTGTGCACAGTTTTATAAATTTAGAAGCAGGTCAAAAACATGGTATATCTTTTGGTATTCGACCAGATTTTTATATATCCTTCCAATGCATAATATTATTCTATTATTTTAAATGTTACGGACATACTCAGGCCACGCTCTTCTCACGTTGAAGCACACAATCGATTTCGGAAAACATATTCCATCATCTGATGTAGCTAGAAAGCAATTCCATCTCTATCGATCCAGTGAACTACGACCATTCACGATTAGCCAGTGACCACTGGTACTGTATATACCGCTTTAACAAGTAGGAGAATAATGTGAACATTTTTTTAATGATAGGAAATACCTGACCAAAACTGAGTGCTCAGTTTTAAATTGGTAGGGCTTTACAAGATCCGTAAGTGGTAAAATGATGTTTAAGAAGGCCAGCGGTCGTTGGCTGCCCATGCATGGTTGTATATTGTTTACGCTTGCCTTGTTGTATGAGAATGAGACCAAGGTTAATGTCTACATTACTTTCCGATAAAAAATAAAATACCAGGACAAGAATTAAGGGAATTTTACTTATGCACATACAAAGGAAGAACACGTAAGTGCTTTGTAGTCGGTTAGATGTTCTTAATAGGAGAGAGATGTGGAGAACGTTCTGGGCAGGGAAAGAGCTGAAAACCCTCTATGTTCAGGTTGACTGGGACAGCACAGGCACAGTGAATTCTGGTATAGTCATGCTCTAGGGAAACGTGAGGGAAAGCTCGAAGACAGGGCATCATCACTGCTCTACGAAACTAGAAGCCCAGTCTATAGGTCTCGTGGGCCAGTTGTGGTCGTCCTGTGTATCCAATGCTTTCAATACCAGCACGCTGAGTGCTGGGCCCGCATGGCGATGAGAAATGCATATCGCCAAATTCTTTGTCCTAGGAGCCTCCACATACAGCTAATCTGTTGTGAGTTCTTTGCAGAATACGGACTCGTCTAAAAAGACAACCATTTATTGGCAGAACGCTTAGGAGATGAAGCAGATGCACTAAAGAGACTGCCTATACTGTGCTTGTTCGTCCGCTTTTGGAGTACTGTTACACGATGTGGGATCCTTAGGATTAATGGAGAACATCGAGAAAGTTCGAAGAAGAGCACCACATTTTTTACTATCGAGAAATATGGGTTAGAGTGTCACAGACATAACACAGAATTTTGGGTGTACATAATTAACAGAAAGGCGTTTCTCGTTATGGTGCGATTTTCTCACGAAATTTCAGTAACTTTGTCGTCCGATTGAGAAAATATTTTGCTGGCGCCGACCTACTTAGGGAGAAACGATCGTCACAATATACTAAGGAAAATCATAGCTTGCTGGGAAAGATATTGGTGTTTTTTTTCACATGTAGTTCGAGTAGAGTATTAGAAATTGTTGTGAAGGTGGTCTAATAAACACTCTGCCACACACTTGAGTGTGATTTGCAGAGTATTCATGTAGATGCAGATGTAGAAGAGGCAGTGGTGCAACTCCTTGGCTGCGTCTGGCCACGGCGCTATCGTCGCACCACCCCCATAGCCACACTGAGTGAAGCCAAGACAATGGTCACCATGTTGTCATTTGGCGAAGCCCAAGAGGTCGCCACGCTGAACTCTGGGACACGGTAACTCACTGCGGACCAGCCCGTGTCCTGGCTCAAGAAATTGACATGACCGTTCTCTTCTGCACACTCGGGGGAACAATATGTCGTCTCAGGTGGTAATGGTGATGCCAGTTGAGACGATGCATTGCACTGACTACGGTCTGTTTGAATTCCTGGGTTCCATTTTGGGATGAGGGTAGTGATCGGTAATCCGTAGTCTCCCCAAACCACGATCCTTCCGATACTGAGACGTTTTCCCTCCTCTGATAACGCATTGTACGATCTTTCCACAAGGTAACAACATTCAAATGCGATCTCTGAATGGGTGAGCCAGTGCTGAATTCAGAGGGGCACACTCTAAGGCAAAGAAAACTGCGCACCATGAAGGAATTATCCGAATGAGACAGAAATCTGTAGATGCGATGTACATGTACACACAAATAAATTATTACAATTTCAGAAAATTTGAATGATTTATTCAAGAGAAAGAGCTTCAAAACCTCAACAAGACAGTAATGTGTAGGTCCAATTCGGGCCTTCATGCAAGCAGTTATTTGGCATGGCATTGATTTAAACAGTTTTTACGTGCCCTGCTGAAGCATATCGTACCAAATTCTGCCCAACTGGCTCGTCATATCATTATTGGAGAAAGACTTGGTGACCTCGGTGCCCAAGACAAGGTCTGGCAAACATGACAACAAAGAATAGAAACTCCCGCCGTCAGCGATCTGACGAAGGGCAACAGAAAATGGCAGCAAAACGGGGCGTAGAATGCCATCGCATACCAATGTGCGGTAAGACTGCTGCGGATGACGACAGGAGTGTCCAGCTATAAAAACAAATGGCGCCCCAGACAATCACTCCTGGTTGATGGGATGTACGCTGAGCGATAATCGGATTGGTATTCCATCACTGTCTGGGGCGTCATCAGATACTCCTTTGGCCTGGACTCGCATTGACTGGAGTAGAACTGTCTTCAGTGATGAGTCCCACTTCGAACTCAGCTCAGGTGACTACGTGGACTGGTCCGCAGACGTCCCGGACCGTGGTGAGGTACCAAACTCACTGTTGCCCGCCATATGTCCCGACATCCAAGAGTAGTGGTCTAGGGTCCCATTTCTTTTCATAGCAGGACCCCTTCAGATATAATCCATGGCACCATTACAGCACAGCGCTACGTCGACGATATTCTACGACTGGTTTTGTTATCCTTCATGGTAAGCTCTTCACGGCTTACAATTCAGCAAGGTAGGGCCTGCCCTCACACTGCGTCAATTTTTACTGCTTTTGTTTATCGTTTCCAAACCCAACTTCCACCGTCAAGGTCATCGGATCTCTCCTCAATAGAGAATGTTTGGAGCGTTACGGACAAGGCCGTCCAACCAGCTCGGGATCATCAGGATATAACACGAAAAGTGGACAGAATTTGGCACAATATCCATCATGAGAGCATCCAATAACTCTATCAGTCAGTGCCCAGCCGAGTAACTGTTCACATCAAGGCTCGATGTGGACCAATGTATTATTGGTTTCCTTAGTTTTCCTTTCTCTTGAATAAACCAACCAATTTTTCCGAAATAGTAATGATTTTGTGTGTACATGTATCTCACATCTACCAGTTCCTGCCCCATTCGGGTAAGTCTTTCGTAGTTTATTATAGAAAGGGATGTACGTATACAGGGTGTTCGTTTTAAGTTCAGATAACTAAATATCTCGAAAACGACGCATTGTACAGAAATAATGTTCTAGGTGGAAAGCGAATACTAGTGAAGCAATACTGGTCTGTGCAACAGCTGATTACCTGTTAACCATCTCTCCCGTGTAGGCCGAGTCCACTTTATTTTTTATGATGTGTAACCCCCTCCCTCCTCTCCCCCATTTTTATTGCATACTCGGTCTCTATGCCAAAAGATACGTACGATTTACAAAAACCATTTTTTCCCATTTGTAGTAGATGTCGCTGTCATCGAAAATTATCAAGTGTGCCTGTCTTTACAACTGAGACACGACGCATTTGATCCAACATTTCCGTTACGATGTACGATGTAAGTCTGGTTAGAAACTACGTGATACTGGAATAATAATGTGGATGTAATAGTTTTCTGTTCCTATCGGGATGCTTGATTTCGGTGAGTCCTCATAGCAGTTGCGCCTGTCGCTAACACTTCATGAACATTTTATGTTATTAGAATGGTCGTAATTTGTATTCGTCGGTAGCCGCGTAGCGGTCAGCGCGAGAGTTACGGCAATTGGATGGAAACACAAACCGAAATCAGTCATCCAGGATTGTAGGAATCGAGAGTGGCAGAATCCAAGTATGCAATAAAAATGGGATGGGAGGTGGGCTCCAAAACTGACTCCGCCCAAGAAGGGGCGGTGGTTACAAAGTGTCCACTGTAGTAAGTTTCCTCGTAGAAAATTTATTTTGTACGATGGACCGTTTCCTAGGTATTTAGTCGTCTCTAGTTAAAATAAATGGTCTTAATATGTATGTGTGTATGTATGTACGGATGCATATATTTTCCACATCTCCTCCTAAACCGTTTTATCGGTTTCAATCAAACTTGGTACACGTATCACTTACCATCTGGAGAGAATCTCTATGAGGACAAGAACCACTTGATTATCAAAGGGGCTGAAGTGGGAGCGAAAATGTAGCGTATCTCACTCAGACGTTGTCCATCTAGCATTACAGAATGTAAGCGCTCAGAGACTTGCAACAAATTTTACACATAATTTCAAGCCTTTACTAAACATTTTCTCGCTGTCGAGCCCCACAAAATCATGAAAGGAAAAATGTTTATCTCTTACTACATTTTCGATGTTCAATCAGTAAAACTATCACAACAGCCATGTTCTTTGAAATTATTACTTCCTAACTACTAACTGCACCGACAACACATTTTTCAGACAGTATTTGCAAAAGGCCCTAAAAGTACCGGCAAATTATGTCTTCACACGACATATGGTTCAGGTGATGTAACACCATAAACAATGAGGTTGCGTGAAACACTGCAACTTCATCGATGACCTTTTAATTTATAACGTCTTTACTACAAGAAAGAATGTCTTTACTACAAACTCATATTTTACAGACAGTTTCTAAGTATACAACTGAATATATCTGCAAAATTATACTACTGCACGACGCATTGTTCAGTAGGTAGCACGTCATAACGATCGATCTGCGGGAAAACAAAACTCCAGAATGAAATTCACTAGAGATAAAGTTGATATATGTGTACAGATATGTTTGAAATATATGTGAATATGTATACACTGGCAAATCCGCGGATTTCAACCAAACTTAGGTCTGGAAAGGAATATTGTGGGGATACGAACCAGCAACCTAATAATGGATTGGAGTTGATGACACGGAAACAGAAGCAAGAAGAGGTGGACTGACAGGGAGGGGGAAAGAAGATATGGAAGCAGATTTGAGGGAGGAGAAAATGGATACAGAGATGGGGAGGGGAAATGGACATAGAAAGGGAAGTGGGGGAGGTGGACAGAGTGGGTGGGGGAGCAGATGATCAGAGGAAGGAGAAAGACGGAGGAGAAAATGGAAAGGGGAAAGAAAAGAGATGGCGATGGGCAGGGAGGGGCAGAGGAAGAGATGGACAGAGAAAGTGAAGATTTGGAGATGGTCAAAAAGAGGCATAGGAGATAAACTGAGGAAAGGAAGAGGGGGAGGTGAACAGAGAGAGTGGGGAGGACGTGGTGGACAGAGGAAGGAAAGGAGAGGAGACCGATCCAGATAGGATGTAGGAGGAGATGGAATGAGAGAGGAAGGAGTAGAAGATGGCCTGAGAAGTTATTGAGGAGGTGATAAATGGAAATATGCCTAGAAGAATATAAACAGAGGAAGGGAAGAGGAGATGAGCAGAGAGAGATGGGAGGAAGAGGAGGACAGAGAGATGAAAGGAGGATACAAAGAGTGGGAGGATGACATAAAAGGAATTAGGAGGTGTTGTAGGGCAGGAGGAAACAGGAGGAAATGGACTCATAAGAGGAGGAAATACGAACAGAGAGCAGAGGAGCGTATGTTCAGAGGAGGCTAGAGCAGTTGGACAGAGAGAGTCGGGAGGAGCAAATAAGAAGAGAAAGGGGCAGTAGCAGATGAGCAGATAGAAGTATTGGAGTAGGAAGACCGAGAGCAGAGTGTGGAGGAGATGACAGATGCAAGGGAATGGGACAGAGGAGGGTGGAGGAGATGGGAAAAGTGAAGGGGAAGCAGGAGATGGGCTGATGGAATAAATACACACCTGAAGAATGTCTTGTACTCAGCTAGTCATTACATATATATGAGTTGGTGATGTCTTTATTCGTTCTACTTTACGGTATGTCACTGAAATAGTACTTAATTACATACCTAAGGTTGTAGTACAGTTCATGTCATTATGATGTATGTTTTGTGCAACCCTCATAATGTCCTAGTTGTAATAGTGGGTGCCCGCATCTCGTGGTCGTGCGGTAGCGTTCTCGCTTCCCACGCCCGAGTTCCCCGGTTCGATTCCCGGCGAGGTCAGGGATTTTCTCTGCCTCGTGATGGCTGGGTGTTGTGTGATGTCCTTAGGTTAGTTAGGTTTAAGTAGTTCTAAGTTCTAGGGGACTGATGACCATAGATGTTAAGTCCCATAGTGCTCAGAGCCATTTGAACCATTTTTTTTGTAATAGTGGGTAGTGTAGGGTCCAGAACCTCACTCTACGCTGTGCAAGACTTCAGTCTAGTGCACAAGAGAAGGGTGCAGAGCAGTAAAATCACTGCACTTTGGAACTCACGAATAATTCCCTGTGCTGATGGAATGCTGTGGACCAGTGGCTATCGACCTGAAAAGCTATGTGTGAAATATGCCGGAAATCTCTTGCTGTGCTCGCCCCAACTGTGGTGGTACTCATTTGGCGCTGCGTACTGCACTCTTCCATGCAGTGTTTCTACGCATCCATGCAATGTACTGTTCGAAGATCCAGCAGAAGACAGACCAATCCTGACCCTCGCATCAGTACCTCTTTCAGGATTTGGTGTTAATGTAAGTCAACAACAGTAAACGAATTTTGTTTTCTTTTAAACTCTTTTAGCAAAAGCCGCCCCCCCCCTCCTCCGACTCGAGGTGATTAGCGTTCAATAAAAAGCGTTGGCAGTGTTAGGGTTAAAGAGCCCTATTATTCTGCCACGGTGGAGCCCTCGCAAATATAGTATCTGATAAAAAGCACGTGTACACCCTCATGTAATGGAGGATTGTCCAGTGGATGCCATTAGAAGCACACCACACACTGTACAACGAGGCCGGGTGTATAATGTTGTCGGTAGGAAAGCATTAACAGCCGAGTGGATCGATAAGGTGATCTCTGTGACATCGAATGTGGAGTGATAAACCCATCGGAGACCCTTCAGCCCTTCTAAAACTGCCCAGGCTGAGAGAACAGCCACAGATAACGCGAGATCAGGTGGACATCACGTACCGGCGGACAGGCACCGACGAGCATTGCGGAGATTGTTTTTAAAACAGCACTTGAAATCAGCACAGGGAATTATTCGTGAGTTCCAAAGTGCAGCTTTCAGTCCAACTAGCACAGTGGCTGTGAGTATGGAGTTAAAAAGAATGGAGCAAAATAGTCAACCTGCTCGTCATAGGCCAAGCATTTCTGCGGTCAGTCCTGAGTGACGCCTGAAATGGTTATTTATTGATGTAATCGAGTCATTAGCGTTGCATACAAAATAGTAAAAATAAAAGGCTAAATATGTAACATTAATACATACAGAAGATATATAGATACAATGTGACGTAATTACAGCCACACAGCCATATAATAATAGTTATATATAAACAGAATGCAAACTCTCAATATAATCAGACCAAAAATTAGCGACCTCGACAGCATTGTCTTTGGCCCACTATGGGTCTTCCAGCTGTGGAAACTGGACGCTCAGGGCAGTTGTACAGCTGCTTGGTGATTTGATCGGCTCTAAATTCTCGTAAAGTTGATGGATTTCTAAGTTAGTCCCATTTGGTTACATTACTTTTTGTTCTATTCACCCCACTTGTTAGTCTGTTTAGGAACTTCCTTGTTTTCCACTGCAGATTTTCGTCTAGGCAGTAGGGCTTCGTAATATGATATCTGCATTTCAGTTGGCCCATAGGTTTTGTCGTCCCATTGACGGTGAAGCACTGTCACAGACAGAGTTTTTTTAGAAAGCTCTTCCTGGATTTCAGCTTCCTTAGGGAGAGTTGGTGTCAATGCGACGGGTCGGCAGCGTTCAGTCCCACTTTGCGTCTCTCTGTATTCGTGTCAACCACCCGTCCTGTATCTGGTGGGTCTATCACCGCCAGGCTGTAGATTTTTTGGGCAGGCGTTGCTCTCAAGCATACTAAGGTTATTCTGCGTGTCTCGTTGAGGGCAACTTCCACATGCCTGCCATGAACACAACTGTACCAAACAAGGCAGTCGTATTCCGCGACATAGTAACATAATACTGCTGCCGTTGTTTTGAGTACGGTCGGTTGGGCACCACATCTGCAACTTTTGAGCTCTCTGATGACATTATTGCGGGTGGATAACTCTTGTTTTGTGTTTAGGCAGTGCTTCCTGAATGTCAGCGAACGGTCCAGCGTGGCCGCCAGAAAGTTTAGGATTCGTCAGTGCTCCAGCAGCATGCCACCCTATACGACTTTTTTAATTTTCTGTTGGCGCCTTTAAATTTAAAGCGCTCATTTGGATTTTAGACGAATTCGTTTAAGGTAGTTATTTTGATAGTATGCAGCAAGTGTGTGACGTTCATTTGTTAGATGCCTTCTTTACTATTTGGAAACTTTTGGGTTGAGATATTAGCGCAAGATCGGCAGCATACGTTAAACTTTTTGTGTTGGGATGTTGTGGCTCATCGTTACTCTGGATGTCGTGCGGCCCCGGTAGCTGCGTGGTCAGCGTCTCGGAATGTCAATCCTAAGGTCCCGGGTTCGATTCCCGGCTCGGTCGGAGATTTTCTCCGCTCAGGGACTGGGTGTTATGTTGTCCTAATCATCATCATTTCATCACCATCGACGCGCAGGTCGCCGAAGTGGCGTCAAATCGAAAGACCTGCACCAGGCGAACGGTCTACCCGACGGGAGGCCTTGGCCACACGACATTTCATTTCACTATGGATGTCAAGCAAGGTTGGTACTTCGGGCAGACCGCTGTTTTGTATTCTCCATTTACTTTTCTTGTGTCTAGTTCAACATAGAATCTAAGGTTCTGAAGGAGAGTTCCTCTGAAGCTTGTAAAGTCATAATCTGTCGTTAACTGACATAGTGTGTGCGACATGATATTGTGCTGCACTGTATCATAAGCTGCGGAGAGACTCACGAAATCGGCTCCTGTAACAAAACCACGCCCAAAACCACGTTCGATATTCTGTGTCAGATTGAGGATTTGTGCTATACAATTTTTACTTGGCCTGAATCCAGCTTCTTGCGGGATTAGTTGCGGTTCGGTGACAAGGCAGAGAAGATTAAGCAACATTCTTTCGAGGATTTTATAAAAATGGCACAAAAGAGATATAGGACGAAAGTTCTTAGGATTGTAAGCTGGTTCGCCGGGTTTGAGTATGGCGATGAACATTGTCCTTCCCCAGATTTTAGGAATCTGCTGTTGTGTTAGGCATATTATAGAATTGCAGTAGCGATCCCATAGTTGCAGGCCCAAAATGCCTCATCTGCTCCACCATTAAATCGTCAAAGCCTGGAGCCTTGCCAGATTCACACTTTTTAATAGCATACTTTAGTTCTTCCAGAGCGGACACCATGTTTGTTTCTGAAACTTGCTGGGTTTTACTATTTTTTTTATTACTTCAGTTTTTCCATTCAGAATCACCTGTTGGGCGACTTCATTTAGGGTCAAATTGGGTCTTACTTTTTGTGCAGTAGGGTCACTAATGAGTCGTTTGTGCAGTTGCTAAGTTTTTCTGCTACTGTTAGACATTTCAATACTCTCTGCTGTTTCAGTCCATCGATTTTCTTTGGCTTTCGTCGATTCGTGAGATAGTGTCTTAACTGATTTTACTGTATCCGTATTCAACGGGTCTTCACCAAACAGTCTAAGGCATTATTACAATTTTGACGTTAACTATTCACTCATAACCGGAATGTATGTTTTACGGCAGCCTCTGGGGATCGAAGTGCGAGACTACCTCTCTACAGCATCTACAAAACGATCGTAGGGGTCTGGCTCTCGTTCTGTGCTTAGGATTGCCTCATCCAGAGTTTCCACAAAACTCGTCCAGTTGGCTGTCTTAACGAAGAACCGCCTACAGAACCGGATCAGTTGTGGCTCGTTGGCTGCAGACACCTGACAGCAGATTGGGTGTCAGGTACAGGTTATGAAACACAGTGTTGGGAAACGATGTCGCTGACGGAAAGTAGGTCGGGATTTTATCCCCTTTCTCCAGCGGCCGATCTTAAATGGAGGTGGTAACGAGCGGTCATGAAAGAAAGTTAATCGTCTGCAGTCAGGTGTTGTGAAGAGCTACGTCACCTGCCAGTAGATGACTGGAAACGAGTTATTCGGAATCACGAATCACCCTGTACCCAGTCGCATTCCGATGGAAGAGTTAGGATTTGGCGAATGCTTGGAGAACATTCTGTGCCATCGCATGTAGTCACAATTGTGAAATGCAGTGTTGGTAACGTTACGGTATGTGGGTGTTTTTCGGGTTTAGTGTGTGATCCCCTCATTAGGATGAAGAAAACGTTAAATGTGGAAGGATGTGAACACATTTTACACCTTTCCTAACTGCCCAGAGTAGAGGAATAATTCGAAAACGGTGACTGTACCGGGATGACACCGCACCCTCTGGTAAAACAGCATCTGTGAAGCATGGTTTGTTTCTATTCACATCCTAGAAATACACTTGCTTGCCGAGAGTCCGAAGCTGAATATAATGGTGCTCCTTTGGGCTGAGGTACTGTAGAAGATCGACTTCGTTGCATACCCGAACGCCCAAGATCACTACTTCCTCTGATTTGCCGGCCACGGTGGCCGAGCGGTTCTAGACGCTTCAGTCCGGAACAGCGTGACTGCTACGGTCGCCGGTTCGAATCCTGCCTCTGGCATGGATGTGTGTGATGTCCTTAGGTTAGTTAGATTTAAGTAGTTCTAAGTTCTAGAGGACTGATGAGCTCAGATGTTAAGTCCCATAGTGCTCAGAGCCATTTGAACCATTTTTTTCCCATGATTTCCGCTTTTGAGGTAAGAGCGGGGTTTCTTTCCTACACAGGCATTCAGACACCTCGTTTAAAGTGTCCGCAGCCGAGTTGCGAAGAAGCTGAAGTTTGGTAGCACCCGGTATCAGTGTTCACTGACAGGTGGCCGGATACTTTTCAACAAAGATTGGGTTTCCACTGACGTAGGTGACCGATACTGGTACTTCCCCCAGTGTTCCCGCGTAATTCGACTGGTTTTGCCGGAACAATGACACTCCACTCTTACGTCACTCTGCTACATCCGTATAATAGTAAGCGCTATTATAAGGTGTGTGTGTGTGTGTGTGTGTGTGTGTGTGTGTGTGTCTGTGTGTGTGTGTGCAGTTGGAGGAAGCTGTTTCTGTATGAGGATGATTTTCTCATTTTATGTTCGCAGTGCGTGACGAAACTTTTTTTCAGATTTTACATTATGGTGCTCTGGGTGCACATGCAACTAGTCAATAACCATTACCAGAGAGGCTTACTTCAGATTGATACCAAATAACAAGTCTGTATGGAACGTCAGTGTGCGGGTTCCATTTACGAAAAGTTACCTTCTTTTGATGGCCAGTAGCTGGACAATCAACTACTGGGCACGACAATATATGTAGGCCTACGACGTAGACGTACACTCACACGTGCCAAAACATTGTAGTAAACCAGTAAGCATTTTTTTTTTTCACTTCGGGTGCCAAAGCAACAAGTATAGTGAAAGGCCCTTACATTTGTCACCTTGGCTATATTACCACCACAATCATGAGTGTCACATCATCAGCTCATTTCGGCGGTGCACCAGTATCAAGCGCTTACTCTAACAGCCATTATTTTGCAAAGTAACTCTCTGTGGGTATATACAGTGTATATTTGTCATTTACGTATGTAATTGCTTGCGAAGTCGACTCGAAAGAGTACAGCTTTCCGTACTCTTCAATCAAGCGAATAATGCCACTGCCCTAATGGTGTTTGAAAGTATTACAAAAAAACTGGCCAGGTGTGATCAGGACTCTCGCATTGAAGGCCCCACACAAACTTATTTTTGAAAATAGACAGTTCAACCATTCCGGGAATCGAGAATGCCAAACATTTTTGCCTATTATCGACATTTACATTGCTAAGATATCGCTGCCAGAGATTCCAACAATTTCGAGAATCTTTTAATTTCTGTAATATGTACGCGACATAAGGTGATGCGGAGGGCAGGCGACCACTATTAATACTGATCAGTAGTTCTCCATTCAGGCTGACTGAGTCGCAATGTTAAAAGTCAAACATCAGGCAAGGAATGACTTTATTGGACGCGTTTTGGAAATTATCCATCATCAGATGTGCAGGAGCGATTACCGCACGTAGCTATGGAGTTAGTTGTAAGTGAAACAAACGTTCGCGGGCTAGTCTCTGAATGTTACCGGGGTGGACCAACTAACACCGTCATATTTGATAGCATGATTTCAGATGACGGAAGTCAAGTTACTTGCACGGTAGGCAGCCATGTGATGTTAACTTTTACCGCCAAGTTAAAAATTTTCTTTAGACGTTTTAAAATTACAGTCTACTTCTGGAAACCCAGCAGGAATTGCACAATAGAGTGGACACAATAATGATTGAGAACTAAATTCATTATCAATTTACAGCACTGATTTTTTGACAGTGTTAAAGTTTACATGGTACACATCAAAATAAATATTTTTTGATGCAAGCGAAGCTTGTTTTTCTCCGAATATTCGGAAGGATCGATGTAGTTGCTCGAAGACTGCATTCGTTGGATATTATTGGTAACGCGAGTATATTTGCTTCGAACGTCTTCATGACAAGTACCATCCATCTGTTCGCTCGAAGGAAAATGAGGAAAAGTAACAGAATGAGCACAAAACAGGTTGTAGATAGACGAGGATTAAATTTGTAGCTCTTTAGTAATCCAAATTGCTTAAGAAATTTATTTGCCTGCCTTGTCGTTGATGTTCTTAACACCTTAACCCTCCTATGCTTATTGTTTTCGAGACGGAAGAAACAGACAAACTACACTATATTTCGTGGAACATGAGAGGGAAATATAAACTTTATTTACGAACAAACAATGAACCAAATCGGCAGAGAATCAGAAGATACAAATCGGGAAAACTGATAGTTCCTTGTAAGTAGACGGAAGGTAAGGATGAGGCGATATGAGTAAGTGTAGGTCGCCTCCGGCTCGATGGCAGGGCCGAGTGGGCAGGGTTCGACCACAAAAGGCCTGGTAATGGTGCCTCCAGCACCACCAACCAACAGGAGGTCAACAAGAAGGTATAGTCAAGGAATGAGATACTTAATTCTAACGCCCGCATCTCGTGGTCGTGCGGTAGCGTTCTCGCTTCCCACGCCCGGGTTCCCGGGTTCGATTCCCGGCGGGGTCAGGGATTTTCTCTGCCTCGTGATGGCTGGGTGTTGTGTGCTGTCCTTAGGTTAGTTAGGTTTAAGTAGTTCTAAGTTCTAGGGGACTTATGACCACAGCAGTTGAGTCCCATAGTGCTCAGAGCCATTTGAACCATTTGAACTTAATTCTAACACTGAAATTTCATGGTGTGAGCAGAGGCAGGTAAGGGAGCCGGGAGTAGAAATCAAGGACAAAGTAGTATCAGGCGCTGCGCCCGATGTGGGCTGGAAATAACATGAAGTGAACCTCAACGGCTAAACGGTTCAAATGGCTCTGAGCACTATGGGACTTAACAGCTCTGGTCATCAGTCCCCTAGAACTTAGAACTACTTAAACCTAACTAACCTAAGGACATCACACAACACCCAGTCATCACGAGGCAGAGAAAATTCCTGACCCCGCCGGGATGATAGAGATGGGGCCCCTCCACGCCCGCACCAACATGGTGACCAAACCAAAAGTTCTACTGTCACCTCCGTAAACATGTTAGTTATCTAGTAAGTGGATCACAGGATGCTGGGCTGTGATGTTGTCCGTGCGTCTGGGTAAGGCTACGCATTAACACGGTCCATCGGTGATAGATAGTGGACGAAACGCGAGTGAGGGTAGCGATTTGAAGAGCAGAGGGAAAAAAGTGCCATGGCTCGTGATGTGGAAAAAAAAACCTCTGCGACAGTGGGATGGGTAGTAAGAGCAGTAGTGGCTTACTAGCTGCTATAGCTCATGCAAGGTTGGATTTGTTAGTATAGGTATCATGCATCATTACCGTGACAAACGATTGCGATGTGTCCCAGTTGCTGCAGCCGCTACATTCCTGGAACAATCAAGATCGTTACACAGTAGTGGGAGATCGGCCATAGATCATCTCACTGTGTGGGGGATGTGTGGAGCTTGTTTGCATGCAGTGTACGGTACGGCTTCCCTGTGTGGTGCCAGTTATTCGGCAGTGTATTTCAGCTGGAAATCCAGTAAATGCGTCTGATTAACAGGGGCTCGCCTGTGCCGTTATGTTTGCGTATGCTTGGCCATAGATGTTATGTCTTTGCAAGTATGTCTTTTGGTCTTTTATGTTTCCATCTATGGTTGTGGTCGTAGTTCCCCAGATTCAGAATAAACGGGTTCTGCGAGTGTCTGGAGTTTCTGTATAGTCTTGTGGCGAGTTTGTGGATTACCTCCGTGAGAGTCTCAAGTCGGTATTCCCGGTGAAGGTCCGCGATGCGTGTGTATCGTGGAGCATTGCTTATGATTTTGAGTACTTTGTTTTGTATGAGCTGCAGACGGCGCAGGCGTGTAGGCGCAGCGTATCCCCAGACTGGAGCTGCGTACGTCATCAGGGGTCGGATAAGTGTCATGTACATGGACCTCGACACTCTTCTGTTTAGTGTGCTACGCCTGTTGAGCATAGGATAGAGCTGTTAGAGCCTCGCGCTAGCTCGGTTGGTCATGTGTTGTATGTGGTCCCCCCAGAGTAATTTCCTGTCCAGCCAGACATCGACATTCTCGCGGAAACGTATTGGACGTGCATGTAGAGTTATTGGTCCGCAGTAGCGGTGTTTGCGCAGTTGCTTCGGTCTTTTAGTGAACAGAACGGCTTCGCACTTGTCGACGTTTACTCTAACACGCCATTTCTCCAACCAAGGCTCGGCCACTCTGAATGCAGTCTGTAGGCGTGACGTAATGTTTGATGGTTTCCAATCTTGCGCAAGGATGGCTGTGTCATCCGCGTAGATTGCCATCATTGTGTTGTGTGTGGTTGGAAGATCGTTTATGTAGAGGTTAAACAGTAGGGGCCCTAGGATGCTTCCCTGGGGTACTCCCGCGTGTATACCGTGTCGTGTTGATTGTTTTCCGTGCACGTCAGTGTTGAAACTCCTGTCTGTGAGGTATGAGTGTATTAGACGCAGCAGCTCGTCGGGGAATCCCGCGTCGCTGAGTTTGCGGATGAGGCCGTTGTGCCATAGACGGTCGAAAGCCTTTTCGATGTCCAGGAACACTGCCCCTCTAGCTTTGTTTATGTTGAAGCCATGTGTTATATGTTCAACGACCCGTAGGAGTTGTTGTGTTGTGGTGTGGTGATTCCTGAAGCCGAATTGCTCCGGTCTCAGGATGTCATTTGTTATGCAGTGCCTAGTGATGTGTTTGAGAATCACCTTCTCAACAACCTTACTGAGCGAGCTCAGAAGGCTGATGGGTCGATAATTTTGTGGGAGGCTGTGGTCTTTCCCCGGCTTCCTGAACATCAGGACCTTGGCCGTCTTCCAAAAGGCGGGGAAGTGTTGGTGTTTTAGTATGGCATTCGTTATGTGTGTTAGGTACTCAGTTGCTTTATCCGTGAACTCCTGGAGGACACGGTTTTGAATGCCATCATGACCAGGGGCTTTCCTAGCAGCGGAATGCATTATAGCCCGGGAGACTTCGGCTGTGCTAGCATGTCGAATGTCGTCGCGCGATGGTTGGGCTAGAATGCGTGTAAACTCTTGGTCAGTAGCAAGTGTGAACGCTGGGTCTGATGGTACCAGGTTCGGTGTGAATGACGCTGCGAGTGGTCGGGCCATTAGTTCTGCTTTCTCTTCCGCTGAGTATGCAGGTCCGTCAGGCCCTTGAAGTGTTGGGGCGTATATTTTCTCCCTGGTGAAGTGTCGGGCTAGTAGCCACACGCCAGGTCGTGTGGTGTCCAGCCCTTCGAGTTTTTGGTTCCACTGTTGTGTTCTGTGTGTTTGTATTTTATCGTGTATGATGCCCTGTAGTCTGTTAATGTGCCGTTTGAAGTACGGGCGCCTGGTGCGCTGCCATTGTCTCCTGAGGCGATTCCTCATTGAGATTAGGCCCAGGATTTCCTGGGGCAGGGCCGCACTGCGTTGTTGTGAGGTGCGATCAGGTATGGTGCCTGCCATTGCGTCCTGGACGGCGTTGGTGAGGGTTTCTACTGCCTCGTCAATTTGTGCTGTTTCGTTAATTTCGTGTATAGGTGGGATGTGGCTATCAAGCGTTTGCTTGAACAATGTCCAATTCGCACGCCCGTAGTCCAACATCTTGCGTTGTTCCGTGTGCTGCAGTGTTTCCTCAATGTATAGTATTACAGGTTGGTGGTTTGAGGGCAGATCGTTTTCAACGGCGACGATGAGTGTCGCTGTAATGCCCTTGATGAGGGCCATGTCTATCACGTCTGGCCTGTGTCCCCTCTGGTAGGGAATGTGCGTCGGTTCAGTCGGCGCTAGTGTAATGTAGTTTCTGCCTAGTGAATGTTCGTACAGTTTTTTGCCGTTGGGATTTCGTATGCGCGAATTCCATTCGGGGTGTTTTGCGTTCAGATCTCCAGCGACTATTACTCGCGGTGAAATGTTGAGTAATGTGCTGATATCGCGTGTTGAGATGCCTACAGGGCTGTTGTATACCGATATCAGTGTGGTGTAGGCTCCGTTGAACTTGACTCTGACGGCCGTAGCCTCGATTTTTTCCAGTTCAGGGAGCTCAATGTTTGTGTGCTCAATGTCTTTGTGTATGACGATTGCAGTTCCACCTGCCACGGCGTCGCCCGGTCGGTCGGTACGATAGACACAATAGCCAGGAAAGTTTAATTGTTTGTGCGGTTTAAGTTTAGTCTCGCTCAGTAGCGCGACAAGGATTCCCTTGCGCTCCATGAACGCGGCAAATTTTGCCCTTTTGTTGTGGATCGAGTCTGCATTCCTGAACAGGATCTGTGATAGTGTGTGCGGGTCTGCGTTATGGGCCGGGTGTGGCATATTATTCATGTAAGAGTGTGAAAGAGTGTTGTGATGGCAGTGTGTATGACAGCCCAGTATTGCCCGGGTTCGGCGCTCATGAGCTGGGTGATGAGTGTAGCGACGGCCGTCAGCACCTTGGTAAGTATTTGAACGGTCGTGTGTCGGGGGAATAGTGCTTCCAGTATTCCCCCAGGTGGTTGTGTTGGTGTTGGGTGTGGCAGCCCGAGGTGCTGTTGTTGAGTTAGCGGCCGCTTGTGCGGGTATTGGCGTGTTGTTAGGAGCGGCGTTTGTGCTTTGTGGCAGAGGTTGTGGCGCCTGTGTTACTTCTGTGGTGAGGGGATGGTAGTGTGAGTTACAGTCTCGGTGTCTTGTTGACTGTTTTCCTGTGTATTGCTGTTCTGTTGTTGCTGTGTGGCCTGTTGTGGAGATTTCGTGTTCCCCGCCCTGTGTTTGCGTGTACGTCTATTCCTCCTCTGGGCTTGGGGTTCGGGGGGTTCTTGTGTGGATGTGTTTTCCTGTAATTGGTGCGTTTCTTCGCAGCACGTGATTTCCGGGAGTGGGGTCGTGTTGTTTGGGGGCATAGGTGTTGGTACCGATGCTTGTTGGGTTTCCGGTGTTTTCTGTGGCTGTTGTGTGGCTGTTGCAGCGGTTGTTTCACGTGTGTGTGTAGGGCGCTGAGGTTCCGCAGCCTGTGCCGTTCCGCCAGGGCGTGCAACCGTGGCAAACGTTACGCCGTTCCTTACTGGGTTCGACGCTGGCCTTGGGCGTGGTATGTCGTACAGTACCCTGCTTTTGTCTTGTTTTCGCCTCAGCGCTTGTTTGTATGAGTTGCACTGTCTGAAGTTTGCCGCATGGGGCCCACCGCAGTTGGCACAGCGTCGCTGATTTGGCTGTGTTTGTGTGCAAGTGTTGGATCTGTGATTGCCAGCGCATCCGCGGCAGCGAGTTGCCAGGCCGCAGCGGAGGGCCGAGTGGCCGAACCGCTGGCAGTTGTTGCATTGTAGGGGGACGTTGGGTGGTTCGTAAAGTTCTACACGTACGTCCATCCGCAGAAAGCTCTTTATCTGCAGGATGGCGCGGGAATCAGCCGTGTCGGCTAACTCAACCATGTAGTGTGGTAACGGTGCGTGTGTACGGAACCCTGTCATCCGGGAGGCACTTTTACAATCGAATCCCAGATAACAAAGGGCCTCATGTACTGTCTCGTTGGGGGTGCTGGGGTCCACTCCCTTGATCACGTACTTCTGGGTTCTCTCGTCCAGCGTTCTGTACGTGTAATGTTCGATCTTCCGATCTTTGAGGAAGATCAGAAGATCTTTGTATTCGTTGTCTGTGGCAACGTACAGTGAGGCCCTATCCCCCGAGTACTTTGCATGTAATGTGCTGTTTATGTGCCTTGCCGCGAATGCAGTGTTAAGGGCACTAAGGTTCCCGTAGTTTTGTATAACAACTGGGGGGAAACCAGTCTTGTGTTGTGTGGACACTGTTGTGGCTTTGTGTGCTTTGTTGTTGTTCGCCACAACTGTGTTTGCGTTTTGTTGTGTGTTAATGTTGCTAGCCTGAGGTGAGCTAGACCCCGCCGGGAATCGAGCCCGGGAACCCGGGCGCGGGAAGCGAGAACTCTACCGCACGACCACGAGCTGCGGACGAACCTCAACAGCAGTCGAGCCAATAACTCCAGGCACATGCCAGCTGAGCACGGCATCGCACATAACCCCACATAGGTAATTTGCGAAATAGGCGTCGTAGCTCGGACGTCATTCATCACCTCTATAGAAGGGCCGAAAGACCGAGTCACGATTGTACCTGTCTCCATGAAGGTAAGCAGCAGTCCAGTCTTTGACCTAGATTATCCCCCGAGTCTCGGCTGCGGTGGAACGCACTGGGCGAATGAAAGCGTAGGGTTCAACCATAGATGGAGGGGCGCGAAGGCAACAGGCGACCATTCGCCCCACTGGTACCCAGACTTCACAAGAACTCAGGTAGGTCAGGCGGTGGGCATCATCGTCCATCAAGTTACACGTGGAGCATAAAAAAGTGTCATTGAAAAATCATATGTCAACACTGGCTAGTGGCTCATTTTCTATGGGCGACTTGATAACACGTCGCTTTGACTGATGTCGAGAGGTACAGGGGATGAAGGATGAGCTACACGGCCGTCCACCTCGTTAATGGATACTTGATGTCAACGTTGCTGCAAGTTGCGCCAAGCAGTAATTGAATGTAGAAATCCTTTGGAAGCAAAGGGCGTGAATATGCGAGTACAGGGATTTAATAGTTAAGGTCCAGAAGGAAGACAGACTGATGCACAAATAGAGGTACAACATGTCCTACCGATACCGGATGTTAAATGGAGGCTGTCGTGTAAACTTCCAAGAGTTGTCGAGTGAGTACGCTCCCCGCGCTCAACTGATGCGTCTTCAAGTTGATGAGATAAAAGGTCTCTCCATGACATCGGATGTTGGAGAGTCCAAGCGTCCCGGCTTCCCAGGGCAGGGTGAGTGTATCATATGGGACCTTAAAAATGGTACCAAGGTAGGCCAACATGGTATGGAGGCTGCGACCAATTGCCAATGACATCGGGACCTGCGCTAAGTGCACCAGCTTAACTTGTGCATTCAGATCTTTATGTTGCATAGCATCAGGGCAGTGGAGACGATGTTGCCGAACAGTTGCACAGGTGACTTCTCGAGCATGCAGAAAGCTGACCACTGCGGTGGGATGCGTAATGGACCTAAGCTCTGGACGCAAGGTAGGCACGCCAATTCTTCTCGGCCATTTGGCATAGCCGTAGATTTGGTAACAACCAAAGCACTGTCTATCAAATCCCTGTACCTGTAGATCAAAATGGTTCGAATGGCCTTGAGCACTATGGGACTTAACGTCTGAGGTCACCTAGAACTACCTGGAGATCAGATTACAGGGTGTTTCAAAAATAACCGGTATATTTGAAACGGCAATAAAAACTAAACGAGCAGCGATAGAAATACACCGTTTGTTGCAATATGCTTGGGACAACAGTACATTTTCAGGCGGACAAACTTTCGAAATTACAGTAGTTACAATTTTCAACAACAGATGGCGCTGCAAGTGATGTGAAAGATATAGAAGACAACGCAGTCTGTGGGTGCGCCATTCTGTACGTCGTCTTTCTGCTGTAAGCGTGTGCTGTTCACAACGTGCAAGTGTGCTGTAGACAACGTGGTTTATTCCTTAGAACAGAGGATTTTTCTGGTGTTGGAATTCCACCGCCTAGAACACAGTGTTGTTGCAACAAGACGAAGGTTTCAACGGAGGTTTAATGTAACCAAAGGACCGAAAAGCGATACAATAAAGGATCTGTTTGAAAAATTTCAACGGACTGGGAACGTGACGGATGAACGTGCTGGAAAGGTAGGGCGACCGCGTACGGCAACCACAGAGGGCAACGCGCAGCTAGTGCAGCAGGTGATCCAACAGCGGCCTCGGGTTTCCGTTCGCCGTGTTGCAGCTGCGGTCCAAATGACGCCAACGTCCACGTATCGTCTCATGCGCCAGAGTTTACACCTCTATCCATACAAAATTCAAAGGCGGCAACCCCTTAGCGCCGCTACCATTGCTGCACGAGAGACATTCGCTAACGATATAGTGCACAGGATTGATGACGGCGATATGCATGTGGGCAGCATTTGGTTTACTGACGAAGCTTATTTTTACCTGGACGGCTTCGTCAATAAACAGAACTGGCGCATATGGGGAACCGAAAAGCCCCATGTTGCAGTCCCATCGTCCCTGCATCCTCAAAAAGTACTGGTCTGGGCCGCCATTTCTTCCAAAGGAATCATTGGCCCATTTCTCAGATCCGAAACGATTACTGCATCACGCTATCTGGACATTCTTCATGAATTTGTGGCGGTACGAACTGCCTTAGACGACACTGCGAACACCTCGTGGTTTATGCAAGATGGTGCCCGGCCACATCGCACGGCCGACGTCTTTAATTTCCTGAATGAATATTTCGATGATCGTGTGATTGCTTTGGGCTATCCGAAACATACGGGAGGTGGCGTGGATTGGCCTCCCTATTCGCCAGACATGAACCCCTGTGGCTTCTTTCTGTGGGGACACTTGAAAGAATCCAGAAACAATTGAACATGCTGAAGCAGTACATCTCATCTGCATGTGAAGCCATTCCGCCAGACACGTTGTCAAAGGTTTCGGGTAATTTCATTCAGAGACTACGCCATATTATTGCTACGCATGGTGGATATGTGGAAAATATCGTACTATAGAGTTTCCCAGACCGCAGTGCCATCTGTTGTTGAAAATTGTAACTACTGTAATTTCGAAAGTTTGTCTGCCTGAAAATGTACTGTTGTCCCAAGCATATTGCAACAAACGGTGTATTTCTATCGCTGCTCGTTTAGTTTTTATTGCCGTTTCAAATATACCGGTCATTTTTGAAACACCCTGTAAGTGCATGCATGGTCTCTTCCCATAACCATTCCAGCTGCAACAAATTGCCTGTGATGGTACGACAGGAGAACGTGTATTATTGCCATGTGAATCCTGACAATGGCGTCATGAGACTCCCAATAGGTGGCTCAAAGGCAAGAGTGTAGAGGAGTATCGATAGCGGATATCCCTGACGTAAGGAACGGCCGATCGCTATCGGGCTGGTGATACCAGCGTTGGCCTGGATAAGGGAATGGGTGCTGGCGTAGAGACGTCATAGAGTATCAGTGAAGGGGCCAGAAGGCCCATCCGCTCCATGTCAGCAAAGACTTCATCATGTCGCAATTGAAGCACTTCGAAAATGGACAGCCACCAATGCTGCATGGAGATGGCACATAGCTGCTACAGCAGTCACATCTCGACATTCACCAGCAGCCATCTGGGTACTGACAGGTCCAACTGGCATCGTTTGTTCTGTGGTTATTATACTAGGAAGGACCCAGCAGCACCGTCTCCCCAAAATGCATGCAAATATCGTGTAGTTGGTACTGAATAAGGTTAGGGGGCAGTAATGGGGAGCTCTATTCCCCTGCGATGGCTTCTGAAGTGGGGCGATAATGCCTTCAACAAATGGCTGTGGAGCAATAGAGGCTGTCGTCAACAGTTAGTGGGACATTGCACTCACCCTAGGCGCCACCAAATCCTGGAAAGCCCGGTAAAATTCCACTGGGAGACCATACACGCCAGGCAATTTGTTTGGAGCACCCTTCATTACTGCAGCCTTGACGTCAACACAGGTGATGTCCTCCATCAGGGTCTTCATGGCTACAGCACCGGCGCTCATGTTGAACAGAGTTTACTTTATGGGTATATAAGTGGCAAACGAGAAATCACCTTTCGCGGATTTGTAAGAAATGCGTTTGCGGTCCCCCTGTATGTAGATGAAATATGCTCAGTTTTCAATTACCATTTATCCCGTCAATGGTGCGTCGATTATGCGTAATGAACTCTAGGGGTGGTTTTGTCAAACACAGGGGCTGTTCAGTCAAAATATCCAAGTTTTTTTATTATAATGTGTGTACAAGGGACTCGCCAAAAAAGAGCTGAATCTGTTGGCCGTCTGATGACTCTCCCTTGTGACTGCAAGACGTTAATCAACATGCCACCCAGCACGACTCTCAGTATGGTACCAACTATCAAGGGAATAATTCTGTGTGTTTGCTGCTACAGGAGAGTGATATAAGAGAGAGGCGATATAAGACTCTGACCCACTAAGGAAACCTTTAATAATCGTGTTTAACATAATTTTCTATTGCCGCCGCCGGCCGGTGTGGCCGTGCGGTTCTAGGCGCTTCAGTCTGGAACCGCGGTCGCAGGTCGCAGGTTCGAATCCTGCCTCGGGCATGGATGTGTGAGACGTCCTTAGGTTGGTTAGGTTTAAATAGTTCTAAGTTCTAGAGGACTGATGGCCACAGGTGTTAAGTCCCATAGTGCTCAGAGCCGTTTGAACCATTTTTTTCTATTGCCGCCTCAAATGGACGTTTCATGAAAAACTAGCCTGTTCTAATGGCAACCTACAGGTCTCTTAAGACACCTTTATCTGGCCACTTTCCAATGGCAGCTGTCTCCCAGCACTCATTGCGTCACCCTTCGTACAGCATAACCTAGCTTACGGTCGCCGACATATTGGTGAGAAACATTAAGAACAAAACTGCCGAAGTTTCATCGAAATTAGGAACTTCAAAAAGTCATTGTTTGTAGTACGGAGTAACATTATTCAAGCAATGTCCCTCTCCCGGGTCGGAAATACGTAAAAAATCGTTACGGCACTTTAAGAATTTATGAACTAGTAGCTAACTTAATTGTTAAAGAAAATATCACACGTCCTTTTAACTGTCTTTGTCTTTCATCCGAAGAGTTCTCCAGGATAGGCAAATAGTCAAGAACTGAGGAAAGGGTTATAACTAGTTTTCAAAATAAAATTCCACTGTTCTGGTTCGTTGAACGTTGCTAAATTTTCAGTGGTCAATCTCTCGTCTTTCCTGTCAGAATGTGAACCATAAAAAGAGGATAAAATAATAAATATAATAAAAAAGTTATTCACGGTTGCAATCCCTTCATGAGTTTTCCCCCAACTTGTATTAACATCTTTGGCAATTTTGATGTAGCAGTTAAAGCTCAAAAGACGCATTGCTTTCAGCCTGAGGACCGCTTGCTAGTGGAACCACTGTGTAAACAAATGCATAAATGCTGTTCCGACAGAGCGTAACGTTCAGACGCGCAACGTATTTCGAGAGCGTAAACAGTCTCAGGCTGCAGCAGTAGGTTGTCAAGAAACTCGAAGCAACTGTGTGTTTACTTTACTGGCGTTACTCAACCGTTCGCTAGCGAGGGAGACGCTGTTTGTTGACACAGGAATCGCACCACCACTGTGTCGTTCGAGGCTGCAGTTACACCCCCATTCAGAACATAACTGATACAGGAAATAAACTGAGTCGTCCTGGATTTATTCTTCGTCACAGTTTTCAAGTATACCTGCCTTGCAGTCTCGCCAGTTAATGTTACATTTAACTCACTTCGGGGTCTGTAATTAATTGTATTCATTGTTTCAAATTACGGACATATTTCACTCTGTATTCCACAGTCACTTCGTTTACGCAGTCTCATTTCATTCACTTCAAGGTTTAGATCGAAAAGTTGTTAATATCTTTTGCTTGTACGTTTCGTTTTATTGCGTCTCAAATCAGATCGACTGTATTTACGAAACAGAGTTTAAGAGGTAACTGTAGTTAGGAAAAGACATATCCTTCCAAAATATATTTTATCATGTATAAAATCGCGGATTGCTTTCCTTACCAATTTCAAGCAGTTGTATCTTGTTCGCATCTTCCAGCTGTAGGATACTGTCTTCTTTCACACCCAAAACTTCAAATGTCAGACAATCAGATCGGTACCAAACATTGTATGTCGATAGAGTATCAACCAGTCGACCAGTAGAGCATGCGTAACGGTAATTCAAATACCAGAACTACGGAGCACAGGAAAAGCGTGTTTGTGCCTATGTTCTTTGTACACTGTATATCTCGTGGGTGAGATGATAGAGCGTGGGGTCGACATACTTTACGTCTTGCGTTCAAACCCCACGGAGCACTATTTTTTACTGTTTATGTCTGAAAATTTCCTACGGGATACCATTTTCCTGACATGTAAAAGGACTTTCCGGAGTCTGTAAGAATCATCTTCTGGTGGTCGGCTTTCGCTTCCTCAGGTTGAAAGTAGCAAACCTATAGACTACATTTGTATAGGTAAGTGTGATGTTCTGCCGGGCATTTATGACGGGACAGAGACCACCCGTGACGAAGCGGCTATTGTATTTGAATCGCTCTATGCAGAAATTGCTTCAGTCACAAAATTGTGAAAATGAAATTATGATTGAAATCGTATTTTTATGGCTGTTTCCATCACTCTGAGCAAAAATGTATTCCGTCCAGTGCTTGGAAATACACAAACTGAAGCTTCTTGTTTTGAGTTACATGCATAAAGGAATTCCGTCCAGGACTGAAGCCCTTCTTGCTAAGCAACTGCATTTCAGCCACGAAGTTGGACACCTGCCAAGAAAATGTTAACGTCAATGTACAGAGCAGGTTGGCTAACCTGCACAACTTATTCAATGGAGGGAAACAGCTGAAAGTATACGTTATTAACCTACACATTCGTTTGTTGAGAATATTTCCAGTTTTATTTCCGAAAGCGATCGAAGGTGCCACTGTATCACGACACGAAGAAAATAGACAAGGGAAGAAAAGGATTCTTTCAACATAGAAGAGGAATATTTCAAAAACAGCAAAGCTAAAAGGCTATGAATATATTAACTACAAAGGATAACGCATACCAGCTAAAATTAAGGGATGCGACTACAGGTAATTTTTAATTATATTGGATGTTACTGACAGTTTTTGAACACTGTAACTAGTGTTTGGGCTGAACTTTATTACGGATCGTCCATGACGCTGCTCTTGTTCACCGCGCACATTTTGGCATCGCCTCTGCTAGTATGGCAGTCAATTGAGAATATGTTTCTATATAGGATTATTTTATGTTTTCAGGTGTAAGAGGTTCAAGTGCTTTCAAGACATCAGTTCAGATGAAAAGGAATCTATTTCATTACGGCTTCATAACTTGCCTTCTAATAATGAACAAGATATTTATATTCAGTCACTTATAGACATAGATAAGCCCAGCGACGTCGACCTATAAAAGATGATCCAATTCAACAAGTCGACAAAGTATTTACTTACCATGTAATTGTGCGTAACACCAAAAGGAAGGTATATTACAAAGCATTTATGGCTCTTCTAGCTTTAAGTGACAAGAGAGTGAAACGACCGAGAAAGCTGTCTATATCACATCAGAGTCCACATGATAAAAGAGGGAAAATTCCCAGTGTAAACGCTTTGTCAGTCGAAGTCAGACAACTAATGAGAGAACACATTAATAGCTACCCCGTAAGAGAAAGCCACTACAGTGGGACAGCTATTAAGTATTTAGACGCAGGACTCAATATTAAGTTGATATACAAAATGCTCAAGGAGAAATATACGGACGTTAAATGTAGCTACCAGAAATTTGTCTTTATTTTTCGATGAGAACTACTCCCTGTCATTTGGGCGACCTCAGGTTGATGCATGCTGCTTGTGCGAAGAATTAAAAGTTAAGATCAGAAATCCCCATGTTAATGATACGGCAAAACGGTGTGCAGTGGCTGTGTTGATGGTGCACAAGAGTCGGGCTGAAAAATTCTATAATAAGCTTGAAGTGGAAACTGAAATGAAAGGTAAACACCATGTATTATTTCTGGCAATAGATTTTATGCAGAACATTCAGTTACTAGTGATCCCTGTCCAGGAAACCTTTTACATGCGCCAGCTGACTACTAATGTGTTTTGCATTCATGATATCGAGAAAAGTAAAGCTAATATATACATTTATTCTACGGGAATTTCCAGAGAAGGATGTAACGAAGTATGTTCTTTCTTGTATAATTACCTGCAGGACATTCCTGCTGAAATTACAGAGCTACATTTGTATTCCGATAACTGTGCAGGGCAGAATAAGAACAGTACTTTACTAAGGCTGCTTCTATTTTTAAGACACACTGGCCGATTTAAACAAATGGAGCAATTCTTTCCAGTCAGAGGTCATTCTTTTCTGCCCTGAGACAGGGATTTTGCTACAATGAAATGAACCCTCAGAAGGCATTATCGACTATATTGTGTGCATGAAATAACCGAACTGATCGTACAAAGTAGCACATCTGTGAACTTTGAAGTATGTGTAGTGAAAACAGAGAATATCTTGGATTTCAAGAACTGGTGGCCGATACTTTATAAAAGACACTGCATATCAGAGAAACTATACCGAAGTCAGTGCCACGACACCAGAAATTACATTTCGGAATCAGTACAATGATGCACTTTTCATACAGCAGCCAACTCTGTGGATGTATAAGAACATCCCAGTGTATTGGTGGTATTGTGAAACACACATTCTGTCTGTCTCAACCTGGCCATGTGTCGCATTCTACTTTTCCACCCAAAGGTGCATGTCCCATGGGGAATGTTCCACTTATTACTACATTATATACCGAATGAGCATGAAGAATTCTACCACGAACTGACACACTGGCCCACAAGTGATGTTGTTAACAGTGAAGAGCAAGATGGCTAAAGAAACTCAAAGTGAAGTATTGAATTGGTTTTTTTCTCAGCTATTTTCTAAATAAAAATCGATTGAAAACCAGTTGTTTTGCTTTATCTAATGCTCATGATCCTTTCACATTCCTAAACTATAAGCATATCATCAAAGTAATAAAGGAATCATTATATTTTCCTCAAGAAACTACTAAAAGCGTGAAAATCAATTTGGTCCATGCAAAAAGGACTTCAGTCCATCACCAAAAAACATTTTTTTCCCTAAATTAAAACACTTTAAATTCCTGTAAACTCTGTAAGGACCTTGATACTCGGTCGACAAAGAATATATATTTTTTTTCTTAGCCTTGATCTCATACTCTAGTGTCTAGTATTTTTTTTTTTTTTTTAGTTTTCTCGAAAGTAGAGACAATGGACTGAGGCCCCTACTCCATGGAGCGATTCATTTGTAGTTTCACAGAATAAACACAATCGGAACAATAGAATAAAGAAACAACTGCAGCACACGTATGGAAGTATTAAGAGTCCTATAGAATACATTCACGCATAATACATTAAAAAATAGTAATCTTTGTAGTTTTAACACATGCATCTACAAACTTCCCCACGGAAGCTACACGTATTATGCTCTCGCAGCTACGTTTTTGGTGTGATATATGGTTCTGACGTTACTTTTAATTAAAGTTTACGCCCGTTCTGCTGAACGACAGCACATAGTACGAAGTAAATCGATGTTTTGGTTTATACTCTATCGACATACAGAGTTTGGTACCGATGTGAGTGTCTGACATCTGGAGGTTTGGGTGTCAGTAACGAAACTATACTCTCTTTGTGGAAAGCACAGTTAGTAATTTTATTATATGTGATGGAGCATTTTCAAGGAAGCACAACAGTGTCCCTTCCCAGAATATTAAAAATAAGTCGTTGTAGCAACGATTTCATGAAATTTGTGTAGTGAATTTGAACATAATTGAGATTTTCAATATGCAGACATTTTTTGAATGAATTCCATTTCATCCTCCAAATGTAGCCAACTAAGCTAACTCATAGGTACAGGATTATTCTAAGTAATGGACCCATTTCCAAAACTTCGTATTTATTCAAGTACAAATTCAAATGGAAAAGCTTTATACCAATGAAAAGAGGAAGTTTACAAGTTATTTTCATAATGTTTGATATCAATTTAATAAATTTAAGGCCGGCCGTAGTGGCCGAGGGGTTCTAGGCGCTACAGTCTGGAACCGTGCGACCACTGCGGTCGCAGGTTCGAATCCTTCCTCGCGCATGGATGTGTGTGATGCCCTTAAGCTAATTAGGTTTAAGTAGTTCTAAGTTCTAGGGGACTGATGACCTCTGAAGTTAAGTCCCATATTGCTCAGAGCCATTTGAACCAATAAATTTAAAAATGTGTAATTAGTTAGTTATTAATAATGATTTAATAAATACATATGTGATAAATTTTATAAATGTTCAATGTGGCTACCGTTGGCTGCACAGCAGACATCGACGCGGTTGCCAAACTTGTTCCACGCACGCGGAAGCTGAGTGCACGGCAGCAATGATCCGGTTTCGCAGATCTTACAGAGTGGTTGGTAGAGACGGAATGTGAACAGCTTCCTTCACATAAATCCATAATAAATAGTCGCAGGGTGTTCTCGGTGGCCAGAAGTGCAGAGCAATGTCCCCAAGCCCCCTGCGACCGATCCAGTGCTGAGGAAGGGAGTCATTCAGAAAGTCTCGTACATCACGGTGCCAATAGGGCGGAGCTCCATCCTGCTCGAAAATGAAGTCGTCGGAATGTTTCATAACTTGAGGGAACAGCCATTATTCCAACATGAGCTGGTACGTAATTCCCATTACAGTTCTTCCGCAAAGAAAAATGGTCCATAAACCATTATGTGGGATGCAGCAACCCCACGTTGATCTTCGATGAGTCTCTTTCGTGTTGCAGTGGTGAATGTGGATTTTCCAAACCTCATATGAGAACATTATGTCTGTTGACTTTTCAGTAAGGTGTAACGTTGCTTCATCGTTAAAAATTATACGCTGTAGATGTGCGTCATCCTCCATCTTTGCTAGCAGATAACCACAAAATGCGAGAAGCTTATCTTTTTCATTGTGTTTGAGAACCTGATCAAACAGTAATCGGTAGAAGTGGAACAGGAAATGACGTCTCAGTACTTTTCATACGGAAATACGGAAGCGTCCGATCCCACCCGTCTGCTTTGACCCATGACGTCACAAATATGGCGGAAACAAAAACAAACACACACACTTTCCCCAAGAAGCCTAATGACACTAACGGGACAAGCGCGGGAAATGGGGTGTTTTGGGTGGGTGGCAAACTAAATATAAACAAATTTAGACGCCTTGCGTAGCTACAACGTGTAAGTGAAGACAGCCATGCATGAATACCCACCCACCTCCCCAGGGGTCGTAACCCCTGCAACCCATAGAAGATAAAGATGCTTCAGTAGCTGATTAGTGTTTTTTGTCTTAAAAAAAAATCTCACGGGATAGAACGAACAGATCAGAAAGATAAATATAATAAACTAAAACAGAAATTCGAGGAAACAGATAATTAAAATAAGTAATAAGTGCTTTAAATTTAAAAAAAATCTCACGAGATAGAACGAACAGATCATAAAAGTAAATAAAATAAGATAAAACAGAACTGGAGACAGCCACACTCAAACCAAACTCCGCGCCGTCATGACGTCACACACGACAACACCCTTACGTCACGGGTCACAGCCGACGCGAGGGATCGGACGCTTCTGTCGACCCTTCCATACAGTTGGTTGAGGTATTCCAAGTTCTCGACTGGTTCTATTGGTAGACATACTAGGACTGCACACAGAATTTTCTTGAATCAGTCGGACATCATCCTCTGGCACACGCGGTCGGCCTCTGGGTTTTCCTTTGAACCCCCCTCCCCCCCCCCCCCCAGTCTGTTGAAAGTGCTTAAACCAACGGCTAATGGCTTGGCAAGTTGGTGGTTGAATACCGAATTTGGTACGTAATGGTTGCTGCACTGCAATTTGCGACTCGCCTTTTGCAAACTCAAGAATGCAGAAAACCTTGTGCTCCACAGTCGCCATCTCACTCACAACTCACAGTGAAACGGAAGGACGGCCCTATTGCCGCGTGAACTCCACCGGCCGCTTCTGAAACCATCAGCGCTCGCCCGCCGCCACCCACCGAAAACTTTGAAACTTCCTCTTCTCATTGGTACCAAGCTTGTTCATTTTGGATTTGTACTTGAATATATACAAAAATTTGAAAATGGGTCCAACATTTTCAATAACCCTGTACTTTAATTGAACATAGCCCTCTGACAACCGACGTGCTGCAAACACTTTTTGTACACTGGTTATATGGTGTCCGTGGTGGTGAAGCAGGTAGAGGGTTTCACTCCAGCTCTGGACATCCCAGGTTCATCTCCGGTTGGGGCCGAAATATTGCCTCGTTTCAATCCCTCCAGTACAGCCCGTTGCCCAATCACCCTGCAGCCAAATTTAATACAAGAGATATTTACCGGTGGCAAAGCGTGGCCGGGGCGACGGGCCCGCGTAGCCACCACCCCCCTTGCTATCCTCAGCCCCTCCCCGCCCCCTCATGGCAGTCACGCAGTTAAGTGCGGTTACGGGCTCCCGCCACAGACTCAAACCATCATAGTGGGTACAAATATCTGTTCTGCTGGTAAAAGCTCAGTTACGTTAATTAGGTCAATATGCAAAGATACGTTCTTTAATGTATGCCAGTTAGCTTTCGACGCAAGCATTGTGCACGCATGCTCAAGAAAGTATAATGAGACCGTTTTAGTTTCTCTGCTTTCGTTTGAATTGTGTATAAAATACAACGTAAGATAACATTGTAGAAAAGAAGTTGTTTTCGTTATTTCTATATGACGCGGAATCATATCGCACACCGGCAAGGAAAGTGACCCAAAATTGGCAGTTTCTAGTTCTGTCCATGAAAAATATGGGTGAAGTGCTTAAATGTGCACGAACAGTATCCCATGTCGATCTCGTATGTTTTTACTTCAGATTAGTTGTGTCAGTTTCGTTACAGGTCTCTTCATGATTGGCCACGGTTGGTACTGGCAGCTGTGCATGGATCTTTCAAGAAGAGCGTTGCCTTCTAAGCTGTGACACTTTTATGTATACAACATGTCGAATCTAATTTTTAATCTCATTCATTATTACAATATCTGTGTTTCTCAGTGTTTCTATCTTACTTTGGAACATTCTTCAGAAGCTGTTTTGACGATTGAATGTGTTGTAAATAATACGAAAGTTGGTGCGTTGCAAAATACAAAAAGAAAACGGAAATTTCTGCTACAAAGAAAGATCGTATTGCATCCCGTTTCCCCGCGAAAAGCGCCGCTGTATTATATAAACTCATTTACGATTCTACGTTTTCGTAAATTGTGATCCTAAAATTGTACCGACCTGATGTCCCTCTTTAAACTGCATTAATTTTCATAAATTATAATTTTGCAATTCGTATTTTCCTAATAAAACAACTGCAAACGTTTTTTTCATTCTTTAGTCTACCTTCAGTAGAATTTTTGTCTGATGGACGTGCAAATATCCTGTTACATTACAGGAATTAAACGTAAGTATTATTTGAGGTCCAAACAAACGTATTACATGAGCTATAAGAACAGAAACAAAAATTATTTTTGAATGCAAGGAAAGTGACAAAACTCAAATAACTAATTGATAATTAGTAGATAACACCTTACATTCAACGGCAACAGAGCTAGATGCCCATGTCACTGTTGCATAGATTATAACGGAGTTTACTGCCATAAATACGTATTTCAAATTTAAAGGAAACTTATACTATTTTTCAATATAAGTTTGATAGAATACTTTGAGACGAATTTTTGAGGTACTGGAGTTGAGCTGTGTCACTGTTCTTGCTGAAATACGTTATACAGGGCGTTACAAAAAGGTACGGCCAAACTTTCAGGAAACATTCCTCACACACAAATAAAGAAAAGATGTTATGTGGACATTTGTCCGGAAACGCTTAATTTCCATTTTAGAGCTAATTTTAGTTTCGTCAGTATGTACTGTACTTCCTCGATTCACCGCCAGTTGGCCCAATTGAAGGAAGGTAATATTGACTTCGGTGCTTGTCTTAATGAAATTTGATGAAATTTCATTAAAGAAGAATAATAATCATCAGTTATTTTTTTAAATTTTCTTTTCTGTACGTACGAACTTTGTTGTAGAACCTATTATTTTCTGTGTGGTAATAAATATTAAAATTCATTTAGACACGGAATTAAGTACATTGAGAATTACGTGAACTCATATTAACTGATTAAGAATATTTAGTTGAGAATTAAATCCTTTACATAATTGGGCCTTGGCACACATTTTCTAAATGCAGTGGGTTTTTTCTTTAAATATTTACTGAATTCCTTCCCGGCGTTAGCTTTTGAACACAAAACTGTCTCTATTAGTAGAAAATGGTTAAATATTGCCAAGCCGACGTTTAATTATCACTGATATAACACACTTGACTATACATTTAAGTTATTTGAAAGAACCAAAACTGTTAAATTTCAACATTAACTATCCGCCTACGAATGCACAAATGTGAAAATAGTTTAAAATCCGTCAGTCTCAGGATCGCTGTAAAAGAAGAACATTTTCTTAATTCACTGCTTATTTTTATCTGTTCCCGATTTACGGGTTTGGTTAATTTTTCTTAGCGGAACAATTTTTTTAAATGTGCCGCCGCTGCAAATCGATCGGTCGCGGCACAGCTTAGCAACACCGCTAAAAAAGCTGAAAATTCTTTAAATAAATATTATAGATGACATGGGCAAGCTAATTTACATTAATAATACACACTTTTGACAAATTATGATGTATTTATACCACAACAATAATTCAACTTACATTAGTTTGTAATTTCTGCTCTAATGGCGGCTAAATCTCGATACCGACAAATGAAGTTACCCATTCATAAAATACTTCGTCACAGCTTCCTCTCGCTTTCAGCTCTACAGGGAGATGACCAAAGAATCCACAGCACGTGGTGCTTTTATACTACTGCTGACTATTAACATTTCTCTGTAATCCCACAACATTATTTTCGTCTGTGGCTGAATTTTACATTTTTGTTATCGCAGATATTTACACATTTCACAATTATATTATGAATATAGAAATATTACCATCCTAAATAGAGAGAGAATATTACTACAAAAAATATTACAATAATGACGAATGTCCTTTACACAAAATTAAATGATATTTTTTGTTAAATAATTACAGTACTTACAAATTGCTTTATAGCGGCATATATGGTACAATTAAATTTTAGTTTATAAATAGTGTGAGTTTGCCAGGGTACGTTACATTGTGTTGACATGCGACTCATTGATCTACAGTACTAGCATCAAGCACATCAGTATGTAGCATCAACAGGTTAGTGTTCATCACGAACGTGGTTTTGCTGTCAGTGCAATGTTTACAAATGCGGAGTTGGCAGATGCCCATTTCATATATGGATTATCACGGGGCAATAGCCGTGGCCGGTACGTTTGTATCGAGACAGATTTCCAGAACGAAGGTGTACCGACAGGAAGACGTTCGAAGCGATTGATCGGCGTCTTAGGGGGCACGGAACATTCCAGCCAATGACTCGCGACTGGGGAAGACCTTGAACGACGAGGACACCTGCAATGGACGAGGGAATTCTTCGTGCAGTTGACGATAACCCTAATGTCAGCGTCAGAGAAGTTGCTGGTGTACAAGGTAACGTTGACCACGTCACTGTATGGAGAGTACTACGGGAGAACCAGTTGTTTCCGTACCATGTACAGCGTGTGTAGGCTCAAGCAGCAGCTGATTGGCCTCCACGGGTACACTTCTGGGAATGGTTCATCCAACAATGTGTCAATCCTCATTTCAGTGCAAATGTTCTCCTTACGGATGAGGCTTCATTCCAACGAGATCAAATTGTAAATTTTCACAGTCAACATGTGTGGGCTGACGAGACTCCGCACGCAATTGTGCAATCACGTTATCAACTCAGATTTTGTGTGAATGTTTGGGCAGGCATTGTTGGTGATCTCTTGATTGGGCCCCATGTTCTTCCACCTAAGCTCAATGGAGCACGTTATCATGATTTCATACGGGATACTCTACCTGTGCTGCTAGAACATGTGCCTTTACAAGTACGACACAACATGTTGTTCATGCACGATGGAGCTCCTGTACATTTCAGTCGAAGTGTTCGTACGCTTCTCAACAACAGATTCGGTGACCGATGGATTGGTAGAGGCGGACCAATTCCATGGTCTCCACGCTCTCCTGAGCTCAATCCTCTTGACTTTCATTTATGGGGCCATTTGAAAGCTCTTGTCTACGCAACCCCGGTACCAAATGTAGAGACTCTTCGTGCTCGTATTGTGGACGGCTGTGATACAATACGCCATTCTCCAGGGCTGCATCAGCGCATCAGGGATTCCATGCGACGGAGGGTGGATGCATGTATCCTCGCTAACGGAGGACATTTTGAACAATCCTGTAACAAAGTGTTTGAAGTCACGCTGGTACGTTCTGTTGCTGTGTGTTTCCATTCCATAATTAATGTGATTTGAAGAGAAGTAATTAAATGAGGTCTAACATGGAAAGTAAGCGTTTCCAGACACATGTCCCCATAAGATATTTTCTTTCTTTGTGTGTGAGGAATGTTTCCTGAAAGTTTGGCCGTACCTTTTTGTAACACCTTGTATATCAGAAGGAATATTTTTGTAATTATGACCATGGATTCCTGATTCTACGAAAGCAGAGGGCGCGGAGCCACATTAACACGGAGCGTGGGTTCCAAATAACTGCATTATTCCACCTGGATCTCATACACAGCGGAATACTGATTGTTAAAAAATTGCTATACAAAGAATGTAGTAAATTATTCAACTGTCAGATGGAAGTAAATAAACTGTTATGTATCTGTAACGGAACGAAAGTCGCATGTTTTACTGTAGGGAAACAATTTTTTACTGTTGTCATAAGAACTGCTCTTAGCCATTTGTCAGAGGTCATCTACATGTAGATCTCTTTAATAGGTATGAGTAAACACGTTTCTTAGATCATTGCGGTATGAGGAAGTAGATCTGGTTACGATGAGTGGCAGTTTCCTTCAGTTTCCTCGTGCGCATGTAATTATAAATGCAGAGTTTAGCAGTCTCAGGTTGGTGAACCCCACATACGGAATTTTTTATTTCAAGTTATTTCAACTTAGTGTCTACATTGTAGGTGTGCATTTATTATTGTTTCCCCTTTTGATTTAATTTAATCGCTCATGCGAAAGTAAAATTTAAGCTTCTCCCAAAGTTAAAGAATAGGGTTATTATCTCTAACTTTGAAAGGTCAGTATAACATCGTAAGACGTCAAAATTTATCAGAGGTTTTAACTTCCCGTACGTAGGTAGACCTACTTTTTAATCTTTTTCCAAAGAGCAAATTGCTGTATATCATTTTCGCAACTGAGAGCGTCAGATGATTCAATGTATTATAAAACTTTGATCAACATTTCTTACACATAGCGGGTACGGAACTCTAACACAGCAAAGTATTGAAAGACAAATGAGAAGATCATACTTCTTGTAATTATACGAATGATTAGTGAATATTTAAGTGTGAAAACTTTTCAATAACGTCGTATTTTGAGAAACAGCACAGATGAAACATTTCTGTAACAGTAATTTCAGAAAACAAGAATCAAAAGCAAAGAGCTATAATTCTGCACTGAGACAGTTGTAACAGACAATGTCTTTACACTTCATTCACGTAAATATTATCATCGATCCGTGTGAGCATGCAATAAAAGCGTCTCCCATTATATATATTTTTTGTCGTTAAATTACGAAGGAACTTCTACTACACGGGAAATATGATGAATTACACTGGGCAACAATGAAAATGTTTCGGGCTTAAAACAGTACATTTGCATGTATTTTCTTCTGCTGAATTCAAAAATTAGCACAAAAATGACAGCTTTGTTCTTGTTTTGAAGATAAAGTGACAATTTATTTTTTAGAGTGAAGATTTTAAATTTGGGGGAATTTTTTTTGGGAGTTGACACACCTATCAAATAAAAAAACGCAAATGCTCTTCAGGTGTTTGTAAGTCATAAACATAGATACTGTTGCTGTGACTGTGAACTACATGTAGTTTCTACTCAAATTAATGCAAAACTTCTGGTTCGCGAGTGCTTTTTTAGTGTAAAATTTGTAAAAATGCCACGAAAATGTGTACATATGGTGAATAACTTTTGTTATATTTGGGGTGCAGTAACATTTTCCTCACAAAAACGCAATCTGATGCCTCTTGTAAAGACTGCCTATCAGTATTATTTCGGTATGAAAGTAAATATGGTGAATAACTTTTGTTATATTTGTGGTGCAGTAACATTTTCCTCACAAAAACGCAATCTGATGCCTCTTGTAAAGACTGCCTATCAGTATTATTTCGGTATGAAAGTAGGGGACCGGGATAAGTCTTGGGCTCCACATATATGTTGCAACGCATGTTCAGTTACACTGCGAGAATGGCTGAAAATGAAGAAACGATCGATTGCTTTCGCTGTGCCTACGACTTGGCGGGAGCCCACAAACCATACAGATGACTGCTATTTCTGTCTGACTCCACCTATAAAGGCAGGATTGTCTATGAAGAAAAGAAGAACAGTTCTGTACCCGAATTTTCCATCTGCTATGCGACCCATTCCACATTCGGATAGTTTACCAGTTCCTACTCCACCAGAAAATTGTGTGTTTGAAGTAGAAAATGAAGACAGTGTGGAACAAGAAGAACCAAACAAGCCTTCCACATCCCATGACCCTAATTTTGAGGGAAAAGATGATAAACCGCACAGACTTAGTCAAGCGGAATTGAGTGAACTCATTAGAGACCTTGGCCTCTCAAACGAGAATTCAGAAATTCTTGGGTCTCGACTACAGAAATGGAATCATCTCCAAAGTGATGTGAGAATCTCACAGTACAGAAAACGTCACGTGGAACTGCTTCCCTTTTTTTAGAAGAAAAATAATGGTTGGTTGGTTGGTTGTTTTGGGGAAGGAGACCAGACAGCGAGGTCATCGGTCTCATCGGGTTAGAGAAGGATGGGGAAGGAAGTCGGCCGTGCCCTTTGAAAGGAACCATCCCGGCATTTGCCTTGAGCGATTTAGGGAAATCACGGAAAACCTAAATCAGGATGGCCGGACGCGGGATTGATCCGTTGTCCTCCGGAATGCGAGTCCAGTGTCTAACCACTGCGCCACCTCGCTCGGTGAAAAATAATGTTGTTGTTTGCTGCGGCATTAATGGCTTGATGAAATCTTTGAATTTGAACCATGATCCAGCGAAGTGGAGGCTATTCATAGACTCCTCCAAGCTTAGCTTGAAAACTGTGTTAGTTCATAATGGGAACCTTCTTTCATCTATTTCTGTTGGTCATGCTGTTCACATGAAGGAGACATATGCAAATATGATAGCTCTCTTGGACTCAAATATCATGAACACAAATGGAAAATCTGTGATGATCTAAAAGTCATATCCATACTCTTAGGAATGCAAATGGGTTACACAAAGCATTGCTGCTTTTTACATATGTGGGAAAGTAGAGATAGGAAATTGCTTTATATTAAAGAAGCCTGGCCTGCAAGACATCTTCACCTTAGCGAGAAAAATGTCGTTGCCAAGCCTCGTTTGGACCCAAAAGACGTTCTTCTTCCACCCCTGCATATCAAGCTGGGTTTGATGAAAAACTTTGTCAAAGCTATGAACCGAGAAGGACGTGTCTTTAAGTACATAAGAGAGAAATTTTCGAAATTAAGTGATGAAAAAGTTAAGGAAGGCATTTTTGTCGGACCACAAATAAGATAACTTGTAAAGGATCCTGCATTTGACCAAGTTTTGGAGGGGAAAGAAAAGGAAGCTTGGGTAGCCTTCAAGGGTGTTGTTCATGGACTTTTAGGCAACAAAAGAGATGACAACTACAGGCATTTGTATGCAACATATCCCTTAAGATTCGTTTTCTTCACTCCCACCTAGACTTTTTCCCTCCTAGTTGTGGAGCTGTTACTGATGAACATGGTGAGAGATTCCATCAGGACATTTCTGTTATCGAACAAAGCCATCAGGGCCGTTGGAATGAGGTAATACTTGGAGATTACTGTTGGTTTTTGTGTAGGGATTCTGCGGAACTCCATTACAAGAGGCAAGGTATAAGACGACGAAGTCAGTAGGCCACCATGTGATTCTCTTCAGACACGACCATCTGCGAAGTATTTTAACAGCAATTTAGAAATTTTAGCATGCAATTACCAGTTAAAAAAATCAAATGCACTTTCATTGTTGTTAGCATATATGCATCATTTTTCTCTCAATCCGTTAATACGTAATACTTCCACCTTGTGTATATCATAGAAACTAGAGCTAATAAAGATTTTTCATTGTCATATTTGTTTTTCTCAACCCACAATTAGTAGGAATTGCCTCTTGAAGTGCTCGAAACATTAAAAAATTATTTTTTTTTGTTGTGTTAACCTTATGCTCAGTCATTAAATGTCTTGCTGTATTACAGTTCACAAATACAAATTCGAAGGATTTATTTCCTTTCATAAATTTTCATTATAAATGTTCACTAACTGTAGGAATTTCTGTTGACTTCGTCGTTAATGGGGAACAATGCAGAAAGCTTTTTCCTGTCAGCTGCTGTCTTCTTCCTCCACGTTGCAGTAAGTACTTTAATGTGTTTAGACTATCCCTTCTGGCTTCTCGTCTCTTGCCAAAGTTTACTGTGAACATAAATAACCACCCGCTGCGGCCTTACCACTACTCTTCTGTGTATACTAAAACAGTTCCTTCTTGGGTCGTTACGATTCTATCTTGTTCGATACGACCTTATACACATTTTTCTCTTGTGCCTTTCTGTTTACTCGAAAGTAACAGTTCCATCCAACTCTCTAAACTATTTTTTGGGCTTACGACAGTCCATCTCTCCTCCTAAGCCTTATGCTCTCTACGTCTCCCTCTAGTATCACTGAAGTTACTCCATAATGTCTGAACAGAAATGATGGGCGATAAGTTACAACCACTGGCGACTGCCGGTTTCAGTGCCGTCTAGTTGCGTTATAAGAATATGACTCGCTGTGGAGAGAATATAAGCGGAGTTGAGACGAATAGGGAACTGTTCTAACGACAATCATGGACACGAATAGAGAAGTACACCGAAATAAGCGACTCTTGCAAGGAAAACACAGATGTGGACCAACACATGGAAAGAAGCATTTCGGAAACGATGAAACTTGGCTGCTGTTCTAAAACTACTGAGAAGTGATTGATAAGGCTGAGACCACGATTAAGCGACCAAGTATTAGATGTCTCCGTCACATGACAGATGGCAGAAGTCTTACACACGGTCCAGTCACATTAATATGACCACCGCCTATGTTGGCAGTCAACGTGTAGTAACCACTCAGAAACGGCAGGCGCCAGCACTAGCTTTATATGGTATATGGAGAATGTTAGGGGGACGCGGAAAACAGTGCAGTCGTCGTCGCAATACGGGGAAAACAGCGAATTATCTGACGTGCAAAAGGCCATGATAGTTCACTTTCGGGCAAGAGGAAAGAAGCCAGAAGAGGTGTTTTTATTGCATTTCCGAAATAGCTAGGTTTGTAAACTGTTTGGATGACGCTAGGGATAAACTGTATGGCGCCTGGCAAAATGGAACTATCCAAAATTTACGCGGAGGCAACTATGATGCACCATGGGCCATAGATGACAGGGACGAACAACAGCTGTGGATATGTATACGGGTGAACAGACGTACAACTGTTGAGCAACTGACCGACGAGGTGAACCAACGGACTCCCAACAGTGTCTGCTCACAGAAGGGAACGTTATCGTTTTGGGAATGTTTCCCTGCCCTTTCCTGGGCAATCTAGTCATTCTGGAAGCATAATGGATCAACATAAGTGTGATGTTACTTATAAGTCTTAGTTGCAAAATGTTTATTCATATGACCGGTTTCGGTTCCTCTAGAACCATCTTCAGATCTGATATTTCTGTTACAGGAGTAACCCGTCCAAACACAGTAACTTTCACATGCTATGTGAGGCAGCATGTGAAAGTTGCTGTGTTTGGACGGGTTACTCCTGCAACGGAAATATCAGATCTGAAGATGGTTCTAGAGGAACCGAAACCGGTCATATGAATAAACATTTTTCAACCAAGACGGATTATAAGTAACATTGTAAAATCACTGATTGCGGCTATGTCTGACTTTGCAAAAGTAAGTATGCATGTATTATCGCGGCTCAGGTTCACCCCTAAATCTCTTTGTTTATCCTCGGCTCGACGCCATTCACCAGCAGAACAATGCTTCATGTCATACAGCTCGGAGTGTACCTGCGCGGCTTGATAAACATCACTTTAAGTTTACCGGACTTCACTAGCCACTAACTTCCCGGATTCAAACCAAACCGAGATTCTGTGGGACCACCTCGATCGCGTTGTTCGCGCCATGGGTCCACAGCCGAGAATCCTTGCTCAGCTAGTCACGGCATTCAAGTCAACACGGCTACACAACCCTCTCAGTTTCTTGCAGAGCTCCACTGACTCTCTTCCTGCATCTTTTGTAGTGATCTGCACAAAAAAGTCGATTAGTTACGCTCTTGACAGGTGGTCGCACAAATGATGGGAATAAAAACGCTAAAAAATGAGACACAGGAAGTGCAAAACGGCTAAGCAGGAATGGCTGGAGGTCAGATGCAAGGATTTAGAAGCATATATCGCTAAGGGATAGACAGATGCTGGCTATAGAAAAACTAAAGAGACCTTTGGTGAAAAGTTAACCAACTGTATGAACATTAAGTGCTCAGATGGAAAACCACTCCTAAGCAAAGTAAGTAAAGCAGAAAGGCGGAAGGAGTATATTGAGGGTCTATATAAGGGAGATGTACTTGAGAGCAATATTATGAAAATGGAAGAGGACGTAGATGAGGATGAGATGGGAAAATGAGATGGAATATATGATACTCGGTCGAGATTTTGACAGAGCGCTGAAATACCTAAATCGAAACAAACCCCCGGAAGTATACAACAGTCTGTTAGAGCTTCTGACAGGGACAGGCGAAATACTCTCAGACTTCTAGAAGAATATAATAACTCCAATTCAAAAGAAATTACGTGTTGACAGGTATGAGAATTACCATACTATCAGTTGAGTACGTCACGGTCGCAAAATACTAACACGAATTCTTTGTAGAATTGAGAAACTGGTATAAGCGAACCTCGGGGTAGATGAGTTTGGATTCCAGAGAAATGTAGGAACATGGAAGGCAATGCCGACCCTACAGCTTCTCATAGAAGATATATTAAGAAAAGGCGAACCTACGTTTATAGCATTTGTAGACTTGGAGAAAGATTTTGACAATGTCGACTGGAATACTCTGTTTCTGATTGTAATGTTTGCAGGGATAAAACACAGGAAGCGGAGTATGTTTACAATTTGTACTGAAATAAGTTGCCAGTCATAAGAATCGACAGGCATGAAAGGTAAGCGGTGGTTGTTAAGGGAGTTGGATAGGGTTGTAACCTATCCCCGATGTTATTCACTCCGCGTAATGAGCAGTCAGTAAAGGAAAGAAAAGACAAACTTGGAATGGTAATTACAATCCATGGAGAAGAATCTTCGAAGTTTCCCAGTGACATTTTATTTCTGTCAGAGAAAGCAAAGACCTTGGGAGAGTAGTTCAACAGAATAGACAGTGTCTTGTATTGAGGATGTAAGATGTACATCATCAAAGACAAAACGAGTATACCGGAAGGTAGTCGAATTAAATTACGTGAAGCTGGGGAATTAGATTAGGAAATGAGACAGTAAAAGCAGTAGCTGGGTTTTGCTGTGTGGGTAGCAAAATAATAATAATGGTTGAAGTAGAGAGGATATAAAATGTAGACTAGCAATAGCTAGAAAAGAGTTTCTGAAGAGGAGAAATTTGTTAACATCGGGTACTGTCTCAGCAAGTCTTTTCTGAAAGTATTTGTATGGACTGTGGTCGTGTATGGAAGTGAAACTGTTGTGTCTAGACAAGACAGCCTAGACACAATGAGAGGAAGCCGAAAGGCACGCGCTTAAACTCACGCAGGCTGGCGTGAGGTCTGAAACAGGATACGTAATGGATGCTATAAAGAAAAGTACGTAGCTTCTGGAATACTTAACTTTAATCCACATTTGTAGAACATCGCTCTTGATGATACATTAATCTCAATATCAATTGAATACGGCGCCTTGCTAGGTCGTAGCAAATGTAGCTGAAGGCTATGCTAACTATCGTCTCGGCAAATGAGAGCGTATTTGTCAGTGAACCGTTCCTTGCAAAGTCGGCTGTACAACTGGGGCGAGTGCCAGGACGTCTCTCTAGACCAGCCGTGTGGTGGCGCTCGGTCTGCTATCACTGACGATAAGCTGTTTAGACAAGAAGAGAATAGCAGCTTTTGAGATGTGATGCTAGAGAAGAATGCTGAAGATTAGATGGGTAAATAACGTAACCAATGAGGAATAACTGAATAGAACTGGGGGGGGGGACAAATTTGTAACACAACTTGACTAGAAGAAGAGGTCAGCTGGTAGGTCACATTCTGAGACATCAGTGAGTCACCAATTTAGTACTGGACGGAAGCGTACGTGTGAAAACAGTAGAGGGGGACCAAGAGATGAATAAAATAAATAGATTCAGAAGGATGTAGGTTGCAGTAGTTGCACGGATATGAAGAAGTTTGCACGGGATAGTGTAGCAGGGAGAACTACATCAAACCACTCTTTGGGCTGATGACAACAACAACTACAGTTAATTACATGCCTTGGTCATATGACGACGGTGATGTGAAACAGATGTACATCCACAGCCAGTAGGTAACATAAAAAACGATGTGGTACTGGATTTTGCTGATGCTTTCCTAAGAAAAATATTTTGACATCGATTCAGGGGAGAAAGGAATACGTTTGGTCCAGTTTGATGATATTAGAGATACCTTGCTGGAAGAGAAAGTAGACAATCAGAACATACTATTCCATCCTACACTGTGAGTTTCTGTTGGAAAAGTTCTTTTATCGGCGGTATTAGACTCGTTTAGTCCTATTTCAGGCAGCTTTCGGTAAATGCCAGAGGCCAACTGTTTGTCAAAAATTTCTATTGCACCGAACCAAAATTAAGGGCGTAATTACTGGAAAAACTGCAGAGATTAAGAAACAGACACTTTTAGATTTCATTTTCTAAGGTTATCAGTTCCTTACGAAATTATTCATTGTAACCCTTCTAACTACACAAATGATATTAGGTGTTGATTTCTTGACGAAATATGAGGCTCTTGTAAACTTCATGATGCTTCAGCCGATGCTGTGACTTACCAAACGGGAAAACGCTGGTAGATAGACACAATAAAAACACACAAACACACACACAAATATCAAGCTTTCGCAACCCATGATTGCTTCATCAGGAAAGAGGGAAGGAGAGGGAAAGACGAAAGGATGTGGGTTTTCAGGGAGAGGGTAAGGAGTCGTTCCAATCCTGGGAGCGGAAAGACTTACCTTAGGGAGAAAAAGGGACAGGTATACACTCGCACACACACACATATTCATCTGCACATATACAGACACAAGCAGACATATGTAAAGGCAAAGAGTTTTGGCAGAGATGTCAGTTGAGGCGGAAGTACAGAGGCAAAGATGTTGTTGAGTGACAAGTGATGTACGAGGGGCGGCAACTTGAAATTAGCGGAGGTTGAGGCCAGACGGGTAATTGGAAGAGACGATATATTGAAGGGCATGTCCCCATCTCCGGAGTTCTGATAGGTTGGTGTCAGTGGGAAGTATCCAGATAACCCGGACGGTGTAACACTGTGCCAAGATGTGCTGGCCGTGCACCAAGGCATGTTAAGCCACAGGGTGATCCTCATTACCAACAAACACTGTCTGCCTGTGTCCGTTCATGCGAATGGACAGTTTGTTGCTGGTCATTCCCACATAGAAGGCTTCACAGTGTAGGCAGGTCAGTTGGTAAATCACGTGGGTGCTTTCACACGTGGCTCTGCCTTTGTTCGTGTACACCTTCCGGGTTACAGTACTGGAGTAGGTGGTGGTGGGAGGGTGCATGGGACAGGTTTTACACCGGGGGCTCCTACCCTTGTAACCGCCCCCGGCGGCGAATAAATTGTCTTTCACTTTTGAACCAGTCGTGTCGTGAACTTAACGTCGAATCTGGTATCCTCGGTTATATTCGTCTTGTTGCGCCATAACTTTTTCTTTTTTTGGACCGTGTGTGTAATAGTAATTCTTAATCTGACTTCCTCTTCTGATGTAGACAGCTTGTTGACATGAGTTTGGGATAATGCGCGGAAGATAATGAAACTTTTGTGGTTTTGCGCAAAAACGAACTCTTAGACTTAATATTTTCATAGGATTATTATTCAGACAACACATTGATTCACAAGAAATACGTCTTCTCGTCACGAGAACTAAGTCTCTCTAATGATTGACAAAAAAATTGATTGGCGTTTTATCATTTGCTATTCGCCTTCCGGCGTAGCAAAATATATCTTTATCGACGCTTACAGTGGCCGCACTAATGCTTATTACCATTGGTTTTGAATGTTTGTCGCAGCTTGTTGGGGCTTTTCCTTATGTACCTATACACACTGTCACCGTCCCTTTAAGCAGGTAGTTGTTAACAAAACAATAAATTGGACCTTCCTCTTTCCTTCGGCATGTAGACTGCGCATGTCTCATTTGTATGTCGTGAAATGCAAAGTAATTAAATTGTGTCCATGCTTCTGAATACCCATTTATACAGGTTGTTCCGGAAGTGATGGTAAATATTCAGGGATATGACGAGAATGAACTTTCGAAACAAAAAAAAATCAAGTAAACATGGATTCTAAAACACACACCTTGTTCATTAGGAGAGTTGTGTTTCAAAGCAGCGAACATGAACAAGTTCTCATGGATCTTAAGGTATGTACACTCCTGGAAATTGAAATAAGAACACCGTGAATTCATTGTCCCAGGAAGGGGAAACTTTATTGACACATTCCTGGGGTCAGATACATCACATGATCACACTGACAGAACCACAGGCACATAAACACAGGCAACAGAGCATGCACAATGTCGGCACTAGTACAGTGTATATCCACCTTTCGCAGCAATGCAGGCTGCTATTCTCCCATGGAGACGATCATAGAGATGCTGGATGTAGTCCTGTGGAACGGCTTGCCATGCCATTTCCACCTGGCGCCTCAGTTGGACCAGCGTTCGTGCTGGACGTGCAGACCGCGTGAGACGACGCTTCATCCAGTCCCAAACATGCTCAATGGGGGACAGATCCGGAGATCTTGCTGGCCAGGGTAGTTGACTTACACCTTCTAGAGCACGTTGGGTGGCACGGGATACATGCGGACGTGCATTGTCCTGTTGGAACAGCAAGATCCCTTGCCGGTCTAGGAATGGTAGAACGATGGGTTCGATGACGGTTTGGATGTACCGTGCACTATTCAGTGTCCCCTCGACGATCACCAGTGGTGTACGGCCAGTGTAGGAGATCGCTCCCCACACCATGATGCCGGGTGTTGGCCCTGTGTGCCTCGGTCGTATGCAGTCCTGATTGTGGCGCTCACCTGCACGGCGCCAAACACGCATACGACCATCATTGGCACCAAGGCAGAAGCGACTCTCATCGCTGAAGACGACACGTCTCCATTCGTCCCTCCATTCACGCCTGTCGCGACACCACTGGAGGCGGGCTGCACGATGTTGGGGCGTGAGCGGACGACGGCCTAACGGTGTGCGGGACCGTAGCCCAGCTTCATGGAGACGGTTGCGAATGGTCCTTGCCGATACCCCAGGAGCAACAGTGTCCCTAATTTGCTGGGAAGTGGCGGTGCGGTCCCCTACGGCACTGCGTAGGATCCTACGGTCTTGGCGTGCATCCGTGCGTCGCTGTGGTCCGGTCCCAGGTCGACGGGCACGTGCACCTTCCGCCGACCACTGGCGACAACATCGATGTACTGTGGAGACCTCACGCCCCACGTGTTGAACAATTCGGCGGTACGTCCACCCGGCCTCCCGCATGCCCACTATACGCCCTCGCTCAAAGTCCGTCAACTGCACATACGGTTCACGTCCACGCTGTCGCGGCATGCTACCAGTGTTAAAGACTGCGATGGAGCTCCGTATGCCACGGCAAACTGGCTGACACTGACGGCGGCGGTGCACAAATGCTGCGCAGCTAGCGCCATTCGACGGCCAACACCGCGGTTCCTGGTGTGTCCGCTGTGCCGTGCGTGTGATCATTGCTTGTACAGCCCTCTCGCAGTGTCCGGAGCAAGTATGGTGGGTCTGACACACCGGTGTCAATGTGTTCTTTTTTCCATTTCCAGGAGAGTATTTCAGGTCACATGTTTAATGATCCATAATACCACTTCCCAAAATACAGAAAGCAAAGAGCTTGCAGTAGAAAAGATTTTTGTGACAGTATCGAAGATCAAGATTTACTTATAGCCTTTTTGGTAGGCGTTTTAGAGCCCATGTTTACTTGACTTTATAGTTTAGAATGATCATTCCTGCCACATTCATGAATACTGTCCATCACTTCTGAAACATCCTGTATTTAAGGACTTGTCATACACTTTCCCCTAAACACCGTATGAACACTACAATGACGCCCAACAGTTTCACAAATCCATAAATTTTAAGAAAGCGCAAGGCTTGTTAATAATCTCGCAGTGACGGAACACAACAAGGTACACAGTCAAGGAATATTTGGAAAGAATCCCCGGCCCATAACCGTAGTCATTTCGTGTTATAATATCACAAAATCGGCAGACTAGCCTGTTACTGGAGCGCCTGATTTTTCCGAGCAGTTTTTAGATGGAAACTAAATATTGTGACAAGCGCAAGACACGTTTAAAAACTGCTTGCATCGACGCACTTAATAGGAATATAATCTGAGGTTAAGTTCTTTTTCCTTTTCTCTTTTTGGTGACAGTAAGTATAAGGTACTATCCGAAAGCTCTTCAGGTCGTCGCTGGCTGTCGCAGTGCAACTGGTTTGAGTATTCTCACCAGTAGACGAACGTTATCTGAGCTATCCACATCGTCATGAACATCACGAACCCAATTAATCCTACTGTAAGCGGCAGTAAGAGACTAGTTTGGAATTCCACAGCTGCGGAATTTTAATCGCATTTCTCGTGTTACCGGTTAAATTGCTGCTCGTCTGAGCGCTTGGAGCATTGAGATGTAATTTTGTTGGCTTATTAGGAATTCAGAGTATTAACCCTAAACCTCTGTCGTTAAACAGCAGTTACTTTAACTGCTCTCGTAAAACTTAATTTAAATAGTGAGAATAATGAGTTCATTCCTAGAAATAACTTGCTCGTAATGTATTCCTTACACGTGTGCACCACATGATTTCCATTACAGAGAAATATTTGAAGTAATGTCTTTTATTCATTTATAGCACAGCAACTACAAAACGATGAATTACGAAGTATTCGGTTAAATAACATGGCTCCTAACGCCCAGTTAGAAAACTGTTTGGAATTTGCATACGAGCTTCTGTGCTATTAGTTAGACTTCTTACAATCTTTCTTACAATCACGTTAAGCTCACAGAATGATTACACATGACGTTAAAAGTTTTAGTGTTGTTTATGTACTCTTCACAACGCAAGAAGAGAGAACAGATGGAAGAGCAGCTGTTACTTGCAATATTACGCAAAAATGATCAGCTTTGTATTCTAGACCTATTCCAAGAAGACACAGAAGTTTCCCTACAGTCAAAATTCATTGTTATTATCTATAGATACACTACACAGATTCGTCATAGCGTTCCTCTAAGTGGATGTCATTATACCTGAATGATCAACCTGTAGGTTTTCTGTGTAAAATGTTGAGGTTTTATGCTAAGTTAATTTGAAACGTCGTTTTGGATTTCCGGACCTCAGTCGGTAGAAACGGAACCCTTGGTGGATATTCATCTTTCTGTTGGCCCCTCTCTGTCTGTCTGCCTGTCTACCCGAATGTTAAAAATACTTATCCTGAGGAACAGATAAACAAATCAAGTGGAAATTTATGTCACATTCTGAGGTCTATGGTCCCTTATCGGTACAAAACACTGAATATTCTTAAGTAATGCAGTCAAAAGATAAAGGCATTTGCGGCACATATTTAGATACTCGCAAACTCACTCATCAAAACCCATACTGTATTTCCCACTGTAAGTGTAAAAATGTTTAGGTTGTAAGTCAATATAATGAAAAGACAACGCCATTTATGTTACATATTTTGATACATGCAAAATTCATCAAAATCTATAGGGTACTTCCCGTTGGCCGAGAATCATGAAACCTGACAGATACTTCCCCCATGAACCATGGACCTTGCCGTTGGTGGGGAGGCTTGCGTGCCTCAGCGATACAGATGGCCGTACCGTAGGTGCAACCACAACGGAGGGGTATCTGTTGAGAGGCCAGACAAACATGTGGTTCCTGAAGAGGGGCAGCAGCCTTTTCAGTAGTTGCAGGGGCAACAGTCTGGGTGATTGACTGATCTGGCCTTGTAACATTAACCATAACAGCCTTGCTGTGCTGGTACTGCGAACGGCTGAAAGCAAGGGGAAACTACAGCCGTAATTTTTCCCGAGGACATGCAGCTTTACTGTATGATTAAATGATGATGGCGTCCTCTTGGGTAAAATATTCCGGAGGTAAAATAGTCCCCCATTCGGATCTCCGGGCGGGGACTACTCAAGAGGACGTTGTTATCAGGAGAAAGAAAACTGGCATTCTACGGATCGGAGCGTGGAATGTCAGATCCCTTAATCGGGCAGGTAGGTTAGAAAATTTAAAAAGGGAAATGGATATGTTAAAGTTAGATATAGTGGGAATTAGTGAAGTTCGGTGGCAGGAGGAACAAGACTTTTGGTCAGGTGATTACAGGGTTATAAATACAAAATCAAATAGGGGTAATGCAGGAGTAGGTTTAATAATGAATAACAAAATAGGAGTGCGGGTTAGCTACTACAAACAGCATAGTGAACGCATTATTGTGGCCAAGATAGACACAAAGCCCATGCCTACTACAGTAGTACAAGTTTATATGCCAACTAGCTCTGCAGATGATGAAGAAATTGATGAAATGTATGACGAAATAAAAGAAATTATTCAGGTAGTGAAGGGAGACGAAAATTTAATAGTCATGGGTGACTGGAATTCGTCAGTAGGAAAAGGGAGAGAAGGAAACATAGTAGGTGAATATGGATTGGGGGGAAGAAATGAAATAGGAAGCCGCCTTGTAGAATTATGCACAGAGCATAACTTAATCATAGCTAACACTTGGTTCAAGAATCATAAAAGGAGGTTGTATACCTGGAAGAATCCTGGAGATACTAATAGGTATCAGATAGATTATATAATGGTAAGACAGAGATTTAGGAACCAGGTTTTAAATTGTAAGACATTTCCAGGGGCAGATGTGGATTCTGACCACAATCTATTGGTTATGAACTGCAGATTGAAGCTGAAGAAACTGCAAAAAGGTGGGAAATTAAGGAGATGGGACCTAGATAAACTGAAAGAACCAAAGGTTGTAGAGAGTTTCAGGGAGAGCATAAGGGAACAATTGACAGGAATGGGGGAAAGAAATACAGTAGAAGAAGAATGGGTAGCTCTGAGGGATGAAGTAGTGAAGGCAGCAGAGGATCAAGTAGGTAAAAAGACGAGGGCTAATAGAAATCCTTGGGTAACAGAAGAAATATTGAATTTAATTGATGAAAGGAGAAAATATAAAAATGCAGTAAATGAAGCAGGCAAAAGGGAATACAAACGTCTCAAAAATGAGATCGACAGAAAGTGCAAAATGGCTAAGCAGGGATGGCTAGAGGACAAATGTAAGGATGTAGAGGCTTGTCTCACAAGGGGTATGATAGATACTGCTTACAGGAAAATTAAAGAGACCTTTGGAGAGAAGAGAACCACTTGTATGAATATCAAGAGCTCAGATGGCAACCCAGTTCTAAGCAAAGAAGGGAAGGCAGAAAGGTGGAAGGACTATATAGAGGGTTTATACAAGGGCGATGTACTTGAGGACAATATTATGGAAATGGAAGAGGATGTAGATGAAGATGAAATGGGAGATAAGATACTGCGTGAAGAGTTTGACAGAGCACTGAAAGACCTGAGTCGAAACAAGGCCCCAGGAGTAGACAACATTCCATTAGAACTACTGATGGCCTTGGGAGAACCAGTCATGACAAAACTCTACCATCTGGTGAGCAAGATGTATGAAACAGGCGAAATACCCACAGACTTCAAGAAGAATATAATAATTCCAATACCAAAGAAATCAGGTGTTGACAGATGTGAAAATTACCGAACTGTCAGTTTAATAAGTCACAGCTGCAAAATACTAACGCGAATTCTTTACAGACGAATGGAAAAACTGGTAGAAGCGGACCTCGGGGAAGATCAGTTTGGATTCCGTAGAAATGTTGGAACACGTGAGGCAATACTAACCTTACGACTTATCTTAGAAGAAAGATTAAGAAAAGGCAAACATACGTTTCTAGCATTTGTAGACTTAGAGAAAGCTTTTGACAACGTTAACTGGAATACTCTCTTTCAAATTCTGAAAGTGGCAGGGGTAAAATACAGGGAGCGAAAGGCTATTTACAATTTGTACAGAAACCAGATGGCAGTTATAAGAGTCGAGGGGCATGAAAGGGAAGCAGTGGTTGGGAAAGGAGTGAGACAGGGTTGTAGCCTCTCCCCGATGTTATTCAATCTGTATATTGAGCAAGCAGTAAAGGAAACAAAAGAAAAATTCGGAGTAGGTATTAAAATTCATGGAGAAGAAGTAAAAACTTTGAGGTTCGCCGATGACATTGTAATTCTGTCAGAGACAGCAAAAGACTTGCAAGAGCAGTTAAACGGAATGGACAGTGTCTTGAAAGGAGGATATAAGATGAACAACAACAAAAGCAAAACGAGGATGATGGAATGTAGTCAAATTAAATCGGGTGATGCTGAGGGGATTAGATTAGGAAATGAGACACTTAAAGTAGTAAAGGAGTTTTGCTATTTAGGGAGTAAAATAACTGATGATGGTCGAAGTAGAGAGGATATAAAATGTAGACTGGCAATGGCAAGGAAATCGTTTCTGAAGAAGAGAAATTTGTTAACATCGAGTATAGATTTAAGCGTCAGGAAGTCGTTTCTGAAAGTATTTGTATGGAGTGTAGCCATGTATGGAAGTGAAACATGGACGATAACTAGTGTGGACAAGAAGAGAATAGAAGCTTTCGAAATGTGGTGCTACAGAAGAATGCTGAAGATAAGGTGGGTAGATCACGTAACTAATGAGGAGGTATTGAATAGGATTGGGGAGAAGAGAAGTTTGTGGCACAACTTGACTAGAAGAAGGGATCGGTTGGTAGGACATGTATTGAGGCATCAAGGGATCACAAATTTAGCATTGGAGGGCAGCGTGGAGGGTAAAAATCGTAGAGGGAGACCAAGAGATCAATACACTAAGCAGATTCAGAAGGATGTAGGTTGCAGTAGGTACTGGGAGATGAAGAAGCTTGCACAGGATAGAGTAGCATGGAGAGCTGCATCAAACCAGTCTCAGGACTGAAGACCACAACAACAACAACGACAGATACTGAGGTTTCACAATACAAGCCATGGAACATATCGGACAACTGTGAATTTGTAATTATATCACACGGAAAAAATATTTATTTTGTCATTTGTTATCCGACGCCTAATCAATCAATAGTTTCTCCATGCAGGCTGACTGGGTCAGACATGAGGGAAGGAATGACTTTATTGTTCATACGGCGCGTTTTGGAATTTATCCGTCATAAGATATCCAGAAGCGATTATCTCACGTAGATATAGTGTTTCAAGCTGTATGTGGAACAAACATTTGCAGTCTGTCTTGCGTTCAGTAATGGCGCCTGGATATCCGATGACGGACGAATTCCGAAACTCGTCATTTGAGCAGTAAAGTCATTCCTTGCCTCCCATTTGATTTTTATCACTGCGACTAAGTGAACCTCAATGAAGGACTACTGATTATGATGATGGTTACCTGCTCTTGCATGACTTCAGGTCACATTTATGTTATTGAAATTAAAACATTCTCGAAAATCTAGGCATCCATGGGACTCATATGTTGCCAGTATCAATGGCAAGAACAGGCAAAAATGATCGAGATTCTTGATTCCTGGAATGGGTGAACTGTTTATATACATACATAAGTTTGGATGGAACCCTGACTGCCCTCGTCGTACTCGCACTTGTCGATTTTCTTTTCCGTCCTTTCCGTGGGAGGCACGTGCAGTATCGAAAACATTCCTATATTTACTTGATGTGCATCTAACTTTCCCCGGTAGATGCGAATTTTCTTAGGTTGCAAATCAAAGTGTGCCCTTCATAGTGGCAAGTATGGTAGAACCGGTGGAAATGGAAACGAACGTATAGCCGGGAGACCCCTATTCGGGGAAGTTTGGCCGCCAAGTGCAAGTCTTACTTCATTCGACGCCACATTGGGCGACTTGCGCGCCGGTGATGAGAATGAAATGATGATGAGGACTACACAACAGCCAGTCACCGAGCGGAGAAAATCTGCAACCCGGCCCGGAATCGAACCCGGGCCCGCTTGCATGGGAGGCCATCATGTTACCACCCAGCTAAGCAGGCAGACGCCGGTGGTAATATTTGCTGTTACCTCACTCGCATAGGATTGCTCAGACATTAGTAAAAAGTAATAACAGTAAAACCATAATAGTGATACATCAGCTACAACGTGCCGTGTGGTGATCAGTTGCTTGTCATTTTAAATTAACCTTTGCTATTGTGTTGGCTGTTTTACAGGTTGTTTTTAAATTTTTTTATATAATTGCCTTTCGTGCCGTGTAGGGCCTTCAGCCGTGATTATGGTCATTTGCTTTAAAAAAAATTATTTGCTATTTTTATTTTAGCACTAAACCTTCAAACCTTATTAACTGCGATTCCTGGCCTCTGATAACTTCTGCTGTGTTTGTGGCCACTTACCTTTTAATATTTCAATCGCTGTAAGCTGTAAATTGCAGCGAGTTCTTAAACATTCTTAATTTGTTGCCATTCTGGCGTGTAAGTCCTTCAGCCGTGATCACAGTGGCTCGTTTTTTTTTTTTTTTTTTTTTAAATAACATTATCTATAATATCAGTATTTTATGGTGATTCGCTGAATTGTAACGCAGTGAAAACACTATTATTTACACAGTTGTTTTAATAACGTGTGATATTTTCTATTTATTGTTGAGTCTGGAATTACTGTTTTAAAAATAAATGTGTGTAATTGTAAAAGGCCACCAGTAGTAACTGGTTACGGCTCCATCCACAATTGCAACCGAATCCTGCCTTCCTTAATCACTAGGTTTCAGAGGTGGCTGCAGCTCTTAATATACCGAAGCAAAGACTAGCCGGCGATGGGTTGATCGCTTTATGAAATGAGAGGGCTTATCTCTGCAACGCCGTACCACGATGTGCTAAAGCTTCCACAGGATTTTGAGAAGAAACTTCAAGAATGTGAGCGGTATGTTACCACACTTCGGAAAGAGAAGAATTTTTCGATGGGCCCAACAGGCAGCGCTGATGAGACTGCAGTTTTGTTTGGTATGCCACATAATTACACGATTGACGAGAAGGGCACGAAAAAAGTTACCATCAAAACATCTGGGTGTGAAAAAGGGCGCGTAACACTAATGCTGGCAATCACAGCAGATGGGAACAAACTTCCCCCTTTTTTAATCTTCATGCGAAAAACAAGCCTCAAGACTCCAAAACATGAAAATCTATGCCCTGATGACGTCATAGTTCGGAATCAAGAGAACGAATTGATGACTGAAACTTTGACGCTTGACTGCCTCCGAAATGTGTGGGAACCCCGTCCTGGTGGGTTTCCAAGCAACCATCAATGATTTGTATTGATGCATTTCGTGGTCATCTCACTGACGGCATAAGAAAGAAGATACACAATCTACCCAGTGACTTTGGTATTATTCCTGGAGGGATGACTTCTGTATTACAACCCCTGGACGTTAGTATGAATAAACCTTTCAAAGGTTACGTTCAGGAACAGTACGAAAGATGGTTTTGCGAACCAAGTTGTGGACTGAATCCGACACGAAAAATTAAACGTTTGGCACCCTATATTATTGTGCACTGGGCTTCAGATGCTTGTAAATGCATCGAAGCACCGATGATCCCAAAATCATTCAAGAAACGCTCTATTTCAAATACTCTGGATGGCAGAAAAGATGATGTGCGCTGGAGACACCGAGGATGGCGAGGAAGGAGGAAATGATGTAGACTCTTTGGATGATTCCAGTATTGATGACATTAGTGAATAATGATGAGTAATGATTGTAATTTACAGTATGTTTCTTTGTATATCATGTAGGTAATCAAGATAGGCGTTCTTTTTTAATAATGAAAATGTCACTTATCACCATAATGAGTAACTTAAAAATAAATTCTTACTTTTTTATAGTTCATGTATACATTCACTATTGTTTGAAATAAAGTTAGCATTGTAAAATAAATCTCAACAAAACCAAAGTACTCTACTAGTAACGTGCCAAAATTCGTTATTATTATTAATTTAATTTTTTGAAATTGGGGTGCGTATTACATACGATGGCGCGCATTAGATTCTCGTAAATAAGGTATTCAATGCAGAAGGCTGCAGTTTTTAGCTATTCATTGCTTGAATTCATGTTAATGTTGGTGTTAAGAGGTCGGCTGCAGTACGTAAACATAAATGTCAGTATTGCACAAACATATTGTGGAGATTCTAAATGGTAACGAAAGATTTAGAGAAAAAACTTTCATGAACTAGAGCAATAAGAAACAATATACATGATCTACAAGGGATAAAATACCAGTGTGGACTATATTCTTCCATAAATTATCCACTTATGGTACTCCTATATATGTTTTTTGTCCATCCATTGCTGATTTCTGGTGCAAATACCGGAAAGCTTGGGCAGCAGGTACAGAGGAAAAATTTAGGCACAAAAAAAGCATATCATCTGCAGCGATGGGAGCTATTAAACCAATATATACAGAGTTAGCTCATCCAAATGTCTCTATGGTCGAACGCTAAACCCGAATGAGTCTTTGAATAACGTCATTTGACCCTGCATACCAGAAGTGTTTTTGTAGGAAAGGAAACCCTTCGCTTGGCTGTTTCTAACGCTGTGGTAACGTTTAATGATCTAATAAGGGAAGAATTACAGTACTATAGCTACTTAGTATCACTCCAGGAGTCAACACACTGCAAGCCCTCCAACGAATCGATCGACTTAGGATCATAAAAAGCCTAGAGTACAGCAGAGGAAATGACTAAAGAAGCAAGAGGCAGCAAAAGGAAGAAGCTTTTACGCCTGCAGGACGATCAAGCACAGGATCCAGATAATGCTGCTGGCTATGAGCCAGGGTCTTTCTAGGAGCTGGTATTCCTTCACCTGTGAGTTAATATCAAGCGAAACGCTTGCACTTGATTTTTTGAAAATTACTTTTTTAGTATTAGACACATTCTCTTACAAACTATTACAGATACATATACAGAATGTTACACTGTGTTACCCCTTAGTATACTGCTGCTGCTTTACCACCAAAACATTTCTACCTACAATGTTTTTTTTTTATTATTTACACAAGCAAAAGTGGATTTAAATATTGAAAATAAATAAAAATAAATCAGAACTATCTAATTACTTGTCTCTATATTATGATTCTGGTTCAGTAATCGGAAACGTACTGGAAACAAACCTCCGAAAAATTTCAGGTCTCTATCTGTCAAAGATTCTGACATCATAGGGCATAAATACTGCAAATTTAACACTGTAGGTATAGGATGCACGTACTCCTCTTAAGGTATAGTGTACTGATATAGAGAAGAGTCTAGGGGAAAAGATTGAGAGGCCAAACTCGAAATTACCTGGGTGTACTGCTGAAAGCAAAGGCACCACTGAAGGAATTAGGAAGGAGATAAGCAAAGTCAGGTCAGACCAACAAACAATAAATAAAAGACATGAAGAGGTGAGCAATAAGTTAGACGACGTGGCAGAAAACTAGGCACAGGCAGCTTGAAGGGATGTATAAAGTTATGACAATTTGGAAGGAGGGTTGGCATTCTGAATCGATGCTGCACCAGTCTATCGAATACAACTATGCCAAATCATGAGTGAAATTACCAGAGAGCAGACTGAATTGCTATAGAAAGTGTTTCAGCAGATTCTGCAGCACAATGAAGTAACAAAGCAAACAGGAGAGGGGGTAGAATAACTTTTGGGTAAGATGGAGCCATTAACCTCTGTCATGGAGAGATTAATTATTTCTCCTTATGTATGAGGACTCTGGTCGCACTTGTTCCGCCGCAGTAGGTGACAGCTCATAAATCCAGTCGCTACTAAAAAAAAATCAGGTAGAATAAGAATGCGATAAATAGAGAGGGGAGTGTCGCACGAGCTACAACTGATCGCAGACTTCAACCAAAACGTGTGGAGCGATAGTGGATATGCTGGGTTGAGGACTCGAAACAAGTGAAAGCATAGTGACTCAGAAAAGCTGAATGATTTGCGGGCAAGGTTAAGGCAAATTTCGTGAGACGCCAGTGCAGATTATGACAACCGATTCGGATAAGTTGATCGATTTGCACGAGAAGGAGACCTCACGTCATTTCGTTTTGACCACGTGATATAGTGCAAAGATCGCAGCGCCACATCAGAGTCGAAAACACACATCGGTGCAACAGGCATTAACACTGTGTCACTACAGTCCGCAACGTCAAATGGGAGAGGCTGAAGAAACCGTGGTCTCTCTCTCAGCAAATCTGCACCCTCACACAGAGATCAATAGGGAGCCAAGCACTGAAGGGTTTGCCTTAGTTTGTGACCCCAGCTGATGCAGTTAACACCATCGAGTAGGAGCAGACCTGAGTCCAGCCATCTTGATTTAGGTTTATCGTGATTACCCTAAATCACTTCAGGCAAAGGCCAGGATGGTTCCTCTGAAAGGGCATAACCGATTTTCCTTTCCAACCCTCCATAACCCGATGGGACCGATAACCTCGGGTTTTGGTCCCCTTACCCGAATCAAGCAACCAACCAACCATCGAAGGATTAACGTGCTGCTCAGACCTCAGATGGAAGTGTACTTCTGTAACTGCTGAACACTGTACTTGATGAGCACAGTTTGTTAATTAGTGCTTTAATAGACAATGACAGTTGTAAATTATCATTATAAATTAACACACACTCTTGTGGTAAAGGATTGTATGAAGTTACCTAAATCTTTAATTCATTCATGTAATACAGAGGACTAAATACAGAGGACTAATATTTAACATGTTGTAGGTCCAATATCATCTCCCAGAAAAATGAAAGAACCCACACCTACGTCAGGATGATTCTAGTTTCATCTCGTTATAGTAGTCCAGATGTATGTTTTCTTCCCTGCCGCACACCTGAACAAAACATGCATGTGGCTTGATAAATTTGATGAACCATCGACCATATATTGATCCCGTCCGTTGAAGATGATTTTCGTTTGTGTGCACTGATGAGAAGAGCCAGCTGTATGAATGCACTTAGTCAGGTGAGACCGGAAAATATATTAAGATTTCAACAAACATTTGAATCTGACTTCAGGTATGAGAGTACCCAGGAGCAGGAAGAAATCAGTACCCTTGTAATGGAGGCAAGTAGTGAGTTAAAATATAATAATCCAATCCAGATTTCAAGAAGATCCGCTGCAAAATAGTCATAGCTCGCTACATTAACGATATAAGGGCTTTCACAAGAGCTGAGTTGTGACCTCGGCAAGATGGCAACAGCACCAATACAAAAAGCCAGAAATAATTCGGCACAGGCTATCGTTGAGGGGGAGAGACAAGCTGGCATCGTTGATATTAATCGAATGGTAAGCGGTGGGACTGAGGTCCAAGTACAGGACACCACTCACCGAGAGTTTCTTACACCAATAGGATTGCGACATACGAGAGAAAGGAGAGACATGATGTGTCTCCAGAAATTATGAAAGTAGAGTCAGCATAACCAAGGAATGATGGACTGCGACTGAATGAAACCGGTAACGTAATGGACTTACTGGAGGAATCTGGATTGGGTGTTAGTGGAAATAATGAGAGGCTACCAACATCATTGTTCATTAGTTTTGTAAAGACAAGAATTATTGCGGGTTGACGATGGCATGGAGATCCCAGGTTATCCTGTACTTACAGTAAAAATTAGCAGTTAGGAAATTATTTTATTCTTGACACCTGCAGTGAGGTACCTATGATGACCAACAGTATTTATGGGAACTGTATGTGAGAGAAAGCAATGCCTTATTTTCTGGTGCAGAAGGTGAAAGTTGGAGTGGTAATAACGACAAAAGCAGTGCAAGCCAAGGGACAAGCTAGAATCGACTTTATGTGACAATCGTGAGAAATGTGGGAGAAGTGGACTGTTTCGTGCCCTACAGTAGACGTGACACTAGGCCTAGACACCATAAATTATTATTAAAAATATACGACTGGTCATCGCGGGTAATGAGGGTGAGTCAGTGACGTTGTATTTTGAGGATTGTGTGAGAAAGGCATTCTCGAAAACGACTGTCCAGTGGGTATCTTTGGTGCGTGTGACAAACAGAACAAGTATGGTACGATGCAAATGATAAGGAATAAGACTTGGAGAGAGTATCAGGTATGAGTTAAAACGATGTGAATCAACTGAAGAGAGAGGGCAGCTTTCAAATGTTTTGGTGGCACTTTGTGATGTCTTTTCAGGAACACACAACTACCATCACGGGTACTGCTTTCATGTGAAAGTTATTTGTGCAGCTTTATTTGACCCATTCAAATGTAAAGAACATGTGGGAGACGAGATTCATTCTTAGTTGCTCAGGGCATTATTGAAATAATGACCTGCACGTAAAACAATCTAGCACTATGCTTACCAAATAAAAACCTCTCAGTTCACATGATACTGGAGTCAAATCGGATAGTATTATTGCTGGCCGGAGTGGCCGAGTGGGCCTATGGGCTCCGGTCTGGAATAGCGCGACCACTACGGTCACAGGTTCGAATCCGGCCTCGGGCATGGATGTGTGTGATGTCCTTAGGTTAGTTAGGTTTAAGTAGCTCTAAGTTCTAGGGCTCAGACCCATTGTTTGATAATATTATTACTAAGACAGAAACTGACCATGCAGACACGCAATATATCGCTTTACTATATTTTTGGCACTGATAACTGTTTCGAAACTTACCTTTTGGATCGAATGTGTCGTTAGCTGCCTTCGTTAGGAACTGAAATACAGTGACTGCAGAAAATATAAGAAAGGAGATGACATTCTATGTTTGTCCCAACTGAGAGAAGCTCCAGGTCATTAGACATTATGCAGTACCAAAGACTAAGTGAAAGGTATGCGACTTTTGACGATTCATATATTTCTATAATAGATTCATTGAGATTACTCTATTTACCCTGCAGTCCTCTCACATAACAGGAAAGGACACTGCCTGTAACTGGGATACAGGAGAGTATATCGAAAAATTTTGGCGATGAAGGAAGTGTTAATCAGCACCCCCATACTGGTACCTCCTGATTTAGAGTTTTGCCTTCCATTGGAGAGTTCTCATGATAGGACTGGTGTTCATCTGTTCCAGCAAGTAAAGTGTGATGGCATAATGGTGACTCAGATGACCAATTTCGCAAGACCAATCTGTCTATGTCTAAACCAAACTACTTAATTACGAAACTTCAAGTCATCACGATTGTGTGGTGATTTAGGAGGTTTCGATTTGTCTTGTTTGGTAGGAACCTGGAGGTCTACTGTGACCACAAAGTGCTGCGGCTTTTGATGATAACCAAACTGACACATGAGTGCTTGGCGCACTATTCACTGTATCTCTAAGAATTTCGATTTAGCATCCTGTACATGTTGTTCTTGTTGTGGTCTTCAGTCCAAAGACTGGTTTGATGCAACTCTCCATGCTACTCTATCCTGTACAAGCTTCTTCATCTCACAGTACTCACTGCAACCTACATCCTTCTGAATCTGCTTAGGGTATTCATCTCTTGGTCTCCCTCTACAATTTTTACTCTCCACACTGCCCTCCAATGCTAAATTTGTGATCCCTTGATGCCTCAGAACATGTCCTGCCAACCGGTCCCTTCTTCTTGTCAAGTTGTGCCACAGATTTCTCTTCTCCCCAATTCTATTCAATACCTCCTCATTAGTTATGTGATCTACCCATCTAATCTTCAGCATTCTTCTGTAGCACCACATTTCGAAAGCTTTTATTCTCTTCTTGTCCAAACTATTTATCGTCCATGCTTCTCTTCCATACATGGCCACACTCCATACAAATACTTTCAAAAACGACTTCCTGACACTTAAATCTATACTCGATGTTAACAAATTTTTCTTCTTCAGAAACGCTTTCCTTGCCATTGCCAGTCTACATTTTATATCCTCTCTACTTCGACCATCATCAGTTATTTTGCTCCCCAAATAGCAAAACTCTTTTACTACTTTAAGTGTCTCATTTCGTAATCTAATTCCCTCAGCATTACCCGACTTAATTCGACTACATTCCATCATCCTCGTTTTGCTTTTGTTGATGTTCATCTTATATCCTCCTTTCAAGACAGTGTTCATTCAGTTCAACTGCTCTTCCAATTCCTTTACTGTCTCTGACACAATTACAATTTCATCGGCGAACCTCAAAGTTTTTATTTCTTCCCCATGGATTTTAATACCTACTCCGAATTTTTCTTTTGTTTCCTTTACAGCATGCTCAATATACAGCTTGAATAACATCGGGGAGAGGCTACACCCCTGTCTCACTCCCTTCCCAACCACTGCTTCCCTTTCGTGCCCCTCGACTCTTATAACTGCCATCTGGTTTCTGTACAAATTGTAAATAGCTCTTCGCTCCATGTATTTTACCCCTGCCACCTTTAGAATTTGAAAGAGAGTATTCCAGTCATCAGAGTCAAAAGCTTTCTCTAAGTTTACAAATGCTAGAAACGTAGGTTTGCCTTTCCTTAATCTTTCTTCTAAGATAAGTTGTAAGGTCAGTATTGCCTCACGTGTTCCAACATTTCTACGGAGTCCAAAGTGATCTTCCCTGAGGTCGGCTTCTACCAGTTTTTCCATTCGTCTGTAAAAAATTCGCGTTAGTATTTTGCATCCGTGTCTTATTAAACTGATAGTCCGGTAATTTTCACATCTATCAATACCTGCTTTCTTTGGGATTGGAATTATTATATTCTTCTTGAAGTCTGAGGGTATTTCGCCTGTGTCATAAATCGTGCTCGCCAGATGGTAAAGTTTTGTCAGGATTGGCTCTCCCAAGGCTGTCAGTAGTTCTAATGGAATGTTGTCTACTCCGGGGGACCTGTTTCGACTCAGGTCTTTCTGTGCTCTGTCAAACTCTTCACGCAGTATCGTATCTCCCATTTCATCTTCATCTAAACCATTTCCATAATATTGTCCTCAATTACATCGCCCTTGTGTAGACCCTCTATACACTCCTTCCACCGTTCTGCTTTCCCTTCTTTGCTTAGAACTGGGTTTCCATCTCAGCTCTTGATATTCATACAAGTGGTTCCCTTTTCTCCAAAGGTCTCTTTAATTTTCCTGTAGGCAGTATCTGTCTTACCCCAAGTGAGATAAGCCTCTACATCCTTACATTTTAGCCATCCCTGCTTAGCCATTTTGCACTTCCTGTCGATCTAATTTTTGAGACGTTTGTATTCCTTTTTGCCTTCTTCATTTACTGAATTTTTATATTTTCTCCTTTCGTCAGTTAAATTCAATACTTCTTCTGTTACCCAAGGATTTATAGGATTTCTATTAGCCCTCGTCTTTTTACCTACTTTATCCTCTGCTGCCATCACTACTTCATCCCTCAGAGCTACCCATTCTTCTTCTACTGTATTTCTTTCTTCCGTTCCTGTCAATTGTACCCTTATGCTCTCCCTCAAACTCTCTACAACCTCTGGTTTAGTCAGTTTATTCAGGTCCCATCTCCTTAAATTCACTTCTTTTTGGAGTTTCTTCAGTTTTAATTTGACAGCATGGCGTAAGTTGCTGATTAAAGCTCATTGTTTATCAGGAAGCACTGGTTCCCTCATAATATATCCATTAATGTATATAGTGAGCCATTTTGGATCTGCAGAGTCATTCAGGTCTTTTGTAGTGTTTTGGAGCGAGCATGTACGAACGAAGCATGGGGAGATCCACTGCGACCGTCAATGCCTGAAACTAAGTCAGTGGTAATCAAGAAATAAAATTATTCGATGCAGTTATGACGAGAGAATTAAGGGATGTGAGCCCTGCCCAGATCTATTGAGAAGGATCAAGAAGGGAAAAGACGACACATTTGGAGAAGGAGTGTATTACAAGGAAAGGAAGGCTTTTCGAGTCATCAGCCAGGTTCATGTTAACTGTGCTTATGTCACTGTGTAATTTTTATTTCTCATTGTGCGTAACTGTATATACAGCTTGCTCTGAGTATTCACAAATGTGAGACTAAAATGCGTGTTAGCTATTGATCGATTAAGATTGGAATGGTCGCAATAACAAATACAAAATTTCAACTCCTACATTTTCTTTGTGGAACTCTCATGTTTTTCACTAGCAACATCCATAAACTGGTTGTGTTAGGCTTGTAGAACACTAATCGCCGAGTGGTTTGTTAGGTACAAGTTCTAGTTGTCAATTTTGCAGTTCTAGTAGAGGGTGAAGAATGAAGAACAGTAGCGACTACCATGTAGTGTATTATACTCGTACATTCGAAAGTGTAGTTCGCGGAAGCACATCACTGTTATAAATCCGAGGTAACGGTGACCCACTCGTGTATCAGCGCAAGTCAGGTTAACGTGATGACAGTCAGTCGAAAGTATTTTGGGCTTCTTCTGGCTTTTTGTTCTTTGATATTTTGAGTTTTAGAGGGATTATGGTGTCGGCTTCCTAACCTAAAACATCCCATCATATGGCCAAACCGGGGCTTCACCATGCTGAGTGCTGAAGCCTTTGCTTTATGCAGAAAACTCCTTAGGAATATCATTGAAAATGTCGCTCTGAACAGTAAGTTATGTAGACAGCTAATAGGTGTGTTCCTTACGTATGTGTAACACAGAGAGAGGGAGAGAGGTAAGGCGGCTCTCAGACAAAGACGCAATATGAAACTTTGTAATAATTTTGTTATATCATGAAGAGCTGTATGAATATTATGAATATCTTTATACAGAGAGATATCTTTTGTATGTAGGCCAAGCACTGATTCTGTATGTTGAAGGCATTCGGTTTCACAACGTGTAAGTAGCGCCAGTCTCTGAGAGGGCAGCAGCAGAGGTTCCTGCAGAGCCACCTCAATTGCGCACAGGTAAACAGATCCCCACGGGCGACGCGCTGGCTCCACTGCCGAATGACGGGAGGACAATCACACCCCTACCCTGGGGCACTTTCGCAGTTCTTAACACCATGAGATTGTGGTGTCACCGCCAGACACCACTCTTGCTAGGTGGTAGCCTTTAAATCGGCCGCGGTCCGTTAGTATACGTCGGACCCGCGTGTCACCACTATCAGTGATTGCAGCTCGAGCGCCGCCACACGGCAGGTCTAGAGAGACTTACTAGCACTGGCCCCAGTTGTACAGCCGACTTTGCTAGCAATGGTTCACTGACAAATTACGCTCTCATTTGCCGAGACGATAGTTAGAATAGCCTTCAGCTACGTCATTTGCTACGACCTAGCAAGGCGCCATTACCATTTGCTATTTATCTTGTGATGCATGTACCGTCAGACCGATGTTAACCAATTATGGATTAAAGTTAAGTATCCCAGAAGCCACGTACCTTTTTTTTTACTAGTCTCACCTCCTTTAACTGTTCCAGACCTCACGCCAGCCTGCGTGAGCTTAAACGCGTGCCTTTCGGCTTCACCTCCTAGTGGCTTGGCTGTCTTGCCAAGTCACAACAGAGATCATTTGCATCTACATTCAATTGATTCCAAGAGGACCTTGGTGAGGACACGCCCGCTGGCCAAGGATGGCTCCAGCAGCCGTGCGATGCTCACTAGTCCGTCTCTTCCCTGCACCGTGGGCCCTCCACACTCACCCCAGTGAGAAGACTTCGATGGCCCGCACCAGACGAGTATTTGTTTCCAAATGTTTTTTTCCCCGTTGTTATCCCTAGAAGAACTGTGGTGTCACCGCCAGACACCACACTTGCTAGGTGGTAGCTTTAAATCGGCCGCGGTCCATTAGTACATGTCGGTCCCGCGTGTCGCCACTGGCAGTGATCGCAGACCGAGCGCCACCACACGGCAGGTCTCGAGAGACTTACTAGCACTCGCCCCAGTTGTACGGACGACTTAGCTAGCGATGCACACTGACGAAGCCTCGCTCATTTGCAGAGCAGATAGTTAGAATAGCCTTCAGCTAAGTCAATGGCTACGACCTAGCAAGGCGCCATAGCAATTGATAGTTATCGTATGAAGCATGTCTCATGAAGAACGATACCTCACGCCATCCTGCGTGAGCTTATAGCGTGCATTTCGGCCTTCTCTAGCTATACAACAAGAACATCACTACGTATTACTTGTTATGATGCGACAACCTTTCACTAGCTGTGTACACGCACTGACGTTACACAGATGACCATGACACAAACAAGAGACTTGTGCTAACTTATCGCAGAATGCAACTTTACCTACATTATTACCGTGACCACTGATGTGTGTAGTAAGAACGCTAATCGACTGTCTGTGCCATCAGTTTCTAATGCTATGCAATAATTTCGTTGAAGAACTGTACAGAAGGAGTAGTGCCAGTCTATTCCTGAACTTTTGTAGATGGATGAGAGGACATGATTTTGGCGAGTGGTGCAATGCAGATCCCTGAAGCCACTCTTCCGCATGAAGATAGCGAGTGGTCCACAGTAAATTTTAAGACTGACAGCTTTTGTGACCAGTCTTTAATGAATCACTACCAAAGTAACGGTAAGCCAACTGAGGAACAGTGAGGTGTGGTTGATGAAAGAATGCCTTCGACCTCCTTAAGCCTGGGAATGCATTTCTGTCGAACTAAATCTATATACTGTGTTAATGCCGCATTTTCGTACCGTTTTCTGACCTCTCAATGATCACGTTCTCATGTATCCCTATAGAAGAGACTTTATACCAGATGATACCCACATGAGTTATTTGAGATTAGTTGTTATAATGCAAAGAGAGTAGATCATAAATTGCGTTATGCCTGACAGTGACTGTACGAATGGTACTGATTTAGTAATGTTGTCTTTTCAATCACTAAACTTCAACGATTAGTGTGAATTTCATCGAAATGCTGACTATGTATCTTTATACCTGCATTTCATCATCTACATCTACATCTACATCTACATCTACATGACTACTCTGCAATTCACATTTAAGTGCTTGGCAGAGGGTTCGTCGAACCACAATCATACTATCTCTCTACCATTCCGCTCCCGAACAGCGCGCGGGAAAAACGAATACCTAAACCTTTCTGTTCGAGCTCTGATTTCTCTTATTTTATTTTGATGATCATTCCTACCTATGTAGGTTGGGCTCAACAAAATATTTTAGCATTCGGAAGAGAAAGTTGGTGACTGAAATTTCGTAAATAGATCTCGCCGCGACGAAAAACATCTTTGCTGTAATGACTTCCATCCAAATTCGCGTATCATATCTGCCACACTCTCTACCCTACTACGTGATAATACAAAACGAGCTGCCCTTTTTTGCAACCTTTCGATGTACTCCGTCAATCCCACCTGGTAAGGATCCCACACCGCGCAGCAATATTCTAACAGAGGACGAACGAGTGTAGTGTAAGCTGTCTCTTAAGTGGACTTGTTGCATCTTCTAAGTGTCGTGCCAATGAAACGCAACCTTTGGCTCGCCTTCCCCACAATATTATCTATGTGGTCTTTCCTACTGAAGTTGTTCGTAATTTTAACACCCAGGTACTCAGTTGAATTGACAGCCTTGAGAATTGTACTATTTATCGAGTAATCGAATTCCAACGGATTTCTTTTGGAACTCATGTGGATCAACTCACAGTTTTCGTTATTTAGCGTCAACTGCCACCTGCCACACCATACAGCAATCTTTTCTAAATCGCTTTGCAACTGATACTGGTCTTCGGATGACCTTTCTAGAGGGTAAATTACAGCATCATCTGCGAACAACCTAAGAGAACTGCTCACATTGTCACCCAGATCATTTATGTAGATCAGGAACAGCAGAGGTCCCAGGACGCTTCCCTGGGGAACACCTGATATCACTTCAGTTTTGCTCGATGATTTGCCGGCTATTACTACGAACTGCGACCTTCCTGACAGGAAATCACGAATCCAGTCGCACAACTGAGACGATCATCATTTTAGGTTAAGTTTCAATATTTCATCCTTAAGACACCATGCATCGTTAACTATAATCCATCTTGATTGCAAAAAATGTTTATTCATATGACTGGTTTCGGTTCCTTTAGAACCATCTTCAGAGCTGCAATTTCGGTTACAGGAGTAACTCGTCCACACACAGCAACCTTCACATGCTGCGTCACGCAGAAATTGCAGATCTGAAGATGGATCCAAAGGCACCGAAACCGGTTATGTGAATAAACATTTTTGAAATCTTCTTACAGATGAAATAGTGAAACTTAAGGTCTTGCGTTAGGCTTATTTTTGAAAGTTCATTGTGCTTGCAAGGCATAGCAAATCGAGTTCCCATAGCGATTTTGTTCGTATTACAAATGAACGTGTACTATAATTACTTGTACATACGCATTAGATGCAGCAGTATTCAATTAATGCTTACAAAGTGTGAGACGTTTCATCTTATATGGTACATTGCTTTTGCGAGATATCATCTCTGACAATGTCTTTGAAAATGTCACATCTCTCACTGATACAGTCTTTGGTAGCTTGTTTACAACTAGCCCATGCCCTTCAACAGTTTAAGCAATATTTGACAATATTCCTTCCTTCGATAACAAGAAAATTCTGTTGTGCATGTCTGTGGTAGTTTAATTGGTTACAGGTTTTAATTTTCTTGGTCCGTAATATACAGATATGTAATTACACAGATTGAATACACACATTACAAATTTAGAAATCGCTCCACCATGAGAAACGCTAATTTAACGCTGTTGAAGTGTTTCTAGAATATTGTGAGTAATAATGTCGAAGTAATATAGTCTATAAAGCTTTTAGGGGTCGTGTTTGATTGAAAACTGCTGTTATTTACACAGCCTCCAGTAGACCTCTGCCATATGCAAGAATAGTATTAAATTTCACTCAGTGTCATCGATTACATTTCTTATTGAATGAATTGGTGTATTATCTTTGCACACCTATAAAATTGCGCTTGAGAAAAATTAAAATACAGTTTTATACACTGACTTAATTGAGTAGAAAGCCTAATTAGTTACATTCGGGATGTCTGTTTTCCTGCTTGGCCTACACATATATTTCAGGTTATAAGCCCGTCAGCTCAGTTTTTTGAAATCGAATTGTCAGGCCTAGCTTCCAAAATGTCAATTGAAAATTGAATCGCTCTTTCTTTTACATTGCAGACGTATTTCTGCATTTTTGTGAAATCACATTAATTAATTTCATCCCTACAACGTGTTTCACGTATAAACCTCAAAAGAAATTTGGACATTGCGCTTTACACGATATGCCGACGTATTTAACAGATATTTCAGAAAATTTTTAAACATGTTTGATTTAGAAATAATTAACTTATGACTCTGTCGAATTTCTTAACCACGCAGTAACCTATTTGTGGCATCACAAATCCATGGTATAAAGCTCAAACTTCCCTCGATTTCACAGTGCAGCAATTTGCTGGTGGCACTAAGCACTTGTTTTCTACAGTGCAGCTATCCGCTGGTGACAGGAGGGAGTAGGATGTGATAGAGCACTTGCCATTATATTTCATGTTTCAGGAGTGGTGGGAGAGTATTCAAAATGAAACTTATTTTCAACAAATACAAATTCGTAATTTGTTACTTCTGTTTTCTAAGTGAATGTTGATTATTAATTATTTGTAGAGAAATATTCTGTCCACTCTCTCCTGTATTCCATGAGGAATTATGTATAGGTACAAATGATATTTGTCAATGTGACTCTTGAGCCAGTTCCTTAACGCAAACTTGGAAGTCGGTAAAACAATTTTTCGCAATTCAGATACGTTGTCGTTTGGACTTGCATGCAACTGGCTGTACTCTTTTACCTTGGCGTGTGGCATGTTATCACGACTACCAATGTTAAGTAAATGCTAATGCTGCTTTCAGCGAAATATGAGACCAGAAAAATATGTTGACAAATGGCTCTAAGCACTATGGGACTTAACTTCTGAGGTCATCAGTCCCCTAGAACTTAGAACTACTTAAACCTAACCTAAGGACACCACACACATCCTTGCCCGATGCAATATTCGAACCTGCGACTGTAGAGTTCACGCGGTCTCGGACTGTAGCGCCTAGAACCACTCGGCCACTCCAGCCGGCTGTGGTGACAACTGCTGAGGCAGCGTGTTTGGTCAGAACCTGAAGTGCTGTGTCACTGTCAGACATGACGCCATTGATGATCTTGAACTGATGATATCATAAGTGATTTCATCATCCGTGTAGTGGAAAGCCACGTCCTTCAATATCTCCAGTACTAAAAATCTAAGATGGTGGACATATTCCAGCAATGTTAGTAAAAAATTTAAATCGCCCCCTCTGTTCCCCCTATCTCCAACCAATCACACAGTGAAGTACACCTCATCTGAATTAAGTCATAGTGTAGTATTGTATGGTCAACATGAATCATGACGCACGTGTGGCCGCACATGTGCGTCGATTCGTTGACCATACTTAAACAACACGGTTTAAGTATGGTCAACGAATCGACGCACATGTGCGGCCGCACGTGCGTCATGATTCATGTTGACCATACACTCGATCTCACCCAACCCCCCCCCCCCCCCCCCCCCCTCTGGGTCCCCTGGTCCCAAGGTCGCCATGGCACCTGACGCTGTGGTGCTGAGATAGTAGGCTTTTCAAGCCTGCTATCTGGGCAAGCACCCACGCCAGCAAAAGGTTGGCGACAGAAAGAAATCGCGCGTAATTGGTCATGACCACTTGCGCCATGCAGTGACAGATGTTGCTGTTACGTATGTAAGTAGGCTGTTTGGGTTTTCTTATTGATAATGCCACGTAGCGCTCTGTATGAAAATCACTGGCTGTGCTGTGTGCAGTCTGTGGCTGCTTTGCATTGTTGTAACACTCGCCACTGTAGCGTTGGGCAGCTGGATGTTAACAGCGCGTAGCGTTGCGCAGTTGGAGGTGAGCTGCCAGCAGTGGTGGATGTGGGGAGAGAGATGGCGGAGTTTTGAAATTTGTAAGACTTGATGTCATGAACTGCTATGTATATTATGATTTTTCAACACTATTAAGGTAAATACATTGTTTGGTCTCTAAAAATTCTTTCATTTGCTAACTATTCCTATCAGTAGTTAGTGCCTTCTGTAGTTGAATCTTTTATTTAGCTGGCAGTAGTGGCGCTCGCTGTATTGCAGTAGTTCGAGTAATGAAGATTTTTGTGAGGTAAGTGATTTGTGAAAGGTATAGGTTAATGCTAGTCAGGGCCATTCTTTTGTAGGGATTATTGAAAGTCAGATTGCGTTGCGCTAAAAATATTGTGTGTCAGTTTAAGCACAGTCTTGTATAATTTTTCATAAGGGGACGTTTCATATGTCGACCCTTAGCCGAGGATACCTCACTGGAATCTTCTGATTTTTCTTGTATTTTGTGTAATTAGAGTAGCTTTTGTTTATTGCTAGCACGTAATTATAGAGAGAATTTCCTTTGTAGTTGTAGTTTTTCTTTGTCGTACACAGTTGTGGCATGCATGTAAAGTTGCACCAAGTATTTCGCACTTGCGCTTGCAATTAACTATTATTTTCAATGCTATGTTAATGTGTTTTGTTATTTTGCTCTTCAAATTGTGCTTTTCTGTGTTGTCGTGTGAAATATTGTGACAATAATGGCGTGTGAAAAACGTAATACTAGGCTTCAAAGTAAACTGAGAAATGACAGTGAAGACGAAAGCAGTGTGTTAGCGCCGCAGAGTAATGAATTAACTAATGTTCAAAGTAGTAACTTGGTAATTGTGCATAGGGAAATGGAGCGGGCAGCAAATAATGGTGTAGGCAGTGAAACAATTAGTGAACAGGGAAGCATTATCGATCGAACGGTCGGCAACAGCTCGCCTCAGGAATCCGAAATGACAGAACTCAATATTGCAAATACTGTAGACTCAGGTTTTGGGTCCTCACCGTTTCCTCAAATGAGTCAAGACACATTTTCTGCTTGTCAAAACGTGAATGTTGCCGGTGAAAATGCACTGCAAAAAAGCATAGAGAAACACATTCCAGACACTAATACATTATTATTTCAATTAATGCAGCAAATGAAACAAAATCAGAGACAAACACAGCAACAGTTAGACACAATGGAACAAAATCTTCAAAAGTTAGACACAATGGAACAACACCAGAGACAAACACAGCAACAGCTTCAAAAGTTAGACTCATTGGAACAAACTCTTAAACAAACACGTGAAGATTTAACTACTGAGTTACATAAAATCGATCGAAATGTCAAAAAGTCTGTAACGACGTAAAAACACAAATTTGTGAGCATTTCCAACCTATTTTTTCGCGTCATGAAAATGCATTACAGAATCACGAAGCAACCATAAAAGAATTGCAAACTATTGTTCATGAAAATCGTGACACCTTGCAAGCTAAAATTGACTCAGTTGCATCTACCGATTCGGTTATGCAACTTGCAAAAACTCAGGAAAACTTAAAAGACACAGTAGATACGATTTCAACACAAATGGACACTCTGAAACTTGGTTCAGAAAAGCACACAGAGGAAATAATTTCACTATCGGACAAAATAGCCGAACTTTCAGATCAGTTCACTAACTTATCTACAAAGGTAGATGATGATCTGAATGACACAAAACCTGTAGCCTTCACTGACACTGAAGAGTATGAACAAATTAGAAAATTCAAACAAAATCAAAATCAAATCAATACACAGTACAAAAGAGAAATCCGGGAAGTACAAGATCAGTTGGCACAAGTAATACAAGAATTACATATTTCAGATCACACTCGCGCTCCAGTACGGGAAGAGGGACATAGAAATACGGAGCAACCACAAAATAATAACACAGGAAACCTCGGAAATTATGAAAGAAATTGGCAAGGCGCATTGAATTTTGAGATGGAACCGCCGAAACGAAGTAACAATGAGCGATATGCGACTCGCCGACACGATGATTTTGACTATAAGCTGTTCATTACTACACGTAAATTCAAAACATTTAAGAATTCTGACAACGACATTCATCCACAAGCATGGCTCCATCAATTCTATCATTGTTTTCCTCCCAACTGCTCGTTAGAACACAGATTAGAATTTATGTGTGGCTACTTTGAGAATGAACCAGCTGTAAGAACGCGATCGGTCATTCACGATTGTCACAGTGAAGGAGAATTTTATCATGCCTTCCTCTCAGCATATTGGTCTCAAGCTACACAAGACCGAGTAAAACATAGCATCATAATGATGAAACATTTCGAACAATCTGAATTCTCCAGTCTTGTGAAATATTTTGAAGACATGTTGCACAAGAATCAGTACGTGTCAAACCCATACAGCCCCTCAGAACTCATCCGCATTTGCTTAATCAAATTACCTGAACATTTACGACATATTATTTTGGCAGGACGTTGCAAAAGTAACATTGAAGCTTTTCAGGGACTGTTACAAGAATTGGAAATTGACACTAACAATCGCGGAACGCGAAAATAGGAACACAACAATTACAGGTCATATCTGTCGCAATTCCGCGATGAAAGAAATAATAACTGGAGACGACAAGGCTATTCTCACAACACAAATCGTGACCAAAACAGACACCACCCATATGACAACCGTTGGCAGAGTAGTAATATTTACAGGGAAAGATCACCTCTCCGCGGTAATGACTATCACAGAGACAATCAGAGAAACAGACAATATGGGAACCAAAATAAAAATTATCAAGGGAGACAGAATAACTTTAGATGCAACGGACCAGCGCGCAGTTACGATTCAGGGAGAAGTTCTGCACCACATGACTGACAAGAAAGTAAATGGAATCTACCGACATGACGACAGACGATATGATCGTAACGACAGACCTGAATTGCATCAGAACTGGCGGGATTCAAACAGAGCAGGGCCCTCTCGACAAGGTGAATTTGTAGAAGTTATGTCTCCAAAGCCCAATAACGGCGTGCACCAACAAAGAGACAATAGGCAATGACTCATACCGGTGGCAGCCACAAAACGTATGTATGAAGCTGACGACGCAGCTGCCGTAGTTAGTAATTACGTAAAAATGGAAGACATTAGGGACATCTTACTCAAGGAACACGACGTAAAACGTAACAACATTGTATATACTGTGATTCACATTACAGTGAATGACGTAAAATTTACGGCAGTACTTGACTCTGGCAATCCCATTTCAGTAATTAGTGAAACAGCCTTTAGCAAATGCAACAAATCGAACGATTGTCCCACACTTCCGTTACGTAAGATTAAATTACAAGGTGAAATCTTTGGAAAAAAGTGTAGATGTACACCAACAAACCAACCTAGAATTCTTTTGTGAAAGCCACAGCTTCTCTATGAGCTTTCTTATTGTTCCATTATTGTCGACTGAAATTATATTGGGAGTAGACTTTTTGAATGAATATAAAGCAATCTTAAACTTTCACAATGCTGAAATAAGTTTAGAGAAAGAAGGTAAGTCAATAGCTTTGAAATATGAAGATTGGCTCTCAAACCATGACGAGGAAATTAATTGGCTTTACCTTCCGTTAGACAACGGTTCGGAATTTTCTACGGAACTAGACACTAACAATCACTCTGCAAGTACTGAAAGGGATGATATCGACGGCATATTCGATACTAATGAGTTAATTCAGAATAAAATTCAAACAATTGAGAATTGTAATGACACTGATAGGCAGGACCTTTTTGAGATTTTACAAGCACATTCCACAGTTTTCACTCACAAAACAGGAACAATCAAGGGATTTCAATACCAATTTCGTGTTCGTGAGCATACTAAATTTTGTGTTAGACCATACGTAATTCCAGAACATTATAGGGACCGTGTTACAACAGAAACACAATCTATGCTTGACGAGGGCATTATTGAGCCTGCAGTAAGCTCACACAACAATCCATTACATGTTGTTGAGAAGAAAAATGGATCGATCAGGCTTCTCTTAGATTCGAGACAAATCAATACTATCATAATTGCTGAAACAGACAGGCCGCAAACGTTGGAAGAACTTCTTCAAAATTTTAATGGTGTAAAAGTGTTGTCTTCTATTGATCTCAGATCCAGCTTTTATCAGATCGAACTTCATCCAGAATGTAGAAAATACACAGCTTTTCTTTGTTTCGGCGTTTGTTATCAATTTCGGAAACTTCCTTTTGGTTTGAACATTTCTTCGGCAGCGTTCATTCGCGGGCTAAATTCCATATTACCTGAGTTCTTAAAAGTCACATCACCTTATATGTGGATGATATTGTAATAGCAGGAGCTTCATGGGAACAACATAATCGCATCCTCAACAGTTTGTTACGTATTTTTGCAGAATCTGGAATTACAGTTAACTTGGAAAAGTCTGAATTCGGTAGGTCAAAGGTGAGGTTTTTGGGACATATTATTTCTTCTGAAGGCATTCAGCCGGATCCTGAAAAGTTGGAAGCAATCAAAGCCATTCCAGTTCCATCCACAAAAAAACAAGTCCGCAGTTTTCTAGGTCTCGTAAATTTTTACCGTCGTTTTCTGAATATGCAAATTCTAGTTACACCAAAACTTTGTTCTCTCACTGGAAAAAAATGCTATTTGGAACTGGGACAAACAAGCACAGTTGGAATTCAATTCTTTGAAAGAATCGCTACTTAACGCGCCAATACTAGCTCATCCAGATCTGTCACAAGATTTCTGCCTTAGCACGGATTCTTCTAAAGTCGGTCTTGGTGCCCATTTATTTCAAGAAGCCACAGAAAATGACACTACTGTTCAGAAAACCATTGCTTTTGCTAGCCGAGTGCTAACAAAATCTGAAAAAAATTATTCCGTTACTGAATTAGAAGCTTTAGCTATCGTTTGGGCATTTAACAAATTCCGTTTCTTTCTCTCTGGTAAGCAATTAAAAGTATACAGTGATCATCGTGCATTTCAATTTCTTATGTCTTCAAAATTAAATCATGACAGTTTAAAACGTTGGGCATTGTTTCTGCAAGAATTCCACTACACAATAGTCTACATTCCCGGCAAGGAGAACATTGTTGCGGACGCACTGTCACGCGCACCGGCTGGGCTTGAGAAAAGTAACACAGAAGGCAACCTCGCGAAAATATTTCAGTATTCTTTACATTCAGAAAGTCGCCTTTGAAAACTTCATCACCACATCTTTAAAGGACATTGCTCATGAACAAGATAAAGATCCGATTTGGAAAGACATCAAAAGTAAATGTCATGAAAAGCCGCACACTCAGATTCGGCATTATTATCTGGTTAGAAACAACATACTCTTCAAACGCTGCACTGTTGATGACAAGCTATGGGTACTTTGCATTCCTGACGGTTTTGTTAATAAGCTCATTTGGTACATTCATTTCAGCTATGCACATTTTGGTCCACGAAAATGTTATCATATTCTTCGGACGACTTGTTATTTTAACAATATGGAAAAGAGAATTCGAAGAGTCTTGTCTATTTGTAAACTTTGTCAAAAGGCGAAACCATCTACTATCTCACATCGTGCTCCGTTGTTTCCTGTCATTCCTTGTAAATTAAAAGAATTTGCTGCTGTTGATCTCTTGGGACCGCTTGTCAGAACATGTAATGGATTTTCGTACGTTCTAGTCGCTGTTGAACTTACTTCAAAATTTGTTTCTTTCACACCGTTACGTAAAGCCACTGGACGGTCTGTATCCAACGCCTTTGTTAAAAAAATTTTACGTGAAGTTGGACACGTTAGTAAAGTCATTTCAGATAACGGACCTCAATTCAGATCTGGTGTTTGGTCACGCATGCTTCGGAATCATAAAATCAAACCTGTTTTTATGTCAATGTACTCACCACATTGTAACCCGTCTGAACGGATTATGAAAGAAATCAATAAGCTTTGCAGACTTTATTGTCACAGAAAGCATCAGCATTGGGACATATATTTACACTTTTTTCAAAACGTGCTGAATGAAATGCCTCATGACTCCATTGCTTTACCACCTACTCTTGTACTGAAGAATGAAGAACCACCGAACAGAATCAGAGAGCTTGTACCTTTCCCGAATACACGTAAACTTCGATACAAAGACATAATTGATTTGGCTATTAAAAATATAAAATCTGCAGCAGACAAAAGGAGAAACCTACACGGTAAAGCAAATGCAAAGAAATTATATATTGGTCAGAAGGTTCTCATTAAAGCTCATTCATTGTCACATAAGAAGAAACACTCAAGTCACAAATTTTTTCTAGTTTACAATGGACCTTACAGAATCTGACGTATACCACATGATAATTGCGTTGAAGTTGAAACTCTGCGTACTAGGAAGAATAAAGGTTTACACCACATTTCACACGTAAAACCGTTTATTGAAAGATAATCTGCTTTTTAACTTAGTCTTTGCCATAAAACTTTTCACTTCACGCTAGTAGTACAATTTGTCACACTGAGAAACTTTTAACATGCAACAATGTTTTGAAGTTAACTATCCACCCTAGAACCTAGGAAACATTTTTAAACAGAAATTACGAATGCATTGTTATTGTGGACAGACGACAAAGTGTTATTGTGTGTGTACATTCTTGCTTGTTAGTTGCACGATTACGTAATGACTATAAGGCTTACATTATTAGAACATATACCGGTACTGCTAATGAGATTTTAATGCAACATTTTGGTTTACTTGAAAATAAATTCTGAATTTAAAGTACTTTCAGTGAGATACCAGATGACACAGTGGTTAGTTTATGTGACAGCTACACGATTTTATCACGATGCTACTAATGAGTGACAATTTACAATGTTGCTTTTTCAGTGTTTCTGTTATATATCTGCACAGTTTTTCTGCAGTATTCTGGAAAGTAAAACATGTTTTAGTAGTAACTTTTGTGGTATAGCTACAATGAGACTGCCTTTTCCGTAGCACAACAATACGTTACAGCACAGGCAATAAGCGTAATAACTAAGATATCTATACGCAAAGTATTTCACTTTTGTTTATCATGAGGTAAGTACATTGACTTCTGCAGAACGTAGCTTTTGGAGGACGACAACTACGACACTTCCACAGAGATTATCCTACAGCAAGACGCACAGTTTAGCGCTACAGTACACGTATTTGAGTGATTAATTTTATACTTAAAACATTTATCTTTAAAGGTTTTTGAATTACAAAGAAAGTTTTCCGTGATACATTTCATTCCATTGCAATAATCTGTAACACCTGAGGGTATAATTACATTAATCCTCAGGGGGATACACGCTTACTTTGTGTACCATGTGTGTGGCAAGCACAAGGAGCCCTAGCTAATATAGTATTTGCTTATACAACTTTACACATCGGTACCATATTTCTCCAACACAGAATTACACAGCTACCTGATTATTTAACAGAGAAACAAACATTTTTTTACTACATCAGTAACACATGTTTACGCAATTACACAGTTGGGTAATTTCACACTTATGAAATTGTATTTTGTCTGTACTTTGTAAACTGTTCATATTTTTTTCGGAACCATTGTGATACTATGAGAGCTTTGAATGATATATTTGATATGGGATCATGATTTTTATAGTACGTTTGAGGTAGATGACACTATTGAAATGAGCAGAGAATTTTCTTTAGGTTTTGAAATTATTGCAGAAAGCTACAACGTTTTCCAGATTTGACTGAGGTGTTATCATGTTATTATTACGACGATGATGTGTATTATGCTGCTGAGGTATGTTTATGATCAATAAGATGATGCTACCGTATATGAGGAATTGGATTATGCTACGTATTTATTATGATGAAATATTGAAGAAGTGTTGATGAATACGTATATGAATAATGAGTAGTGGTTAGGGACTCTGATTTGTGGAAAAGGATGTTGGAAACCAAGAATCATACTTTAAGAGTTATGAAATGTGGGTAAATGCGCGAATGTATCACAATGCCGACGAGAACTTTTTGAACACTGTTATATTCATAGGATTTTGTTTCTACACATTTGTAACGCAAATTCTCAGCCTGTGAAATTTTTTTATATGAGACTGCCACTGTAGCGGAAACTGCTGTCGTAAATATTTCGGTAAGAAAGTTAAGTGACCACCTGCACGTAATGCGTCGTGGGCACCCAACTGCGCGACAGTCGCCTGGAAAAAAGCCATTAGTGTGCGCCCTTCAGAGGCACAGGTGGAAAAAAAGGGCCATTATCCTCGCTATTGACATTTATTTGCAGAAAGCATAGCAAATACGACACGCTCGTTACTTGTAAACATGATTACTCGTACTTTGTGCTACTTACTGAAATGCTTATGAATTGATGGGAAATATTGGTACATCTGCACACCTGATTATGACAAGTGTCTTTCTACGAGAATTTCTATTGACTTATGAAATGCCACATAGCTGTTGAATGATGTTTTTATGCTTTGGTTTGCGTAATTGCTTATTTCATTTGATATCTGGTTTCCAGCTGTCTTGCAGCATTGGTTTCATAAAATAAAATTAAATGCATTTGCTAATGTGAACACTTTCTGTCAACAGATCTATTAAATAATTATTTTATCACCCACATTCTTCGAAAAAGGAGCTCTTGGAATGGAAAGAACACTAAGAAGGAACTAATAACAGTAACTGCATATATAATTTTCTTTTCAAGTACTTGGTAATTTTTTGTAGAATTAGTTTTTGTGGTGCGCCACTTTAATTACATACACATTACGATGTAAATATACATTTCCCATGTCTGCACAGTTGTCTTTAGTGTAATATTTTTCTCTGCTTGAGCTATGTCATGTTTAGATATAAGTTATTGCATTTGCTGCTGCTGTTTGCCAGGCATAGTGCTACTAAATTTCACTTTACATTACTCTGTTAAGCCAGTTTTATTACGAATTTATTTTTCTTGTTTGCTGCGCATTGCCTTATATTAGTTGTAATATTGCATTTGCTTTGCTAATTTATGCTGCTTGCTTTGCCATTTGTATTTTTTATCATTGCTGTTTGTGTTAATTGTTTTGTGCTGCTGCATTGCCTCGTTCCTTAGTTTAGCATCTGAGCTCAGTAGATCTAAGTTAGATTAAGATGGGGTAGGCTATATAAGAAACTATGATAAATTGGAAGAAATGCATTGAGAAGCTATAAGAAAATGGTTTCGCCAAAAAAGTAGTGCACAGTGGAGAAAAACTATTTTTGAAAGAGGATGTGAACAGAATACAGAAAGCATGCTTGGATAGGATTTTTTTGGTGGAAACAAATGTTGAAATAAGACGAAAGATCTATGGAATGAAGTTTTGGGTTGGACTGCAGTACCGAATGTTACACTGAAAACAAACCCTGTCCTATATTTTTGTGTTATTAGACTATGTCAATTTGTGTTTTTCCTGTCTGTATGTGTCTAGCTAATAAGATTTATGTTGTAGAATTTTTCTGATAATATGTTATTTACCTTGTAAAGATGTTTAGACATTATTTATTCTGTTCTGTTTTAATGCTCATGTGTGAAGTTGATGCTTCAAAAGTTATTCTGATCTTTTATGTATGTACTTATGTCATAATTCCTGTAACACTGATATATATGTTATTTCGATTCTTTTGTAAAGCCTGTATTACTACAAATGTTAACTGTACTGTTATGTTCTTTAATGATGTATTTTGTACTTTTGTAATTGTATTCTTATGTTATAAAATTGTAATTGACACCAGTTCATCAAATTAAGTAACTTGTAAGTTCAATTTCACTGTACACGTTTCTGTTGGTCATGGTATATGGACAATATGTGAGAAGTAGGGACTGTTAGTGTTTGCACATGTGTTAATAATTCAGCAAGGGACTGGATAACAGAATTGCTGGTTCTGAGGACAATTCCAAAAACTTTGTGAGTGCACAAGTGGTGGTTGATGGACTTGCTATATTCTCCACAAGACTCTTCCATGGTGATTGTGCACCTGCACAGTCGCAACAGATGGCTTCTGGCCGTCTCTACAAGAACTACAGTGGGTCTGCACCTTTCATGACCCACCAATACCATTATTTCTACAAGGACTGCAGTGGGTCTGCACCTCTGGTGGCCCACCAATACCATATTCTCTACCAGGACTACAGTGGGTCTGCTCTGTGATGACCTACCTACCAATATTCTTCAAAACGTCGAATGACTCTGCTGTGGGTTTGCTCTGTTGTGGCCCATTACCTGTCAGCATGTCAAGAGTCAGCACTGTCTTTCCGTTGGAAGGACAACACTACTTCTTCACTACTGCATGGAAATCCACTACTTCCGTGTGCATTCTCTTTTACTGCTCAGACTTTGAGAAAAACACTGCTATTTTACTGTGATGAACGATCAGGACTGTCTTTATAGACTGTGAGAAAATTTTAGCTTTTGACCAACATTGTACCAATAAGTGTGTGCCTTTGATTTCTTTGTTATTGTAATTATGAAAAATTTGATCAAATCATTATTGGCCACTGCCCAAAACAATTTGTAAAATTTTTTGTTGGGAACATGGGGGCTATGTAAGTAGGCTGTTTAGGTTTTCTTATTGATAACGCCACATAGCGCTCTGTATGAAAATCACTGGCTGTGCTGTGTGCAGTCTGTGGCTGCTTTGCATTGTTGTAACAGTCGCCATTGTAGCGTTGGGCATCTGGATATTAACAGCACGTAGCGTTGCGCAGTTGGAGGTGAGCTGCCAGCAGTGGTGGATGTGGGGAGAGAGATGGCGGAGTTTTGAAATTTGTAAGACTGGATGTCATGAACTGCTATGTATATTATGATTTTTCAACACTATTAAGGTAAATACATTGTTTGGTCTCTATTAAATTCTTTCATTTGCTAACTATTCCTATCAGTAGTTAGTGCCTTCCGTAGTTGAATCTTTTATTTAGCTGGCAGTAGTGGCGCTCGCTGTATTGCAGTAGTTCGAGTAACGAAGAATTTTGTGAGGTAAGTGATTTGTGAAAGGTATAGGTTAATGTTAGTCAGGGCCATTCTTTTGTAGGGATTATTGAAAGTCAGATTGCGTTGCGCTAAAAATATTGTTTGTCAGTTTAAGCACAGTCTCGTATAATTTTTCATAAGGGGACGTTTCACGTATATACATGCAGAAACTAGTAACATTTATTTAGTCAGCACGATGTCTTGGTTAAATGAGTATTTAAGCATGGGACAACATGGTTCAATACAGTACGACGGAGGAACTTTATATGCAGGACCAGTGGACGATATTGATATGGCGGAATGGGGAAACGTTTTTAATGTTAATAGGAGTAATAGTTTAAAGACAATGTTTCGCATAGATGCTGCAGATGAAATTAGGCATCGAGAAAATCCAGCATACGAGGATTTAGACGAAGAAGTTGTTGAATCTGAAATGGAGCCAAGGCCAACAGAAGTAAATACTGGATTGCGCCAGGATATAATAACGCAAATGTGCTAAATCAGAAACTACCCTACTAATGGGGAACCAGATCAAATTTGACATGTATTCCTCCCCCCCCCCTCTCCCCTTCATAGTGCTGAAATGGAACACGGCCTGAAAAATTTAGAAAAGCCTTCACTATCCACATCCAATCCTCCTTACCTCATTTCAATCATAGCATAGTAATAAACATCCTCAAACGCTACAAACAGACCAGATGTGCGCTTCATACCCCACACCGCCACGAAATTCCTCAAATCTGAGTATAATATTAGTATGGTGCCACATTACATTTTTTCTGATGTACACATCAAGTTATGCCACCACCTCCTCCTTACCTCCAGCAAATCGTAATGCAGTGTTAAAAACGCTAGAGATGAAGTGAACAAAGTGATCAGTTTTGTGTGCTTTATAAACCCAGCCACTCTTATTTTTCCAATCAGAGTGTAGTACTTAAATACTAATTAAAGTTATGTAAACTAAGTTGATAGTCTCATTTTTTCCTTAAAAGCCAAAGACGTTCATCTCGCAAGACTCAACATTTCTAGAAAGTCATTTACCACTTCCAGCATATAATTAGGACACAGATCAAATGTGTACAGTATAATACCACCCCTCTCCTCACTACAGCACAGTATTAAAAATAGAATGTGAGGAAATAGACTTATTGTGTGCTTTACATCCCTACACTCTGCTCTTTCTCCAACAAATCAGAGCACAAAATTAGGCAATGGCGCCAAATATATAGTAAAAGGTCTCTACTCGAAAGTCTCATTTAATGCCTTGAAATTTAAATGTATTCATTATTTGTGGCACAAAATAGTGACATGTTACAACAGAATTTACATACAAACATATACATCTCAAATAATATCAAAGTAATGTCCAAGTTATACATTATATACCTTCACATACATAGCCCTATTTTAATACTGAAATAACTCTAAGGTCGAAGATATGTATAATACACAAACACAAACACTGCATCTTTCTATTAAATTTCTCAAGTACTGTAGTAATTATTACTGTCCCCATCCCACCTCCTCCACCTGTGATTTTATTTCTCACAGCATTTAATAAATACTTTTTTTTGTCCCTTTCTTAGAAAATGTGTAAATTAGCTCATCTCCCAAGCTTTCCATTAGGCACTTACAGGAACAGATAAGATACACATGTCAGTGCAGAGTGCATGTGCTGCTGCGAGGCTGATAAATCCCAGTGAAGAGAAAGATATAACTCCACAGATCTCATCTCTACAGGTCTCAGCTATCCTGATAAGATGCAGTGGAGCTGATAGACACTCCCTAACTTTGTTTTTCGTGTATTGCACGTTACATTCTTAACTATTTAGATTTTACACCAACTTACGACGTAACACTAAATTTTTTTGTTGTGTAAAGGTGGTACACATCTCAAGGTGCAACCTAAAATTTATGTATTTACAATACTATCAATATACGATGTATCCCTAAATTATTCCATGAGTAAAAGGTGGTATTCACCTGATTCCGCAAATATTGATACAAAGAACTGTTAATAATACTCCAGTGGTCAATTACAGCTGGTTTGTACCAAGCAGTTAACAATGTGAACTGTGTGTCTAGTTATCATCGATGTTCATATGTATTAGGTATGTATATATCCAAATCTATTAAACTCTTTGAATATTCATTGCCTATTGAACTGAATGCTGTGGGAAAATTTGAGAAAAGCAATCTAAATGTGTAATGCATTCAGTACTGTGGGCGTTAGCGGATGGCTGTAGGAATAGCAAAGGAGTAACACGAGGGAAAAGGTTTCAAGTGGTTCCACTGCTTGGGTCAGAACATTACAAACGTAGATGCATGTTATTCTGTTATTGCTGCTTGTTTCAAAAACAGAAATTTACCATTGCTGCTACATTAAAAACCCATCAGGACTAGCATGAATTAACATCGCCACTCATACTAATGCCATTGTGGTATCGAAACAATGTTCCTGTTACGTCCATTCTGAAGAGAAGTTGGCAGAGAATATACTTCACTGTTAACAGGCCAAAACAATCGGATTTATGAACTCCAAGGGAGAGATACAGTTTATTTTATTAGAGTTGCATAACAAAGTGTAAATTACCATTTGTCATTTATGCATACATCGAATCCTTTCTGCAACCATGTGTTGGCAAAGAAAACAGTATAGCATAGCTTCCTAGCTATAGTCAAGATTCAGAGCTTAAGTTGCTGATTGCGTGGAATGGTTTCCCATTGAGCAGTATCAAATTCCTGAGCGAATAAGAAATTATCTGTTCGGGGACAGCGGTGAAGAGGAAGAAGCGTTTCAGTAAGCAGAAATTTATCACATCTGCAAATAACTCTTCACGATTAGACATGTGAGACAGAGGAGTCACTAACGTTTTAAAGGCGTATTTCGTGGAGGCACATATGATAGTTGTAATGTATATTCTACACCCAAAACTACGGCACATGTTTTGTTTGAAAGTGTAACAAGCTATGACGCACATTTCATAATCATGAACATCTGCGAACGAGTGGAAGAAACAGTTAACTGAATACTAGCTGTGCTTCTGTCATTGCAGGAAACAATGAAAAATATATAAACATTCAATAAATCTATACCTGTAGCATATCGTAGCGGCATAAAATTTCGCTCTACTGATTTCTTCAGCTTTCTGGAGTGTCAGGAAATGTGTTTCATAGTTAAAACCGAAAGAATTGAAATCAACAAGGGAGAGTTTCACCAACAGAGAGCAGTTTAATTTAATAAAGAATATTTTGCTACTAGCAGGTAACTGACAAGCGTGCTTTGCAGGAGAAAGAGTCACCACTGACTGATGTCTTCAAAAGCTTTATGAGCGGGCAGCTATAGATCAAAGAAAAAGATTCCGGAAAAGCTTGCAAAGTATGGGGCTTATTTGAATGCAGACCTCTGGGGGCTACTCCGACTTTCATTTTAAAAGATGGCACGTCTTACTTCTGGCTGATGTGCTTGGAAACTTCCGCTCAGTCTGAATTAAAATATACTAACTAGACCCCGCCTATTATGTGATCTGCCTTGGCGTGGGACGCATTGTTGATATCCACTAAAGAATAATTTCAACTTATTACAGATACGGAGCCACTGTCTTCTATTGAGCAGAGATGGTGGTGTTCACAACTCCTGTAGATGCGCAGTTGCAAACAAGAGGCAAATATCTGACCATGATGAAAAAAAGGATGAGTCGAGTATTCTACACTCCGATGTTATTTGAAGCACTAATCGTCGGTCTTTGAATCAACATTTATGACTGCTGTTTGTGTCTGCAGTTACTTTTCGTAATTGTCTATGTACCCCAATAAAATCCTTTATTTACACTAACAGCAACGGGAATTTCAGGATGTCTTTAAACGCCCATTCAGAATCGTGAACTAGGAAATTTTCCAGTTTTTTCAAAGGTCTCTCTGTGACATCAGTTGAGTTCTAATCACTGATGTTGTCCAATGGAGATAGTGACGTGCCCTCGGTGTTCACAAACAAATCCCTAAACACACCTGCATTTACAGAGGAGTGAGACATTTAACTTAACTAATTGAGTAAGCTCCAACACTTTGTTAGAGGAAACTGGGAAAGAAATTTTTTGAAATCTTGGAACTAATCAGTAGGAGGACAGAGCCACTTTAAACACAGTTCTGGATTGTTGCCAAATTTTCTCTCCATGCGCCAACTTGGTACAGGGTTGTAGTGCTACATGTGACCATTGTTTCATTATTTGTTACTAATTATTATTATTTATGAAAATTAATCAGTATAAATTTGGAAATTAACTCTTTCCCGCCCCCTCCCCTCCATTGCCCTCCCCCTACACTATCTTCCCCATTGGCAGGAATTTCTAATTTTCTCGAAAAATTAAAGAAATGGTGGAAATTTTGAAAAATTTCAGGAATTTCTTTGTCCTAAGGCTATGCTGACGTTACACTCCCAACCACCAACTGAGAATTGGTGGAAAATTCCAAATGGCAGTAGCCCTTTCCTGGACTTGGACACTGGTCCTTCTGGACAGAAAGACTAAGTGAACATCCCTACACAATGAAATGTCTCTGTCCAGCTGCAGAAGAGGAAGGTTAGGTTAACGTACTTTACTTATTTTTGGTGGGAAACTGAAGTATAGATCGATCCTAATTACACAGCTATATGCATAGCGGGACACACAGAGCACTTATAATCGCAATGTATTACAAAACTTGAAGGTTTCATACAAAAAGTATCATCCTGCTGGTAAAAAACAATTCACAATATCACTCAAAACTCGTAGCAGATGCACTCAACTTAATAGTAACTCTACATAGCATGATCCATTCGACTACAAGTCGAATTGGCGGGAAAAAGGCTGGAGTCGAAATTAGTATGCATATTTCTGGCAGGAAATGTGCTCAATTGGCGAGATGTTGTGTCAGGAAGATAGGAGTTTAATAATTGTATTACCTGTAAGAATACAACTGAGAACTGTGTCTACAGCCTCTTACATGAGAAATCGAAGGAGGTGATAATGGACGAGCATAGGGGGAATATTTTTCAGCAAATAATGATGACGCAGTGCGATGGACTGAATATTCATTTCACAACTCATATAGACTGATCCCTGTGCAGCAGCCATTTGTGCATTTGACATGGCCGGTCAATCCATAGTGCAGGAGATGATTTCACATGCCAACCATCCTCCCTTTTTACTGACTGCATTTGTGTCTTGGTGTTTGACAGCGGAATTCGCTGCAGGCGCAACTCGCTGCACTGCTGTATGCCCTAGTCCAGAAACACCTTGCAATCTTGGTGCTCGAAATGGAAATGAATGGTGTTCTCCTTATTTCTCGGCAACTTAACCCTATTCCACTGCTCCTGAGAGGTCAACTTGGTATACCTGCTGAGTAAGCTGTACACTGATACCCTGTAAGAAGGAAACGCCAGCAAAGAATCACTGAAGTATAGGAAGGCCAATACATGGTACCACAAGTGATAGAAAATGCTCCACATCGAAGTTGTCATGAGAAGAAACAGCACTTGTGAAGAATGGCTCACAATGCAACACAGATATTGCAAATTTAGAAAAATCGCGTTGTGATAGCACAACTACTGCAAAAATCCACCCCGAAAAGATCGCCACTTTAGAGAGGGGCGGCAGCTGCCTGTGTATTCACCTCCATGTACTGTCACGGACTAACCAGCTTAGAAACACTTTCCTCCTCTCCTCCCACACTTATCGCTACCTCTCATCATCGTGAGTGGGTATACGGGACTGTTGTCTCCGGTGGTTCAAAGAGAGTGGCTGTGATATGATTCTGGTCTGTGGAAATCAGTCACTGATGAAGTAAAGACTCAAGAATAGGACTTCTTCTGCAAGTAATTGAACGTTTTTCTCAGAAAGATGGGTCATCCCCTTGAACAACAACGAAATTCTGGAGACCTGCCCAGAACGCTTTATCTACCATCCACTGGTTGGGAAATGGTCTCCGCAACCGTAAACTGCAATAGCTGCGAACAGTCTGGTCAGCCGCGGTTGGGGACGCGTCCTCGGTCGAACCCGCCGCGAGGGAGACCCGCGCTTTCGATGCACACAGGCGCTACACATGTACAATATGCCATGACTCCAGCAGGCCACAGGCCACTGCAAGATAAATGACGGCCAACCCGATCAAAGACGATCGCATGTTGTTCGTCTAAAAGTAGCAGCTGCTACCGCCTATGACACATGCCTCGTGCAGCCAGCAGTGGCCCGCGCAAGCTCTCGCCGTTCTGAGTGACCAAACATTTCAGACTAACGTCAATGCACGTCATATAAGCAAGTATCTTTTGAAAAACACAGTTGCAACGATAAAACATAGAGTCTCTTATCTATGTTAACCGATTTCTTTCAGTTTAAGGGATACAATCACATGGTTTGAGAGTTTCTCTGGCGTTCAAATAAGTGTGTGTTTATAAATTGTCATGCATGCGGGTATTACAAACATTTCAGACACGGGAAATAACTTTACATAATACAGCCTTTCTTGTTATCTTTTCACATGTCGGAAAAAACAACCATTTTACGTTCCACAACGACAAGCTATAATTCAAGAGAACGTTCTTGATTTGTACACTCCCCTTTCCCAGTGCAATAGTATATCTTGCTGGACTTTACAAAACGTAAAAAGAAAATCGTGGAGCATGCCTTGTAATAGAATTTACTAATATCACCTAGTAGAGAATCCTCTATACTTTTACTAGTACGTAGAAAACAAATGACGCCTGTGTGCTGTCATATGACATATTTGCTCCGTAACTCCCCTCTACCGACATGTGTGAAGTTTCTACCAACCGTACATGAAGAAGATCAAATCCAGCACACCATGATTCACAAAAGTAGCTGATTCTTGTGTTGTATGTCCGTAGGCAATTTGGTCATCACAGAACAGCCTCTTTCACGCAATCTACTTACATGTCGGGAAAAACGATACCTTCTATAGGTTCCACAATGAGCTATAATACAAGAAGTGGCTATTTTATAAGTAGAGGTTATGAAGCATGAGATAACACAGGATATGTGATAATATGTGCAATTAAACAGACAATTGTGAATTAATAATACAGTCATGATTCCACAAAAATAGATACAGTCGAATTCTACTAGTTTTATGAGCAAAATCGGTATAGTCTGAGAGCATTCCTTGTGTTCAAGTTACAAATTGTCATGCAGGTGGGCATTACATTCATTTCAGACGTATGAAATACCGATACAGATCAGCGTCTAAATAGTCATTTATCACATACAAGATCATTCTTCTTCGTTATTTTGAAACATCCAGAGTAGATTTTTATTTATCGTGTCAGAAGCAAACTAAAAAAAAATAAAATCAATATTAGATACATTACTACATACATACATACATTATGGTTTATAAATTAAACTAGTCAAGAATGAAATAAATGATTACACACAGATTGTGTTGTCAAACATAAGGTAATTTTAATCTATACAGTGGATGCCCAAAAATTTACAACGTCCAGTGCACTTTGTGTAGCGTTAACGAGGTCCTCCATGGTGCACACAGTTGGAGGTAATGTGCATTGTAGTAGATGTGTTGATGTCTGCACGGCAGCTCCGCAGTCACTCTGGAGAGAGTGCACCTGGAAGCCCCACCCCTCCAGATTACTCTTGGATATTGTGACAGAAGAACGCAGGCGGTTGAGTGATTTTCATGTGGACCATTTCTCTGTGTGGCCTGGGGGAAGAACTTCCTGCGGGATCAGCCACTCCTCCAGATGCTGGCATCTGACCTGCCATCTCTTCTCCCGGTGTTGATGTGGAGTGTGAGCGAGTGGTTCTGTACTGTAAAGGAAGCTCTTTCTAGACTCAAGTCTTTGCTCTGCCGTTTGGTGGCCATGTAGTGGGTGGGCTTCGGATGTTAATGCCTTCTTCATTTCACTCCGTGCTGCTGTATCTCTTCGGATGTCCGGGGGGGCTATGCCGGATAATCAGTACAGTTTTTCCACAGGTGTGGCTCTTAGACAACCCGTAGTGATACGACATGTCTCATTCAGAGCAACATCAACTTTCTTTGTATGTGTAGATCTGCACCATACTGGGCAAGCGTACTCAGCTGCAGAGTAGCAGAGGGCTAATGCGGATGCGCGCACTGTGTCTGGCCGTGCTCCCCATGTTGTTCCAGTCAGCTTCCTAACCACATTGTTCCTGGCAGCCACTTTTTGCTTTGTTTTTAAACAGTGTTCCTTATATGTAAGAGCACGGTCCAGAGTGACTCCGAGGTATTTTGGAGTCTTGCAGTGTTCTAAAGAGGTTCCTTCCCAATCTATCTGCAAGATTCTACTAGCCTGTCTGTTTCGGAGGTGGAAAGCACAGGTCTGGGTCTTAGAAGGATTTGGTTTCAATTGATTGTCCCCACCCTCTCAAAGCTGTGATCTTGTGCTGTGATTGCTCGGTCATCTGCATATATGAAGCTTTGTGTTCCTTCTGGTAACGGCTGGTCGTTAGTGTATATATTGAAGAGGGTGGGTGCCAGTACACTGCCCTGTGGCAACCCATTTTTCTGCTGCCTCCATCTGCTTCTTTGTCCTTGATATTCCACAAAATATCTTCGGTTCTGCAGAAGATTTCTAATTAGACAGGTTAGTTTGTAGTCCTTGGTGAGGTTGTATAGCTTCAGCAACAAGAGTCTGTGGTTGACAGTGTCGTAGGCGACTGAAAGATCTATAAACACCGCTCCTGGTATCTGCCGCCTTTGGAAGCCGTCCTCCATATGCTGTGCCAAATTCAACACCTGTGCTGTGCAGCTCTTCCCTTGTCTGAATCCTGCCTGTTGAGGGATCAGTAATGGTTCTATCATATCTGTAATTCTTTGGAGGATCAACCTTTCCAATACCTTATACAGGTGGCATAGGAGGGAGATTGGCCTATAGCTTTTGGGGTCATCCTGATCTTTCCCTGGTTTATGTATAGCTATAATTTTTGCTTTCCGCCAAGATTTTGGTATCTTGCCGCTCTTGACACAATTATTCATTAGCTCGAGTAGCCAGCACTTTGCGCCTGGACCAAAGTTCCTGATCTGTTCACTTCTTATGTCATCTACCCCTGCTGCTTTTCCGACTTTGCACTTATTTAGAGCTGAGTCGAGCTCATTCAAACTGAATGGTCGAGACAGAGTGTTTCCCTCTTGTTCGGGCACCCTTTTCAGGGTTCGTCTCCCGATTTTACTGGTATGGTCAGGTTTACCGTTTTTCAAAAGCTGGTGTGCGATCTGGTCTGCCTTCACATTTGTATGCGTATTGGGTTGGGAGGGATCATTGTTAAGGTGTCGTAACAATCTCCAGGCCTTTTGATTACTTCTACGCATCTCACATTCTGTCATCAGTTTAATCCACTGTTCTCTCTTCGCCTCAGAGATTGAGGAGAGAGTATTTTGCGCAGCCAGATAAGTCTCCTCGCTATAAGAGTTTTCTTCATATAGTCGATAGTATCCGTCCAGCAGAGCAGCTGTTTCAGGTGTCACACCCTGCAGATACATTGTCCTACACCCTCTTGGAATTGATGCCCGGGAGCAATGTTTGACAGTTTGAACAAAGCTGTCATACTCTTCAGGAATAGGTCGCAATGACTTAATCTCCTTGTCCAGCATCTTAGCAAATTTTTTCCAATCAGCTTTCTTGAAATTGTATCTCCGTTTGAAATTCACCTCCTGTGGCCTTATTGCGGGAAGAACTTGACACAGTAGTGGCCTGTGTTGCGTCTTTGGTATGGGTGAGCACACTGATTTGGAGCAAAGCTGTGTGATGTCTTCACTCACAAAGAGGAGGTCAGGGTTAAAGCCACGTTGCCACCTGCCACTGTTGAAGGAAGGGCGGTAGCTTGCTGTCATGTATAAGAGACAACTGGCAGGATTCAGCCCAGGAGAGGACTGCCTCCCCATTTTCGTCATCTTCAGAGTATCCCCACAAATGACTATGGCTGTTAAAGTCACCGATTACTACAGACGTCTTGCTGTTATGGAAGTTCCTGGGTGGTGTTAAGGAAAATGCAGCCGAAGGGGGCTTATACACAGAGGTAGCCACGCAGTTACTCAGCTCCACTGAAATGACTTCGATGTTATTTTCTACGGTGCAGTGAGCACTGATTATCTGAAGCCCTGGTCTTACAAATATAGCACTTCCATACCGAGAGTGCGGTGTTTCTGCAGCTAGTTTCATGCCTGGTATTTTTGGTCGTCTCTGTCGCTCATCTCAATGCGTCTCTTGTGCACACAGGACGTCGCATTTTTTGTCACGGCATAGGTTTGATAACAGATGTTCTTTGGTTGATGATATGCTTTCAATATTTATAGATATGATGGTTAAAGTTGGCTCTGATAAGGACCGTTTATTTACTCGCATGTTTGTTTGCTTCTGGTGTGAGAGAATCAGCCGTCTAGGTATACCTGGACGCCCAGGGGACGCCCGTATATGTAAAGCTTAGTTGTCAGGACACACCCTTCGTGGGTTTATCTACTCATCCAGAGTAGATAAAAAGCTACGAACTGTCTGCATCCAAACGTCAGCCTGCCATACCACTCCTTGTAATAGTCCCGCCTTACATCAACATAAAACATTTTACCGAGTCTTTCTTCAGACATACCGAAAAACCAATACCGCCAGCGTGCTGACATAGATTACATTTCCTCCATGACCCGCTTTCTCAGATGTACCTGTGCAGACAAGAAGACCATATCCAGCAGGTTATCACTCACGATAGATGATTCTTGTGTTACAGTTCACAGGTAACAGATATCAAAGTGTTTCGTGTCGAGGTGACCTAGCACACTGTCTCTTCAGATTGCAGACACGTAAATGATCGGTGTTCCAGTGTTGGCCACCCCCTGAAGGTGCTGCTCACAACATGGTTGGTTCAAATGGTTCTGAGCACTATGGCACTTAACATCTGAGGTCAACAGTCCCTTTGAACTTAGAGCTACTTAAACCTAACTAACCTAAGGACATCACACACACCCATGCCCGAGGCAGGATTCGAACCTGCGACCGTAGCGGTTGCGCGGTTCCAGACTGAAGCGCCTAGAAACGCTGGGCCACACCGGGCGGCTGGAAATAAACGGAGGTAAAATAAGTGCGGTGTGCATCGCAGCATATGGAAACAGGACGAGTCTGCAGCACTGATGAAGGTCTCCAAGCAACTGGCTGATGGTGATGACCTCTATGTTTAATCCCATGATCCGAAGTGACAAGGAACAGATGTCCAGTACTCCACCAAGGTTCTCTCCGTCTCAAACAAGTGATGTCAGTCAATCATTAAGTGGTAACCAACAGAATACCAGAGGACGTGTGGGATGGAAAAGATGCTGTCGTTATGAAACGATGTACTATAATAAGCAGTGCAGTTTATAGTGCGAGCAATTTTAGCGATGTTACCAGTTTTCCGTAATTTAATTGCCAGCCATTGACACAGCAGAATGCTTCCCGATTTCTATACCATCGCTAAACCACCACTCCACTACTTTCTGAATATCATGGACTAAACTGCGAATGTAGACAGATGACTGCACCATACGTCTATTGTGCCATATACGCCAAAGTATATCAGACAGCGTCTTATACCGATGTAGTTAGGTTATTTACCGCACAATGGTAATGGCACGGGAATTTACGACTACGATTGGCCACCTCTCCCTGTGTGGATGGGAGTCACAGAGTGTTCTCGCATTTGTAGGATGAAGTCGGAGACTGGACAACCCTCCCCGCAACACTGTCGTAGATTTAACATGCAACTGGCCAGAAGTAGGAAGATACTATACCAGACTTGTAAAGCAACAGAGCTGTTCAGAGGAGACTATTCGACACCAATATTACTTATGGCATCCCATCCATGCACAAGACCTCTCCAGATGCGTGCATATCGTAGAGGTTGTACCCCTTGTCAGTGTATAGTAGACATGAGAGTTTGTGGTGATATAACGGAAGGTTAAGAAGAAATGTGTGGTTTAGCATGATGGAGCACCAGATGGATAGAGATACTAACATTTTACGTAAAACACATTTGCTATCAATTCTGGAGCATTATTACAGAGTCTGCAGTCAGTGCTAAGAAAATACTGGCAAGAGAAAAGTGATTGTAGAAGATAAATACATGCACTCCTAAAGCTATACGGGCCTGCTCTTAAAAACGCTAAAATGTTAAAGCCACATGGTTTCCGAAGTATTAGTCATGAGTAAGGCAACGTTCTTAATACTCTAATGCAGGACGTAAATTTCCAACGTCTGACATGCAAACACCCAGCAAGTTTTGTACCCCAGTTACTATAATGACAAACTTTAAGATGATAAAATTACTTCCTTCTACTCTATTGTTGTGATCTAGGAAGGCGTCGTTGGTATATATGTATCCGCCACTCGAACTACTGATACACCAACTAGAACGAGGCCGGCAGACTGCCGTCCTGTCGCTTAGTTAACTGACAAATTTTATACGTCTTTCTAAGTCGGAAACGTACGTACCCTCAGTAGCACGTCCCATGGCAGTAGTGCTTATTAGTAGTGATAGCGGTTTTGACGGATCTGGCCATGCCTCACTAGGAAATAAAGAGAGGAAAAAGGACATGAACAATTTCGTTACTACATATTTTGAATTACCTCCCTTGCCCTGCTGCATTAAAATGCACACGAAGGAACAGCGACTTCTTGCAAGGGAGTAAACCCCACGATCAGTGCCCAAAGGAGTTGTAACAGTCCAGTTTCTGTTTACAATAATATCACCATGGCGCTTGTAGCCTTCCTCTTGCACACAGAAGTCGTAGTCCAATGTTAGGCAATTTTGCTCATGTGTAGGACAATATAGCAATTTCGTCGAACACCGCGTCTCTAGAATACGCCTTCCTCAAACTATTAAGGCAGAGATATGCAGCATGAGACATCTCTCCTACATAACACGCTAATGAATGGCATAAGTCTGTTAAACACATTGATTCTTCAACCATAATTCGGTAATTATTATATTCGACTACATGAGTGAGAACACTGCCCTGGATTGGAATACATATGTTTCGCCTGCTTTAATATCGCGCTTCTGTGTAATACTTATATCACCTTTGTTGAAGTATGTGTTATGAACAGCCACGTAGTTTACGAGGAGAGGGGGGGGAATTAAAACTGAATGCAAACCGAGTACAAATTTTAAGCTTTTCTCGCTAATGAGTGTATAGATACACCCAACCCCATCAATTCCCAGCATTTCATGGTATTCGTTCTGTAATTTTATGTATTCTCAGCCAATTTACGTAATTTTGTTAGGTTTTGGCGATTTTACGTATCTCATCGTATTTCCCACAATTTTACGTACTTCCCATCAAATTGTCGTAATTACAACAGGTTTTCCTCGATTTTTACCTATTATGTCATCTTTCATATTTGCTGAACAGTTTTCCATATGTATATGGTCATATTGCTGACATACACATTCATTCTTTGATTTCACGTAAGGATATTTGCATGTATAATACACCAGCACACGAAAGAATCCTAAGAAGTGGCCTCTTCCTAATGATCTACATGCATTTATTTTTGAGAGGACGATCATAAAAAGTACAGTAACACTCGCTTCGAACCTGGATGAGACTCAAAGAGTGGAGCAGATGATGTATATATAGGAAACTTGAGGCCTGGAAAGAATTCCGTGTACTGCTACGACACGTCATTGAGCTTGCCTACAAACTCATGTAGTGATGCATTGGTGGAAACTCAAAGTCTGAAGATAGTTCTACTTGGTCAGTTGACTTCCACTGAGTTGTGTAGGGATCTGCAACAGAAAAGCTGACATCTGTACGGTGTTGTTTTCTGTGGCTTCTCAAACATTTTTCCCGTACGTATATGCTCTTATTGATACCAGATCGCTTCATTACTTCTGTTTATACTGTCCAGCTCTGCTACATACCTACAAACCTGTCACGACACCTACAGACTGTAGATTTCGGATATTTTTCTTTTCTGTATCCTAGAAATGAGATATACGTTATATGACAGCGTGTCGACTGACCTTACAATCCTGAGTCATAAGAGTACCCTTCTCCCTACATACAAAGCGCAACTCCCGAGGAGTGTCATTTATAGAGTATTACTCTTATGTACAAGATATAACGACACATTAGTCACATTGTCTAATGTGGCACCTTACATGAAATCAATCAGTTACTTACTACCATATATTCTATAGGGCCAGTGCAATTATCTAATTTCTGTATGTCAGTTCCTATGTATGTGTCGCAGATGGCTTCCATGACCAGGAGTAGTCCTGTGTTCGAATGTGGATCCATCCCACTCTATGTGCAGAATAGTGTCTAGAGATGGTTACAGAGTGCCTTACATCCGGAACGGAGTTCAAAGGTGGAACCACCAAGCATTATATCCTGAATGGTGTCTAGGGGAGGATTGAAAATGCCCTACGGGTGGGATGGGGTACAAGGGCGAGTACACCAGTGTGATAATTGGATCAGGTTTATCTGAGCCATCCCCAAAAGCCTCGGTGGTGCACTGGACATGTGCTACTTCTCAATGTGGAACAGCTGTTCTGAGACGTTATTCAATGCTTCAGACTCGGTAGTGGAAGCTTCTTCGATTTTACGGAGGGTGGACTTGTATAGGAAATGAAAGATAATACATCTGTCAGAGGTGTCGCTGTAGAGCTCCGACCTCTGAAGTTTGCTCATCTGTAATCGGCAGCGATGGATGTCGCAAAATAACGGGAGGGAGAGAAAGAGAGAGAGAGAGCTATTAACTGTGTCCTGCAGTGGAACGTAAAAATCTATACCGATTTTGCTCATAAAACTAAAGTATAATCGACTGTACCAACAAGACTGTATTATTATCGTCATGAATGTGTATTTAATACATATTCGCTTATATGAGGAGTGTTGACAATACAAATCTTACACTGAAATGTTTACTGTCTCAAACAAGCGAGCACTTGCAGGGACCACTGCCACATGCGTGGGACAAACCTCATAGGCGGCCGCAGCTGCGCTTTTAGACAAACAACATGGGGTCGTCTTTGTTGAGTATAGCTGTCAGTTATCTAGCTTTGTTCCTTGACCTACTGGAGTCGTGGCCTATTGTGTATGTACAGTTGTTGCCTGCATCGATATCACGGGAATCCCTAGCCGCATGCTCAGCCAGGGATCCGGCCTCCAACCACGGCTGCCTGAAGACTGCTCACACCTACGGCATTCGGCATTGCACAGTATTGGGCAGGTCGCGGCAGCGGCCGTTACCCAACCGGAGTTCTGTAAAGTTCTCCAGAGTTTGCTTGTCGTTCCAGGGAGGACCAGTCTTTCCGAGAAATATGTTTAATAGCTTACAGGATGCATCCTGTTCTTGAGTCTTTTGTCCATGACTTACGCAAACCAGAAACAATATATCACTGCCATTATATGGATCACTTTGTGAACCACTAGTCACAGAATAGAATGGGTCTGCATCCCTACCTACAGTGAGGAGAAGGAGGGGGTGAGGATGGGGAGGAGGTGACGAAAGAGTGCTTCTAAGCTGCTTAGTCTGTGACATCGATCTGAACACACATTCAACTGCTGCCCCTCTCCATTGGGTCGACCTTTTAATGATTGATTTTTGTGGTAGATGCGTTATTACAACGATTTTTCGCAAATCACATAATGTTTATTGCATTTGGCAATAGTGCAGAACTGTGCTTGTGGCGGCTCTGCCCTTCTATGGCCGCTCTACCTTTCTTCTCCCATCATGACCGGCTGACGCCAGCATGTATCTGATTTTTAAAAGCTGAATCCTCGCGATGCCATTCAAGACTATTAACACCGATTATAACATACTATGTGGAAGGCTCGCCAATTATTAACTGTAGACTGACAGAATAAAACCGCAACACCAAAAAATTGTTAATGTAATGACGTTTCGGAAATACATGTGTTTATGTAACATATATGAGTCATTAACATCGCAAGAACACAGGTTAATGTAAGTCCTACATAAGCCATAGCAAATACAAAATGCTGGCACATTTATAACCGGTGTAACAGTCAGAATGTTGAACGCAAGCATGAAAACATGCATATATTGTGTTGTACAGGTGTTGGATGTAAGTTGCACATGGATTTTCATGGCCGTTGCACTTGGTCGGCCAGCATGGAGACGGTTAGGGATGGTTGTGGATATTGCTGAAGTGTCTCATGTATACTCCACAGAAGACGGATCTGGTGACCGAGCTGGCCAAGGCAACATGCAGACACTCTGCAGACCATGTTGTGTTACAACAGCTGTATGTGAGCGAGTGTTATCCTTTTGGGAAACATCCTGTTGTATCCACGGACCCAACCAACCAACCAACTCGCGCACGCGCGCCCTGACCGTGATATCGCTGGCCACAGTTACCGTCGCGGCCGTCGGCGTCTCAGGGCGTTACCGCAGACGGAAGAGGTCGCGCCATGGCTGAGCTCGGGTCCGCAGCGCCCTCTGCCTTTTGCATATAAGGAGGAGCGCTGGCCCCGAGACGGACAGTCTATTGTCGATTGTCTGTTGCTAGCCTTTCGTGAATTTTATAGCGGAACAATTGCAGTGTGATATTTGCTATTGTATTCGACTAGGCTCAGTACACGGATTACTCTCGGATATTACTTGGACTTGTATTGCTGGTGCACGTTTCGTCAGAAATGAAGATAATTTATCTCTTCATTCTCGCTGGCGCAATTATTGTCAGTAATTATTTTTCGGCCAACAGACATAGCTACACCCTGGTCATTACCCACGCTTTATACAATTTGTGGTGGCTGCCCCAAAAGTACCGCCGAGGACATTGGGTTTGGGAGCCGTCACAAAACATACTCTGGAATGCTGTTCATGAATGACAGCACAACAGATCGAATCACAGACAGACGTACAATTTAGCAGTCAGCGTGCGTTTGATAACCACAAGACTGCCACTGCGCGTCATACGGATCGCACACCATACCATAACTCCAGGTGTAGGCCCAGTGTGCCTAGCAAAGAGACAGGTGGATTGCAGGCTCTCAGCTGGCCTTCTAACCAACACACGACCATTACTGGCACTGAGACCGACCATACGTCCTCGTGACTATCGCTGTCCGCAATCATGTACAGTAGCTACATTCCTGCCAAATCGTTCCACGGCATCATAAGGAACACCCACCTACTCGTAGCCCTATTCCACGATCCCGCCCAAGCTCAGAAGTTGATAGCAGCGTCTTTGTCTCCTTACAGGCATTCTTGACTAACATCAACTCACAACGTCCAGTCTCAAAGGTAACTAACGCTCACGGTGAACTTGACTTGTATCTGAATAGTGGAGAAACTAACGCCACTCTTATGTGACTAGCACGAAATATGAGCAGACATAATCTTTCAGATGTAGAAACACGCCTACAAACTTTCATTTACGTCGCACAGCAACTTCTCGATGTTGCGATTATCCGTAAATGTATGAATACAGTAAGACTTTACGTGATAGCAAGCTATCGACGATGACGACTGTATCTACATCGCCATCTACATCCATACTCCGCAAGCCACCTGACCGTGTGTGGCGGAGGGTACCTTGAGTACCTCTATCGGTTCTCCCTTCTATTCCTGTCTCGTATTGTTCGTGGAAAGAAGGATTGTCGGTATGCCTCTGTGTGGGCTCTAATCTCCCTGATTTTATCCTCATGGACTCTTCGCGAGATATACGTAGGAGGGAGCAATATACTGCTTGACTCCTCGGTGAAGGTATGTTCTCGAAACTTGAACAAAAGCCCGTACCGAGCTACTGAGCGTCTCTCCTGCAGAGTCTTCCACTGGAGTTTATCTATCATCTCTGTAACGCTTGCGCGATTACTAAATGATCCCGTAACGATGCGCGCTGCTCTCCGTTGGATCTTCTCTATCTCTTCTATCAACGCTATCTGGTACGGATCCCACACTGCTGAGCAGTATTCAAGCAGTGGGCGTGCAAGTGTACTGTAACTTACTTCCTTTGTTTTCGAATTGCATTTCCCTAGGGTTCTTCCAACGAAACTCAGTCTGGCATCTGCTTTACCGACGATCAAATTTATATGATCATTCCATTTTAAATCACTCCTAATGCGTACTCCCAGATAATTTATGGAATTAACTGCTTCCAGTTGCTGACCTGCTATTTTTTAGTTAAATGATAAGGGAACTTTCTTTCTATGTATTCGCAGCACATTACACTTGTCTACATTGAGATTCAATTGCCATTCCATGCACCATGGGTCAATTCGCTGCAGATCCTCCTGCATTTCAGTACAATTTTCCAATGTTACAACCTCTCGATATACCACAGCATCATCGGCAAAAAGTCTCAGTGAACTTCCGATGTCATCCACAAGGTCATTTATGTATATTGTGAATAGCAATGGTCCTACGACACTCCCCTGCGGCACACCCGAAATCACTCTTACTTCGGAAGACTTCTCTCCATTGAGAATGGCATGCTGCGTTCTGTTATCTAGGAACTCTTCAATCCAATCACGCAATTGGTCTGATAGTCAATATGCTCTTACCTTGTTCATTAAACGACTGTGGGGAACTGTATCAAACGCCTTGCGGAAGTCAAGAAACACGGCATCTACCTGGGAACCCTTGTCTATGGCCCTCTGAGTCTCGTGGACTAATAGCGCGAGCTGTGTTTCACACGATCGTCTTTTTCGAAACCCATGCTGATTCCTACAAAGTAGATTTCTAGTCTCCAGAAAAGTCATTATACTCGAACATAATACGTGTTCCAAAATTCTACAACTGATCGACGTTAGAGATACAGGTCTATAGTTCCGCACATCTGTTCGACGTCCCTTCTTGAAAACGGGGATGACCTGTGCCCTTTTCCAATCCTTTGGAACGCTACGCTCTTCTAGAGACCTACGGTACACCGCTGCAAGAAAGGCGGGCAAGTTCCTTCGCGTACTCTGTGTAAAATCGAACAGGTATCCCATCAGGTCCAGCGGCCTTTCCTCTTTTGAGCGATTTTCATTGTTTCTCTATCCCTCTGTCGTCTATTTCGATATCTACCATTTTGTCATCTTTGCGACAATCTAGAGAAGGAACTACAGTGCAGTCTTCCTCTGTGAAACAGCTTTGGAAAAAGACATTTAGTATTTCGGCCTTTAGCCTGTCATCCTCTGTTTCAGTATCATTTTGGTCACAGAGTGTCTGGACATTTTGTCTTGATCCTCCTACCGCTTTGACATAGGACCAAAATTTCTTAGGATTTTCTGCCAAGTCGGTACATAGAACTTTACTTTCGAATTCATTGAACGCCTCTCGCATAGCCCTCCTCACACTACATTTCGCTTCGCGTAATTTTTGTTTGTCTGCAAGGCTCTGGCTATGTTTATGTTTGCTGTGAAGTTCGCTTTGCTTCCGCAGCAGTTTTCTAGCTCTCCACAATGTTGAGATGGTTTTCTTGTTCTTATCCTGTTGCTCGATCACACCGCTGCTCGACTAGGAGGACAATCGATTTGGTACCGATAACTAAGAAAAATCAGAATATGAGAAATTATATAAGTGTGAGCACTTACTTTTTTGTTTTTTAATTTCCGACTCCAAACTGCTTTTCGTTTGTGCAGAAACTCCGTATGTCTTCCTTTCTTTCCCAAAGATTCTCCAGGAGCTCAAAAATGAAGTTATCCACAGATCCAAAGATACTCTGCTGTTTATACCCCCTTAATGCTTGTGAAAATTGCGAACACTTCCAACACAACTTTTCTCCTGCTGCAAGTTCTTATGTCGAGTGTGCTAGATTAGCAGGACCCCATATTATGTGATATTAAATAAAAAAAAAAAAAAACATGTATTCACAGATATGATTAACAGCATGTTTGAATAACAGGCTTTATAATCAGAAATATACCTTTATTTTTATTTATTTATTGATTTTTGTCAAATTTCCAGCTCTGTCAGTTCGCTTCTGATCCCTGGTGCTGCTGACTGTCCGCAACGGTTCAGGATAAACTGAAAGCCCCTAAGCGCGTTTTTTCCTCATTTTTTTATCTCGTGTGCTGAATCAGATTTGCAACGAATAGTTCCAGGAAAAGCCTTTTTCCCCACAAGCATCAAGCAGGAGCAAACGGATAGACCGAGAGAACTTGAGATACTTGTTCCGTCAGAGAGACAAGAAAAAGGAGAGTGGAGACTTGTCCCCACAGCTCTCTGTTAGACCTTATCTCTAGATTGCAACAGATTGTTTGAAGAAACAGAAGATGCGTTCTGCACTAAATTTAGAAAATAATAACGGCCGTTTCAAACCAGTTTTTTTCAAAATATTAAGATTTATTTGCACGTACAAACCACAATGAAATCCACTGCCAAGGCAATGAACTCCAGTGAGAGAATGAGTGCATCGAGACGATGTACCACATGTGTTGTATGACATTATGAGTATCCTGAAATTTCCTGTCTGTTGTTGTTGTTTCCCTCTTGCACTAAAGAAAATCCGCTCTTTCAAAGCACGTTGTAAAACTTCGACACAGCCGTGAGTTGTATGGCATTAACCGTGCCAGTGAGCCGTTACAAGAAAGCAAGGTAACTCGGGTCTACGAATCAGCGCTTTTTGCGAGATGCCCGTAAGCGTTTTAATCGATATATATTGTTTTCTATCGTTCTCGATGTAAGGAAGTTCCTGCTCCACAATTTGCGAAAAATGCCATTCCTACAGAATTTCAGAACTACAGAGGCATAATGGCAAATTTGATTCCCGGGCAACTGCATTAACTGCCAAGTTTCCAAAGGAGTGTTGTGTTTACCGACAGTCTTGTGGTGATTGAGCTTAGCAAACTGTTATTTCGATAAGCCTATCAGGGTTGGGATGTTGATTTTAAATAGTTCCAACAAGTCACTATTAATTGACTGCACCTTCCATATCTCCCTACATCAGTCAAATCTAAGGAGACACCGGGAATCGAACCCACGTTCTTCTGCTCCAAAGACAATGACCTAGACTGCAGAAGTGGTTGATGATATTGTGTATGGTAAACTATGATAAACTCTGGCTGCCCTCTCGCTCTCTCTCCTCCCCTTCCCCTCCCCCCCTCGCTCTCTCTCTCTCTCTCTCTGTCTCTCTCCGCAATGCATACTTTAATCAGGCAACAAGTTTGTAATACGAATGAAAGGCTACAATAAGCGAACAAGACTAGAGTTTTTCAAGTGTGTAACGGTGACTTAAATAATAATTCTAGGTGCAATACACCACTGGATTCGAGAGTGTCCGTATGTATTCATCCCTAGCTTGAGAGAATCCAACGTTTAACGAATAATAATAACAAAAACAATAATAACAATATCAATCAATAGACCCACGCTATTTAGGATTCTTGAATACATAAGATTGGATCTGAAAATACAGAAAATCATTAAGAAGGCATTAAAAACTACAACATCCAAAGTGAAATTTATGGGAAAACTTTCAAAACCATTCGAGATAAAAACTGGATTTAGACAAAGTGATGTGTTATCGCCTTTGTTGTTCAATGTAGTTCTACATAGAGTCATGCCAGAACGGGAAAAGGAACTTGAAGAAGAAAATTGCTGGTAACCAATTTCATTAAGAACCAAAAAAAATAACCTATGAATCCCCCACTTAGCCTAAGCAGACGATCTCACAATAATGGCAGATTCTTATGAGATGGCTAGAAAACAGACAGAAACTCTAAAATGACCCGCAGAGAAAGTCGGCCTGCAGATATCATTTCAAAAGACACTGTTTACAACAACAAATTTAGAAATTTTCAAATTACAAACCAAACACTTTAAACCAAATGCTTTAAATATCTAGGAGAAATTACCTCTGAAAAATATGCACGACAAGAAAGAATAAAAAAAGCTCGTAAAGGTTTTAGGATTAGAGCAAAACTTCTATGGTAAAAAATTCTTATCTTTAAATGAAAAAATTAGACATCACAAAACAGTAATTAAACAATCAATGTTATATGCCAGCGAAATCTTGGCACTAAACAGGAAAACTTATATAGAAAATCTAAGGAAAGGTGAAAGAAAAATCATTAGAAAAAATTTTGGAACCAAGATGGACTAGAAAAATGCCAAAATTGAAGAATATTGTAACATAGAAACAGATATGTGGAAAAGACGCCTCAAATTCTATTGCGACATAATGAGGCTTCCCAGACACAGATTAACAAAAAGAACAGTAAAATAAGTAGATTCCCTCGCTAATGGAGCAGAATGGATCCAAAATGTTAAAAAGACTTGCAATTAGCCAAAAATCACTAAAGAAGAAATAGACGTAAGGACAATTTTTGAATAAAAGTAGAAGAATGGAAGGTTAAACCAGAGGCAAAAGTCCGAAGTACCGGAACAAAAGGGAGCGAAGAAAGACGAACTAAAATCTCGAAAACAATGAAAAACTGGTGGGCAAATAATAAGAACCAGAAGAATAAGAAGAACGGAAAACGAACCATCTTTACTTAGCGTCTTCCATTCTGAGAACTTTGCGACTAATAATGGAAATAATATCTCTCTCTGAGGGAGGGGAGTCAAAGCACGTAGGCTCACCAGTACATAAATGATATACGCATCTGGTGTAGGAAGGAGTTCCAGGACACTGATCGCGGTTTACGTGTGCGATAACATGGGAAAGAGAGAGAGAGAGAGAGAGAGAGAGGGAGAGAGAGACTGTATATTCATACTAGCTTCTTTAAAAAAAAAAAATGAAGATAGCATTTCCTCAAGATGTTTTTAAGGAAGTTCTTTTTTTTCTTTAGAAAGACCGTGCCACCTAAATAAGAGAAGCAGTAGCACATATAAAAGATTTTTGTTTTAAGTTATCTCTAAAACTGCTGATTGTACACAAAATATTCCAGATGGAAAATTAATATTAGTAAAGGGAACATTGGTCTCTGCAGCAATTGCCACCTCCCCACCACCCTTCCTTTGTAGATGGTGTCACCTTTGAATTTTAAGATGGAAACCCTCATTTTTATCACATATTCGGACTGTACACCAAAACATGCACACTATTTAGTCAAACTATATTTTTCGATTCGTGGTAGATGGCGCCGTAATCGACAACTATCAAGTGGGCCTGTGTTTGCATTTAACAAACGACGCATTTAATTCGGCATTTCATTCACGCTGCAGATGTAAGTCTTTTTGTTCTAACAGTTGACATTTATGTTAGAAATTTCATTTAGTGTTTCAAATTTGATTGTATTAAACAAAACGGCTAGCCGTTTTAGTGCCTGGCTAGAAACTACGTTTAGCGTGATCCAGATACAATGCCGTGTCTGGAATAATTTTCTTGTCCCTTCTTAATTTCTGATATCGCTGAGTCCGCTGCCTTCTCACCATGGGGATGCTTGGCACGGGCGAGTCCCCTTGTCTCTCACCATTGGGCTGCTCGATTTCGGTGAGTGCCATTAACTCTCGCCACTGTCGTGATTTATGTCGGTGAGTATCCATGGCTGGTGCACTTATCACTGTCACTTCATGGACAACTTAAATTCTTAGAATGAGTTTGGTTTGTATTCACAGGTATCCACGTAGAGGCCAGCGGGAGAGTTACGGAGGCTAGATGTAAACACACTCCGCAATCAATCACCTTGATGACGGGGCTCGAGTGCGGCCACGAAATCAATCGTTCTCATGGTTTCAGGACTCACCACAATCAACTCTATAGCGAACATAAGACAATGTTAACGTATTTGCCCGAGATGTCCAGTCTAGCCACAATATTTTCACTGAACAAACACATTTGCAACAGTTAAGTAACGTTCGAACATGAATGTTAACTTCAAGAACACAAAGGTTTACGCACATGAAGTGTAGGATAGAATGCGTCGGTTCTTAACTGCGAAATCACGGACACTTCAATTTGCCGATTACAGCGCCATCTACCACGGATGGGAAAAAATAGTTTCTCTAAACATTACGTATTTTTTGGCGTGGAATCCGTATATGCAATGTAGGTTAGCGCGGAATAGGGCTGCAGTTTCAAAAGGTTCAGAACGAACACAAGAAGAGGATAGGCACAGGAAGAATCAATACTGTAGCTGTAAATTGTCGTAACTGTGTTGAAAAGAACAAGAGTTCCAAGCGTTAATAGAAAGCACCGAACTTCAAATCGTCGTACATACAGAAAGCTGGATAATGCAGCAAATAAATTCAGTCAAATTTTTGACATAAGACTTCACAATGTTCAGAAATGTTGGACTAAATACAGTTGGTGGTTGTGTATTTATTTCTGTCGTAAGTACTTTACCTTATAAGTTAAATTGAAGTAGATAGTACCTGTTATTTAGTATGGGTAGAGGTTATACTTGACAACTGCAGCAAATTAATAATTCGTTCCTCCTCCTGAGATAATACAGTCAACTGTTCAAATGTGTGTGAATTCCTAAGGGACCAAACTGCTGAGGCCATCGGTCCCTACACTTAGACACAGCTTAAACTAACTTAGACCAACTTATGCTAAGAACAACGCACAACCCATGTCCGAGGGAGGGTTCGAATCTCCGGCGGGAGCGGCCGCGTAATCCGTGACATGGCGCCTCAAATCACGCGGCCAGTCCGCGCGGCGATGATACAGTCGCTGACCAGTTCAAAGAAAACTTGAGTCTCATTTCGAACAGGTACCCCGGTCATGCAATTACAATTAGTGGTGACTTCAAATTACTCTCGATATATTGGCGAAAATACACTCCTGGAAATGGAAAAAAGAACACATTGACACCGGTGTGTCACACCCACCATACTTGCTCCGGACACTGCGAGACGGCTGTACAAGCAATGATCACACGCACGGCACAGCGGACACACCAGGAACCGCGGTGTTGGCCGTCGAATGGCGCTAGCTGCGCAGCATTTGTGCACCGCCGCAGTGTCAGCCAGTTTGCCGTGGCATACGGAGCTCCATCGCAGTCTTTAACACTGGTAGCATGCCACGACAGCGTGGACGTGAACCGTATGTGCAGTTGGTGATCGTCGAGGGGACACTGAATAGTGCACGGTACATCCAAACCGTCATCGAACCCATCGTTCTACCATTCCTAGACCGGCAAGGGAACTTGCTGTTCCAACAGGACAATGCACGTCCGCATGTATCCCGTGCCACCCAACGTGCTCTAGAAGGTGTAAGTCAACTACCCTGGCCAGCAAGATCTCCGGATCTGTCCCCCATTGAGCATGTTTGGGACTGGATGAAGCGTCGTCTCACGCGGTCTGCACGTCCAGCACGAACGCTGGTCCAACTGAGGCGCCATGTGGAAATGGCATGGCAAGCCGTTCCACAGGACTACATCCAGCATCTCTACGATCGTCTCCATGGGAGAATAGCAGCCTGCATTGCTGCGAAAGGTGGATATACACTGTACTAGTGCCGACATTGTGCATGCTCTGTTGCCTGTGTCTATGTGCCTGTGGTTCTGTCAGTGTGATCATGTGATGTATCTGACCCCAGGAATGTGTCAATAAAGTTTCCCCTTCCTGGGACAATGAATTCACGGTGTTCTTATTTCAATTTCCAGGAGTGTACATGTTCAAAATTCAGTGGTAGGCATAAAATGTAGTACGAAATCGTAGTGAATGCCTTCTCAGAAGTTTGTTTCGATCATCTAGTTGAGGAGCCCACTCGAAGTATAAATGCTTGCGAAAACATACTTGACGCCTTGTTGTTGTTGTTCTTGTCTTCAGACTTGAGACTGGTTTGATGCCTTAGCAACAAATAATCCTGACCAAATAGGTTCAAAATGGTTCAAATGGCTCTGAGCACTATGGGACTTAACTTCTGAGGTCATAAGTCGCCTAGAACTTAGAACTACTGAAACATAACTAACCTAAGGACATCACACACATCCATGCCCGAGGCAGGATTCGAACCTGCGACCGTAGCGGTCGCGCGGTTCCAGACTGTAGCGCCTAGAACCGCTCGGCCACTCCGGCCGGCTGACCAAGTAGGGAGCATCATGACAGCTACAGGGATAAGTAACCACAAGGTTGTTGTAGCTAGACTGAATTAAGTAAAATCCAAAGCCGGCAAAAATAAACCCAAAATATATCTATTTGGAAAAGTAATTAAAATTTCGCTTTGCGTCTTCCTAAGAGACAGTCTCCACTCCTTTGAGTCTGAGTATGTAAGCGTAGACCGGACGTGGTTTGAATTCAGAGAAATCATATCGACCTCAGTTGAGAGATACACCATGTGATCAAAAGTATCCGGACACCCCCAAAAACATTCGTTATTCATATTAGGGGCATTGTGCTGCCACCTACTGCTAGGTACTCCATATCAGGGACCTCAGTAGTTATTAGACATCGTGAGAGAGCAGAATGGGGCGCTCCACGGAACTCACGGACTTCGAACGTGATCAGGTAATTGGATTTCACTTCTGTCATACGTCTGTACGTGCGATTTACACACACTTAAACATCCCTAGGCCAACTGTTTCCGATGTGATAGTGAAGTGGAAACGTGAAGGGAAACATACAGCACAAAAGCGTAGAGGCCTACCTGGTCTGTTGACTGACAGAAACCGCCGTCGAAAAGGGCCATAATGAGTAATAAGTGGACATCTCTCCGGACCATCACACAGGAATTCCAAAAGCATCAGGATCCACTGCAGGTACTGTGACAGTTACGCGGGAGGTGATAAAACGTATTTCATGGTCGAGAGGCTGCTAATAAGCCCAAATCTCGCTGGTAAATGCCAAACCCCGCCTCGCTTGGTGTAAGGAGCCTAAACACTGGACGATTGAACAGTGGAAAAACGTTGTGTGGAGTGACGAATCACGGTACACAAAGTGGCGATCCAATGGCAGGGTGTGGGTATGGCGATTGCCCGGTGAACGTCACCTGGCAGCGTGTGTAATGCCAACAGTAAAATTCGGATGCCGTGGTGTTATGGTGTGGCCATGTTTTTCATGGAGTGGGCTTGTACATTTGTTGTTTTGCGTGGTGCTATCACAACACAGGCCTACATTGATGTTTTAAGCAGCCGGCCGTGGTGGCCGAGCGGTTCTAGGCGCTTCAGTCTGATACGGCGCGACCACTACGGTCGCAGGTTTGAATCCTGCCTCGGGCATGGATGTGTGTGATGTCCTTAGGTTAGTTAGGTTTAAGTAGTTCTACGTTCTAGGGGACTGATGACATCAGATGTTAAGTCCCGTAGTGCTCAGAGCCATTTTAACCATTTGATGTTTTAAGCAACTTCTTGCTTCCCACTCTTGAAGAGCAAATCGAGGAAAGCGATTGCATCGTTCAGTACGATCGAGCACCTGTTGATAATGCGTGGCCTGTGGCGGAGTGGTTACAAGACTCTAAGATCCCCGTAATGGACTGGCCTGCAGAGTGTCTTGACATGAATCTTATAGAACACATTTGGGTTTTGGAACGCCGACCTACTGCCAGGCCTCACCGACTGGCATCGATACCTCTCCTCAGTGCAGCACTCCGTAAAGAATGGACTGCCATTCCCCAAGAAACCTTCCAGCACCCGATTGTGCTGCGAGACTGAAAGCTGTCATCAAGGCTAAGGTTGGGCCAACACCATATTGAATTCCAGCATTACCGACGGAGGGCGACACGAACTTGTTAGTCATTTTTAGTCAGGTGTCCGGATAGTTTTGATGACATAGTGTATATAACGGCACCAAATAAATATGCAGGAAATGATACTGATTCCCCATGGTACACAAAACAAGTCTGGACGCTACGACTGAAGCAGTGAAAAAAGCATGCCAGACTGAAAAGAACGCAAAATCCTCACGGCAGGAGAAGTTTTGCAGAAGCTCGAAATTTAGTGCGAATTTCAATGCAAGATATTTTTAGTAGTTTTCACAATAGAACTCTGTCTCTAAATTTGGCAGCAAATCCAAACAGATTATGGTCGTATGTAAAGTACACCAGTGGCGTGACGCAATCAATACCCTCACCACATAAGAACAATGGTGATGTTATTGATGACAGAGCCCTAAAGCAGAGTTACTAAACATTATTTTCCGAAATTCCTCCACAAAAGACGATGCAGGAATAATTCTACTATCCGAATCAAAAACTTAGAAGTAGATCGGTGTAGCGAAGCAGCTTAAAACATTTATAAAGGCAGAGCTTCTGGTCCAGATTGTATATCAATATGGTTCCTTTCAGAACATGCTGATACAATAGATCCTTACTTAACAATCATATACAACCACTCGCTCATAGAAAGATCCCTATCCGAAGATAGGAAAGTTTCTCATACCGCAGAAGGCAGCAGGTGTAATCCACCGAATTATAGAATCTTATCACTAACGGCGATTTGCAATATGATTTCGTAACATACATTGTACTCGAAAATTATGATCATCTCGAAGAAGGCGATTTACTGACAAAATGTCCAACACGGATTCAAAAAAATATCGTTGATGCGAAACAAAATTAGCTCATTATTCTCAGGAGGTCAAATTGATCTCATATTTTTTTATTTCCAGAAGTCTTTTGAGACCATTCCTCACAAAGAGCTTCTAATGAAATTGCGTTCCTATGGAGTGCCTCTCAGTTGTGAGACCTGATTTCTGATATCCTTTTAGAAAGGATTAGAGTTCGTAATTACTGCCGGAAAATAATCGAGTAAAAGAGAAGTAATAACTGGCGTTCCTCAAAGGAAGTGTTTCAGGCTCATTGTTGTTCCTGATGTACATAAAACATTTAGGAGACAATCTGAGGAGACCTTTTAGGTGGCTTCCAGACTATGCTGTCATTTACCGCCTTGTTAAGTCATCAGATGATCAAAAGGAATTGAAAAATGATGTAGTCAAGATGTCTATATGGTGCAAATAGCGGCGATTGACTAAATCGTGAAAGGTGTGAAGTCATCCACATGAGCACTAACAAGAATTCCGTAGGTTTCAGTTATACTATAAGCTCTAAACTCAACTAAATAGTTAGGGATTACAGTCAGGAAGAACTTAAATTGGAAAGACCACATAGATAATGTTGTGCGGAAAGGAAATCAAAGACTGCTGTGTGGTGTGGGATCCGCATCACATAGGACTGACGGAGCACATCAAAAAGTTCAAAGAAGGGCAGTTTGTTTCGCATTATCGGGACATAAAAGAGAGAGTTCCATGGACATGACACATAAATTGGGGTGGGAGTAATTAAAGCTCCTTTTTAAAGGGGCTGAACCGTTTTATGACATGTCAATCACCAACCTTCTTCTCAGAGACTGAAAAGATTTAGTTGAATCTCACCTACAAGGAAAGAAATGCTCATAATAATAAAATATGAGGAACTAGAACTCGCTTTTTAAAGATTTAAGTGTTCGTTTTTACCTCACGCTGCACGAGAGTGGAACGGTAGAAAAGCAGAGTAAAGGTGGTTCGATGAACCTTCTGTCTGCACTTAATTGTGAAATGCAGAGTAGTCATACTTTTGTGTTAGCAGAAGAGCCAACACCGTGTTACGAGTAGAGGCCGAAATGCACGCGTTTTAGCTAACGCAGGCTGGCGTGAGGAAGGAAGAACTATACTGACGTGAGGTCTGGAACATGACAAGGAATGAGAATTCAGAAAACGGACGTAATTAGTTTGATACTTAACTTTAATCCATTTATGATGAACGTCGCTCTTGACTGTACATGATTCACAGTCTCTGTTCAGAATACATTCTTGAAGATAGTTCTTATAGTAACTGAATATGGCGCCTTGCTAGGTCGTAGCAAATGACGTAGCTGAAGGCTATGCTAAACTGTCGTCTCTGCAAATGAGAACGTATGTAGACAGTGAACTATCGCTAGCAAAGTCGGTTGTACAACTGGGGCGAGTGCTAGGAAGTCTCTCTAGACTAGCCCTGCCGTGTGGCGGCGCTCGGTCTGCAATCACTGATAGTGGCGACACGCGGGTCCGACATATACTAACGGACCGCGGCCGCTTTAAAGGCTATCACCTAGCAAGTGTGGTATCCGGCGGTGACACCACACATACAGATTTAGAAAGTTGTAGATGTAGAAAAATAAGTGGTTCCCATGTAAAAAGTTGACCCTATGAACGCAAGAGGGCTAGTTAGGGCGTGGCCAGTTCCAGTACAGACAGCGGTCCTCTTTAGTTATATTAACTTTTTACCTAGAATATTTTGTTGATGCTATGCGTCATTTTCAAGATATTTAGTTGTCTCCAGTTGAAACAAACACACTGTACATGCAATCACGTCCATGGGATACGACGGGAAACACTCTCCCACCCATTCTCTCTATATACTGCAATAGGGTGCTGACATAAAATCACATCATTAGCAGAGAATAACATAGCAGTCAGTGGTCTCTCTCTTGGAAGATTTGACAGTATCAATGGGTTTTATATCAACAACGATTTTGTGAGTAACGCCTTTCTGATAGAATTCTACTTTCCATTTCTTTGACCGAATTATCTCCGTTTTTAATTTTCACCGAAAGTATGTACAGGGTGTTTCAGAAATGACCGGTATATTGGAAACGGCAAAAAAAACTAAACGAGAAGCGATAGAAATACACCGTTTGTTGCAATATGCTTGGGACAACAGTACATTTTCAGGCAGACGAACTTTCGTAATTACAGTAGTTACAATTTTCAACAACAGATGGCGCTGCGGTCTGGGAAACTCTATAGTACGATATTTTCCACATATCCACCATGCGTAGCAATAATATGGCGTAGTCTCTGAATGAAATTACCCGAAACCTTTGACAACGTGTCTGGCGGAATGGCTTCACATGCAGATGAGATGTACTGCTTCAGCTGTTCAATTGTTTCTGGATTCTGGCGGTACACCTGGTCTTTCAAGTGGCCCCACAGAAAGAAGTCACAGGGGTTCATGTCTGGCGAATAGGGAGGCCAATCCACGCCGCCTCCTGTATGTTACGGATAGCCCAAAGCAATCACACGATCATCGAAATATTCATTCAGGAAATTAAAGACGTCGGCCGTGCGATGTTGCCGGGCACCATCTTGCATAAACCACGAGGTATTGGCAGTGTCGTCTAAGGCAGTTTGTACCGCCACAAATTCACGAAGAATGTCCAGATAGCGTGATGCAGTAATCGTTTCGGATCTGAAAAATGGGCCAATGATTCATTTGGAAGAAATGGCGGCCCAGACCAGTACTTTTTGAGGATGCAGGGACGATGGGTCTGCAACATGGGGCTTTTCGGTTCCCCATATGCGCCAGTTCTGTTTATTGACGAAGCCGTCTAGGTAAAAATAAGCTTCGTCAGTAAACCAAATCTGCCCACATGCATATCGCCGTCATCAATCCTGTGCACTATATCGTTAGCGAATGTCTCTCGTGCAGCAATGGTAGCGGCGCTGAGGGGTTGCCGCGTTTGAATTTTGTATGGATAGAGGTGTAAACTCTGGCGCATGAGACGATACGTGGACGTTGGCGTCATTTGGACCGTAGCTGCAACACGGCGAACGGAAACCCGAGGCCGCTGTTGGATCACCTGCTGCACTAGCTGCGCGTTGCCCTCTGTGGTTGCCGTACGCGGTCGCCCTACCTTTCCAGCACGTTCATCCGTCACGTTCCCAGTCCGTTGAAATTTTTCAAACAGATCCTTTATTGTATCGCTTTTCGGTCCTTTGGTTACATTAAACCTCCGTTGAAACCTTCGTCTTGTTGCAACAACACTGTGTTCTAGGCGGTGGAATTCTAACACCAGAAAAATCCTCTGTTCTAAGGAATAAACCATGTTGTCTACAGCACACTTGCACGTTGTGAACAGCACACGCTTACTGCAGAAAGACGACGTACAGAATGGCGCACCCACAGACTGCGTTGTCTTCTATATCTTTCACATCACTTGCAGCGCCATCTGTTGTTGAAAATTGTAACTACTGTAATTTCGAAAGTTTGTCCGCCTGCAAATGTACTGTTGTCCCAAGCATATTGCAACAAACGGTGTATTTCTATCGCTGCTCGTTTAGTTTTTATTGCCGTTTCAAATATACCGGTCATTTTTGAAACACCCTGTATGTACACACAGTTATGTATATTAGAAGTTAGGCGTTATGTGGTACGTGTTATACATGATATTTTATCCTTGAAGCATAACGGGTTACACGTTTTTTAATAACATTCTGACACCAGATTGACGTCATTTCCTGGAGAGGGAAAACTGCATATTATAACGTTCTTGCCTTATGGCGTAATGCATTTCGTGTTAGCTGTTAAGCGTTAGTTGTTACTGAGTCTTAATTGTATGCAAATTGGAGGAGGAGGAGAGGCGGATTAAGGAAAGGTGTTATTCGTGTCAGTTGTTCGCCAACAGCTGCGACGAGTGAAAGTTTCTTCCAGACGGGGATTCGAGCCCAGGATCTCCCGCTTACTGTGCAGTAGCGATAGCCTGGACACCGTGTTTAGTGCAACTGTGCAGACTACTTCGGCACGCCTGTGGACCGACCCACATTTCAACCTAGCGCCACCTGATGTGTCGGCAGCGGGGCCAACACCTTGTAGATCGAAGTGGCTGAAAGTGCACGCTAAACTAACGCAGACGGGCGTGAAGTACTGGAACATGAGACTTATTAATGAATAAGAAGAAAAGTACGTAGCTGGAATAATATACTTAACTTTATTCTCTTGTTGGAATACATCTCTTGAATAGTAGTAAGCTATAAGCACTGATACAAATGGCGCCTTGCTAGGTAGTAGCTATGGAATAAGCTGAAGGCTATTCTATCAGTCTCTCGGCAAATGAGAGGAAGACTTGGTAGGTCTGGTCGCAAGCTATGTCGTCCGTACAACTGGGGCGAGGTCATGTCCGTGTCTTGTGACCTGCCATGTGGTGGCGCTAGGATTGCGATTACACAGTGGCGACACGCGGGTCCGACATGTACTACAGGACCGCGGCCGATTTAAGTTACCACCTAGCAAGTGTGGTGTCTAGCGGTGACACCACATTCCTCCCCCGCAAATCGGCGAACGGTCGTGAGATAAGGCTTCCGCCCGCCGTGGGGAGGACCCCATGTTGACGTATGCGATGAGGTGGGGAGCCTAACAACAGGCGAGGCTGTGCCACCCGCACCCGGCCATTCGGTCCGAGGGGAGCTAGGAAACGCCTGCAAACCTAGTCCAGGGTGCACGTCAACATGAGGTGTATGCGCACGTAATGAGACAGAAGGGTCGACCTCCATGTGGTCGGAGCACCCGACGGGCGAAGACGACATCTGGTCCGGAGCGGGCAAGAGGTCCATGGCGGAGGACGGCTGGGCACGGGAAGCGAGCGGCGGCGCGTGACCCAGTGAGGCGCCAGGCGGCTGCAGCGAAGCGTCCGCTGCGGGCGGCGCCGGCGGCGGCTGCGGTGGCGGCGGCGCGACGCCATGTGGCAAAATGGAAGGCAGCGTCGGTAACACCTGGGGATGAGGCGAGCCAGTAGATGGGTCCCCAAGGCGCTGACCTGACGGCTCCGTCGCTGAAAGCAGACGGGGAGCGGCAGAACCCAGGCGACGACAGAGGCGCAGCTGATTGAGATGCCGACGCACCTCACCAGAGGCCCCCAAAACCAAATACATCGCGCGGCCGAGGCAGCGAAGAATGCGCTCTGCGAGCCAACGCCGTGAACCGCGATAGTTGCGATAATAGACAACGTCGCCAGGAGCAAAAGCAGGAGCCTGCCGCTGCACAGGAACCTGATGCGGCGGATGTAGCAAAGACATCAGGGTGCGATGAGATCGACCATGGAGCAATTCAGCCGGCGAGCGACCATCGCGGGGCTGAGAGCGATACGAAGACAAAAAGAGCAACAAAGCGTCCTCCCGAGAATGCGACTCTTTCAATTTCAACATCTGGGACTTGAAAGTCCGGACCAATCGTTCAGCGGCACCGTTTGACTGAGGCGAAAACGGCGCGGACGTCAGATGTTGAATACCATTGGCCTTGCAGAATGACTGAAATTCTGCGGACATGAATTGTGGGCCATTGTCGGAAACAAGAGTCTGCGGAAGACCTTCAATGCAAAAGATAGCAGACAAGGCTTGGATTGTGGCAGAAGACGTCGTGGAAGACATCCGGACAACAAAAGGAAAATTACTGAAAGCATCGACCACAACCAACCATCGAGCATTCCAGAATGGACCAGCAAAAACGATGTGCAAGCGTTGCCAAGGGGAAGTGGCGTTCGGCCATGCAAAGAATTTACGCGGCGGTGCGGATTGGTGTTCGGCACACGCCACGCAAGAGGAGCACATATTCGTAATCGCAGCATCGATTCCGAACCAAGTACAGTGCTGACGAGCAAGTTGTTTCGTACGCACTATACCCCAATGTCCTTGGTGAAGAAGCTTTAAGACAGAGGACTGCAACGAACGTGGGACCACGACTCTGGACTGATCATTATCGGAACGCAACAACAAAACACCACGTCGTACAAAAAGTCTCTCCTTGTGAGCAAAAAAACGGCGAACCAAAGGATCTTCGATCCGTGACTTGGACAAGGGCCATTGCGTAGCAACAAAACGCAAAACAGTAGCAAGGACAGGGTCAGCAGCTGTGGCTGTAGCTACACGACGAAAATCAATCGGAAACGATGCGACCACGTCATCGGCTTCCGAATCAATGAACATGCAAGCAAGTTCGGAAGAATCGAATGCCTTATCCTCAGCAACAGGCAAACGGGACAACGCATCAGCGTTGCCGTGCTTAGCAGTGGACCGATACAAGATATCGTAGCGGTACTGCGAGAGAAAAAGTGACCAGCGAATGAATTTCTGCGCTGTACGCGGAGGTACAGGCTTGTTCGGATGAAAAAGCGATGTCAAAGGTTTGTGGTCCGTGATGATTGAAAGTGACGACCATACAAGAAGTCATGGAACTTGGTAACACCAAACACGAGAGCTAAAGCTTCTTTCTCCATTTGTGAATAATTTCTTTGCGCAGATGAGAGCAATTTGGACGCAAAGGCAATAGGGCGATCATGCGAGCCATCTTTGTGCGCAAGCACAGCACCGATCCCGAAATCCGATGCATCTACCATCAACAAAAGGGGTTTTCGGGGATCGAATGGCGTAAGGCAAGTATTTGAAAGTAACGCCGATTTCAACTGGCGAAAGGCGCGTTCGCATTCCGTCGTCCAGACGAACGGAACACCTTTACGGCGTAAGCGATGAAGCGGAGCTGAAATGGAAGAAGCATTGCGCAAAAATTTATGATAATAATTTATTTTACCCAACACACTCTGTAGCTGTTTCAAATTCTGCGGAGCAGGTAAGTCCTGTATGGCACGGAGGTGCTCTGGACTCGGATGTATACCTTGGGCATTTATGACATGCCCCAGGTAGGGTAAGTCCCGAGCAAAGAACACACATTTGTCCTTTCTCAAGCGAAGACCATTCTGACGCAATACCTGAAATAATGTTCGGAGATTTTGCAAATGTTCTGCTTCAGTCTGTCCTGAGATCACAATATCGTCCAGATAGTTCGCAGCAGTAGGGACCGACGCACAAATAGTTTGTAAATATTGCTGAAACAATGCAGGGGCGGATGCACACCCGAATGGCAGTCTTTTGAAGCGATACAAGCCAAGATGCGTGTTTACCACCAAGACGCGCTGGGAGTCTTCGTCCACAGGTATCTGCAAGTACGCATCTGCTAGGTCCAATTTTGAAAAATATTTTCCCGGGCACAGTTTGTCAAAAAGATCTTCCGGGCGGGGCAAAGGAAAAGTAGCAGTCACAAGTTGTGGATTCACAGTTGCCTTGAAGTCCACACAAAGTCTCAGTTTTCCGGAAGGTTTTGGCAAAATTACTAAGGGCGAGGCCCAGAGAGAAGCCTGCACTCGTTCAATTACACCTTGAGATTCTAAATCGGCCAATGTTCTTGCGACCTCATCACGCAATGCGTGGGGAACATTGCGCGCTCTGAAAAATTTCGGTTGCGCGTTGTCTTTCAATTCCAAATGTGCAGCATAGTTCTTAGCGCAACCAAGGCCCGGTGCAAAAATGTCTGCAAATTCTTCACAAAGACTAGAAACACTGGCGGAAGGCACAGTCTGATTCACTGATAGGACCTGATTTACTATAGACAAATTAAACAATTGAAACAAATCTAAGCCAAACAAGTTCACTGCAGTAGAAGAACGAAGAACGTAAAATGATACAAGTTTTGTTTGTCCCTCGTATGTTGCAAGAAGGCTGCACTGTCCTAACACAGGGATCGGCTGTCCTGAGTAACTAGTTAACTTAACATTTGCGGCACGCAATGGCGGTTTGCCCAGTTGTTTGTACGTGTCGTGATTGAGCTATGAAACTGCAGCTCCGGTATCGAGCTGGAATGGGATCACTTGGCCTTCAAAGTCTAAGTCCACAAAAAGTTTATTGTCCTGCTGACGACAAGAGCGACTGTCACGTGCAAATTGAACTGATACAGGTACAGAAGCACTTGCGACTTTACGGGATTTCCTGCGACGTCGACACACACTTTGAGTGGGACGAACACAGTCACTGTTAGCTAAAGTGTCACTGGACGGGTGGGAATGAACTACATTAATGTCCATGGGCGAAGGTCCACGAGCCTGATTGTCCTGGGTTCGATTCCGGCGCGAAGCAAAAGGCCTGGAATTATTGCGATTGTCTGATCTAAGCTTTTTCTGGCAAACACTTTGTACATGTCCTTTCTTTTGACAGTAAAAGCAAATAGCTTGGCGTGACGGGCAATTTTCACGCGAATGTCTAGTTGCACACCGCGGGCATGATTTCACTGCAGTTGCTTGCTTACGCGGCGCACGTGTTTGCGAGCGCGGCTGCGACGGGCGCGAGAGCCGCTTAGCGTCCCGTGCAGCGGGCCCGGCGGGCTGATTAATGTGACACACTGCTGGCGAAGTTTCAAATGAGTCCTGAGCAAAGTCAAGTGTGTCTTGCCTGTCCAAAATGTCTATCACTTGTTGCAGGGAGGGATTAACTAGTTTCAAAATCTGTTCCCTTATGCGAACATCAGAAACGTTCTGTGCTATTGCATCACGCACCATAGTATCTGAATATGGGAGGCCACATTCACATTCAAAGGCGCACTCCCTAGTAAGTCCTTGCAAAGTTGCAACCCACTCCCTATTAGTCTGACCGGCCGTACGTTTTGTACGAAAGAACGTATACCGTTTTGCAACTACATTTACTGTTTCTTTGAAATAGGCATCTAAAGCCGACAAAATTTCCTCGTAGGTCAGAGTTGCTACGTCGCGTCGGGGAAACAATTTCACTATCACACGGTAGGTAGACACACCGACACAAGAAAGCAAAAACGGCTGCCGCTCTTTACCTTGTATTCTGTACGCGGCGAGATGAAACTGGAACTGGCTGGCCCACTCAGTCCAGGTTTCGCACGTGGCCTCAAAGGGCCTAAATGGCGGCGCGACAGCGTTGTGTGGCTGCGGTAGCGATGAAGCGGCGGCTGCCGCATCGGTTTGCAGCGCACGTTGACCCTGGACGAGCTGTCCAAGGGCTTCCAATAACGCCTGCGTCTGCTGATTCTGCAAGCGAAAAAATTCGGACAGTACATCTGGAGATTGTGGCGAAGCCATGACACAAGCAAATCAGAGCACAAAAAGGGAAAAAGAACAAATCAGTCCAAAGCAGAAAAAACACTTTCTCTCGTCGCCATGTGATGTGTCGGCAGCGGGGCCAACACCTTGTAGATCGAAGTGGCTGAAAGTGCACGCTAAACTAACGCAGACGGGCGTGAAGTACTGGAACATGAGACTTATTAATGAATAAGAAGAAAAGTACGTAGCTGGAATAATATACTTAACTTTATTCTCTTGTTGGAATACATCTCTTGAATAGTAGTAAGCTATAAGCACTGATACAAATGGCGCCTTGCTAGGTAGTAGCTATGGAATAAGCTGAAGGCTATTCTATCAGTCTCTCGGCAAATGAGAGGAAGACTTGGTAGGTCTGGTCGCAAGCTATGTCGTCCGTACAACTGGGGCGAGGTCATGTCCGTGTCTTGTGACCTGCCATGTGGTGGCGCTAGGATTGCGATTACACAGTGGCGACACGCGGGTCCGACATGTACTACAGGACCGCGGCCGATTTAAGTTACCACCTAGCAAGTGTGGTGTCTAGCGGTGACACCACACCACCTGTCCTCAACTCTTCTCCATGTCCTCCATGCTCGCTACTTAGAGATTCCCACTAAACGTCGGGTGTTACCGTGCATCTGCGATGAATGTGGTGGATCAATTGCCCATCGAGGCGATCAGTTATATCAGAGCGTTGTGTCTGTTCTTTCTGACTGTCCACCACATTCAAGATAGATGACGCTAATGGGGACTGTGGGTCGGCCGAGAGCCGTGGGGTGATTTTCGGTGCAGTTCCGATAGACACTGTGTTCTGGTGACGCAGGGATTAACACAACTGCCTCGTAAGCAAAAGATACAGAGTTCGAATGCCGGTTCAATCACAGTTAGTATTTGGTAAAATGTAGTGTCTAACGTAACGTGTCTAACGTCACTCCTACCAAAATCCTTGAGTAGTGGCACATCACGCCATTGTTAAGTAAGAGGTGGCGTGGGGATTGAACTGGATGGACTTGCGACAACTGTCGCTCAGACTTGATTCTTTGCCGGTGCCCATTCTGGGACTTGTAAAGTATGCGTTTAAAGTAGATTTCGGCCGGTGACAAAATGCTGGAGTTCAGTCATAAGCACTTAATATGCGAAGTGAGAAAATAGGCTGGAAGAGGCGTGTTATCAGTCTATTTATTACTTGAATGAAGTGATATTCTCGCCGCTGAAGATCTTTCGGTTATGAATCATAATTTGCTGGAATTTTCTCAGCTTGGAGATGAGGTGTGATAACTCACAAGTGACAAAGAATATTAACTGAATCTTCCCAACAATGATTAGCTATGTTGAGGCATTGTTACAAAATGAACTCTTACGTGAGTGAAGTTTTAGTGTGTGGCATTTCTGCCACTGTTATCGCTTCACACACGTTTAACCACCCTTGGAAAATTTTGATATGAGTCATGTTTGATCTGATTTCGATGTAATTACGAATGTACAGGGTGTTTCAAAAATGACCGGTATATTGAAACGGCAATAAAAACTAAACGAGCAGCGACAGAAATACACCGTTTGTTGCAATATGCTTGGGACAACAGTACATTTGCAGGCGGACAAACTTTCGAAATTACAGTAGTTGCAATTTTCAACAACAGATGGCGCTGCAAGTGATGTGAAAGATATAGAAGACAACGCAGTCTGTGGGTGCGCCATTCTGTACGTCGTCTTTCATCTGTAAGCGTGTGCTGTTCACAACGTGCAAGTGTGCTGTAGACAACATGGTTTATTCCTTAGAACAGAGGATTTTCCTGGTGTTGGAATTCCACCGCCTAGAACACAGTGTTGTTGCAACAAGACGAAGTTTTCAACGGACGTTTAATGTAACCAAAGGACCGAAAAGCGATACAATAAAAGACCTGTATGAAAAATTTCAACGGACTGGGAACGTGACGGATGAACGTGCTGGAAAGGTAGGGCGACCGCGTACGGCAACCACAGAGGGCAACACGCAGCTAGTGCAGCAGGTGATCCAACAGCGGCCTTGGGTTTCCGTTCGCCGTGTTGCAGCTACGGTCCAAATGACGCGAACGTCCACGTATCGTCTCATGCGCCAGAGTTTACACCTCTATCCATACAAAATTCAAATGCGGCATCCCCTCAGCGCCGCTACCATTGCTGCACGAGAGACAAAAAAATGGTTCAAATGGCTCTGAGCACTATGGGACTCAACTGCTGTGGTCATAAGTCCCCTAGAACTTAGAACTACTTAAACCTAACCAACCTAAGGACATCACACACATCCATGCCCGAGGCAGGATTCGAACCTGCGACCGTAGCAGTCGCACGGTTCCGGACTGCGCGCCTAGAACCGCGAGACCACCGCGCCCGGCACACGAGAGACATTCCCTAATGATATAGTGCACAGGATTGATGACGGCGATATGCATGTGGGCAGCATTTGGTTTACTGACGAAGCTTATTTTTACCTGGACGGCTTCGTCAATAAACAGAACTGGCGCATATGGGGAACGGAAAAGCCCCATGTTGCAGTCCCATCGTCCCTGCATCCTCAAAAAGTACTGGTCTGGGCCGCCATGTCTTCCAAAGGAATCATTGGCCCATTTTTCAGATCCGAAACGATTACTGCATCACGCTATCTGGACATTCTTCGTGAATTTGTGGCGGTACAAACTGCCTTAGACGACACTGCCAACACCTCGTGGTTTATGCAAGATGGTGCCCGGCCACATCGCACGGCCGACGTCTTTAATTTCCTGAATGAATATTTCGATAATCGTGTGATTGCTTTAGGCTATCCGAAACATACAGGAGGCGGCGTGGATTGGCCTCCCTATTCGCCAGACATGAACCCCTGTGACTTCTTTCTGTGGGGACACTTGAAAGACCAGGTGTACCGCCGGAATCCAGAAACAATTGAACAGCTGAAGCAGTACATCTCATCTGCATGTGAAGCCATTCCGCCAGACACGTTGTCAAAGGTTTCGGGTAATTTCTTTCAGAGACTACGCCATATTATTGCTACGCATGGTGGATATGTGGAAAATATCGTACTATAGAGTTTCCTAGACCGCAGCGCCATCTGTTGTTGAAAATTGTAACTACTGTAATTTCGAAAGTTTGTCTGCCTGAAAATGTACTGTTGTCCCAAGCATATTGCAACAAACGGTGTATTTCTATCGCTGCTCGTTTAGTTTTTATTGCCGTTTGAAATATACCGGTCATTTTTGAAACACCCTGTATAGACACTTATTTTGATAACACTCGGCCACCACAATATGGATAACTTGTATAAGAGTTACTGTCTCTTTATTTTTAGTTGTACTGAAATTCCCTGAACATGACTGTGTTGTAGAATTCACATGCTGAACCGCAACGAAGTCAAAACTGCACTCAAGGTAAGTTCAATTGTGTTTTTCAGGATGAGGAAAAGCGGCTGGCCTTCAGGGACGCCGTGCTGGCAAGTAGGTAAGCATCGGTACTGTTTCATGCACGCCTTTGAAGTGCTGCTTACTTTAATAGTGTTATACGTCAGAAAGTACATTCATTGTTATTACATGACATTTCAATTTTTCTCAGGGTTGAGCGACGTATTCTGTTGTGTTTTTGAGAAACACAATTGATAAATTGATACTAAGAATTAACCTGGCCATGAGAGTATTTAGAAATGTACGAACATGGTGAATAGGGCTGCCAAAAAATAGCATCCTTGTGTATGGAATAATTATTACTAGTGTATGCAGACTTTTTCGAATATTTTCCCAGTATAAGGTAGGAGCAAGCAACACTATAGTAAGACAGTGTTTTGAGATGTGGCCTGCTTTTGACGCACTGGTGGAATGTTATGATACACTTGGCACTTTGGCGGGAGCAGATAATGTCGAAGGTCGGTCGTACAGGTGAGCATTGATCAGTCCCACAGCCATTGGGGAGCAGACAGATTGGTGCCTGATTGTGTTAGCAGCAGGGGTCTTCAGATCTGAGCAGTTAGGTCAATGCTCTACTGTGACACGACAGCCAGCACAGCTGCAGAGTATGAGCTCAGAGTTGCAACAAAAGCTGAACTCTTACATTCTTTCCAAATAATGCGCTCAATTGTAGCCCAGGAATGCAAAATGGCTGACCAAAATAAAGATCCAGTAGAAACCAATGTACAGAATGATGAGCTAACTGACATGGATATTATTAAGAGAGAATTACATAGTAAAGAATTTTTAATCCGAGTTTGTATCCTGGTTTCTGACGAGGAGATGAAGGCAGAATCGCCAGTTGTCGAGTTTGTAAAAACAGGGAAAGGGGAATTGTTAGAAATCAGTCTGAGTGATTCAATTCTTGTGAAAACGAGGATAATCCGGTAAGAACCGATTCAGTAGTGGAGCAATTAGCTCCAGAAATTCAGTAGGATGGGTAAAGAGTCTTTCCGTTGTCGTTAAGTGCCACGGTAGCTAACCTCAAGGAGGAATTGCGAAAAGACATGGAAGTTAAATAACCGAAATAGAAACCGAAATTGAGAACGGAAGTGCAATTACAAATCTGGAGTTGTTTAAATTTGAAATAGAAGGAAAGTGAGGTATTGGTCAACACTCGGCAGAACAACAGTTCGAGACAGAACCGATGAGTATTGTTGCTCAAGTAGATTCAAATATTTTTGCAGTGCACAGTAGTCTCTAGCAAAAAGTGGAAGGGGTTGGAAGAGAATAAAGCTGATTATTGCTACGGTAGAGATAGAGGTAAAGCAAGCAGTTTATGTACATAAAATTAACAGCAGTTTAACGAGCTAAAGTGTTTAAATAAGTTTGACACAGAGTAATATTTTTAAGGTGCATGTGACAGGGATGACTGATTACAAAGTGAGCAGCATATGAATCTTTCCAAAGACAACAGGTTGTGAATAATCACAAATTGGACGTGCAACTGACATAAAATGTACAAGAAATCTCTAAATTGTTAAGAAGGCGAGTACAGTTTTCGTCTGATACTTGGGTGGAATCAGCTTTCATTCGCGGTAGGTGTGTGTGTGTGTGTGTGTGTGTGTGTGTGTGTGTGTGTGTGTGAGTGTGTGTGTGAGTTCTTAAAGGACCAAACTGCAGAAGTCATCTGTCCCTAGACTTACACACTATTTAAACTACCGTAAACTATCCTATGCTAAGAAAAACACACACACCCATGCCTGAGGGGGGAATCGAACCTCCGGCGGGAGGTGAAAGGTAAGAAATTTAAACACTTCGATCCCCACGGAAACGACCAACCAGAGTTGTTCATACAGGAATTTGTTATCTGTATGTTGGTTGGAGTAAGAGAATATTTCTTTTGTTGTAAGGGATGGCGTTAGATGAACTATTGAGGTTTCCAGTACTTTTACTGATCTAATCTAATTTAAGGACCCATACTTAAAAGTACTTTTATCAGCAGAATTTCAGAGGAAGTTATTAGTGGAATCCTCGGGAGGTAGAAAATATTAAGCAGATCGTGGGTACATGAAAGAATTTTGCGAATTTTGAAGGAAGCGAGAAAAATATCATGACTCGAGTATGGCTGTTGAATAGTTCGCAGTAGGCATTCCGTACCCCCTGGGAACTGGTAGTCCCACTTTGTAACAATTCAAAAGCGGTGTGTGTGGTTCCTTGAATAGGTGGGACGCTTGGATGGCGTAGGCAGCAGTCAGCGCAACTTGCTATCGCACTTTGCAGAAGAGGTGAGGCCAGTAAGACTTGTGAGCAATAGAAGCCATACGCCTAACGCATATGACAGGCGACGGAATATCGCACAGAGTGAGGAAGAATTGCGATATTCCCGACACTGTCTTGGTGTGGTATTGGCTAGAGACAGAGAGGTACAATTTTCCAATAGGTAACGTTCATGAAAGAAGGTTGTATACATGGAAGAACCCTGGAGATACTAAAAGGTATCAGATAGATTATATAATGGTAAGACAGAGATTTAGGAACCAGGTTTTAAATTGTAAGACATTTCCAGGGGCAGATGTGGACTCTGACCACAATCTATTGGTTATGACCTGTAGATTAAAACTGAAGAAACTCCAAAAAGGTGGGAATTTAAGGAGATGGGACCTGGATAAACTGAAAGAACCAGAGGTTGTACAGAGTTTCAGGGAGAGCATAAGGGAACAATTGACAGGAATGGGGGAAAGAAATACAGTAGAAGAAGAATGGGTAGCTTTGAGGGATGAAGTAGTGAAGGCAGCAGAGGATCAAATAGGTAAAAAGACGAGGGCTAGTAGAAATCCTTGGGTAACAGAAGAAATATTGAATTTAATTGATGAAAGGAGAAAATATAAAAATGCAGTAAATGAAGCAGGCAAAAAGGAATACAAACGTCTCAAAAATGAGATCGACAGGAAGTGCAAAATGGCTAAGCAGGGATGGCTAGAGGACAAATGTAAGGATGTAGAGGCTTATCTCACGAGGGGTAAGATAGATACTGCCTACAGGAAAATTAAAGAGACCTTTGGAGAAAAGAGAACCACTTGCATGAACATCAAGAGCTCAGATGGCAACCCAGTTCTAAGCAAAGAAGGGAAAGCAGAAAGGTGGAAGGAGTATATAGAGGGTCTATACAAGGGCGATGTACTTGAGGACAATATTACGGAAATGGAAGAGGATGTAGGTGAAGATGAAATGGGAGATACGATACTGCGTGAAGAGTTTGACAGAGCACTGAAAGACCTGAATCGAAACAAGGCCCCCGGAGTAGACAACTTTCCATTGGAACTACTGGCGGCCTTGGGGGAGCCAGTCCTGACAAAACTCTACCATCTGGTGAGCAAGATGTATGAAACAGGCGAAATACCCTCAGACTTCAAGAAGAATATAATAATTCCAATCCCAAAGAAAGCAGGTGTTGACAGATGTGAAAATTACCGAACTATCAGTTTAATAAGCCACGGCTGCAAAATACTAACGCGAATTCTTTACAGACGAATAGAAAAACTAGTAGAAGCCGACCTCGGGGAAGATCAGTTTGGATTCCGTAGAAATACTGGAACACGTGAGGCAATACTGACCTTACGACTTATCTTAGAAGAAAGATTAAGTAAAGGCAAACCTACGTTTCTAGCATTTGTAGACTTAGAGAAAGCTTTTGACAATGTTAACTGGAATACTCTCTTTCAAATTCTAAAGGTGGCAGGGGTAAAATACAGGGAGCGAAAGGCTTTTTACAATTTGTACAGAAACCAGATGGCAGTTATAAGAGTCGAGGGACATGAAAGGGAAGCAGTGGTTGGGAAGGGAGTAAGACAGGGTTGTAGCCTCTCCCCGATGTTATTGAATCTGTATATTGAGCAAGCAGTAAAGGAAACAAAAGAAAAATTCGGAGTAGGTATTAAAATCCATGGAGAAGAAATAAAAACTTTCAGGTTTGCCCATGACATTGTAATTCTGTCAGAGACGGTAAAGGACTTGGAAGAGCAGTTGAACGGAATGGATCGTGTCTTGAAGGGAGGATATAAGATGAACATCAACAAAAGCAAAACGAGGATAATGGAATGTAGTCGAATTAAGTCGGGTGATGTTGAGGGTATTAGATTAGGAAATGAGACACTTAAAGTAGTAAAGGAGTTTTGCTATTTGGGGAGCAAAATAACTGATGATGGTCGAGGTAGAGAGGATATAAAATGTAGACTGGCAATGGCAAGGAAAGCGTTTCTGAAGAAGAGAAATTTGTTAACATCGAGTATAGATTTAAGTGTCAGGAAGTCATTTCTGAAAGTATTTGCATGGAGTGTAGCCATGTATGGAAGTGAAACATGGACGGTAAATAGTTTGGACAAGAAGAGAATAGAAGCTTTCGAAATGTGGTGCTACAGAAGACTGCTGAAGATTAGATAGGTAGATCACATAACTAATGAGGAGGAACTGAATAGGATTGGGGAGGAGTTTGTGGCACAACTTGACCAGAAGAACGGATCGGTTGGTAGGACATGTTCTGAGGCATCAGGGGATCACCAATTTAGTATTGGAGGGCAGCGTGGAGGGTAAAAATCGTAGGGGGAGACCAAGAGATGAATACACTAAGCAGATTCAGAAGGATTTAGGTTGCAGTTGGTACTGGGAGGTGAAAAAGCTTGCACAGGATAGAGTAGCATGGAGAGCTGCATCAAACCAGTCTCAGGACTGAAGACCAAAACAACAACAAACGTTCATGCGTCAAGAAATAGGCATGGAATATGCATAAACACAGGACAGCCAGTAGATGCCACAAGTAACCTGGGCAGTGAGACGCAACTGCTGGTGGGACCAGATGTGCCAGCTGTCAGCGAGACGGGGCAGTTAGCTGGGTGTTCGAGCAACTTCGGAAGAGGAGTGGGGCGACGTATCCCTGGAGTGTTACGTCAGGAAACAAAAGATGAGAGCGCACGAAATGGCAAAAAATGTGACCAACAAAAGTGGCTTGAAAACGACCCTGCACAGTAGATATATCTGGAGGCAGGGATTTGTTTGGAGCTGCGAGACTGAATGATGAGCAAACCACTGGGGAAACAGTAAACAATAAGCGGTCGATGAATCAGAACGTATCTGAAATATGGGGTAGAAAATCAGATACTAAAAATGCCAGGAATTAAAAATATTACAGACAACAAGCGAGCGAAATTACACAAGCACAAAGAATAGAAAGTGCTAGCATGCTGATGTAGCACCGAAAATGCAGATAAAATACCTTCTGCACCATCAAAAATTTTTCGCCGTTTAATATCCATTGATAAATTTCACTGCATTTCTGATTCCGAATCTGTAAGGTTTATTAAGGAACTTATATTTTATACGTATCGATGTAACAGTGCGTTTATTTCTGACTGCATATAATTTATTGTAATTAATTTAAAAAACTACCAGATAAACCGCTATCGGTGTCAGAAGAGCCGGAAGGGTTTTTCTAGAATGACCTTGATGTGGATGAGGACTTGTTATGGGATAACCAAGAACTACACACAGATAAGTGTAGACAAATAATATTGCCCATCGATATGCACGTCCTACAAACGCATGTTTTAATGGATACCGGGGCAGTGTCATGCCCGGAGAAATTTTCCATTTGTTAAAGGGAATACCAGGAATAGTATTAATGCCCATAATATGAGTTTAAATAATGTGTGCTACCGGAGAGCGTAGCAAACCTATATCCCATCAAATATTTGCCTGTTTCGAAATTCAAGGGGAACAATTTGAACATAAAATTATCGTCGTGTCAGATTTGAGCACCGAGATAATAATGGGCTTGGATTGGTTATTTAAATACCACGCAGTAATTGTCTGCAACAATTAAAACATGATGTGCATTTCAAAAGTTAAGGCCAAAATTGGTGTGAGTTTTATTGAAACAGATGTTGTGAGGGGTCAGTACCAACCTATTCACGTTTTTACTGGGCCCGATGACACTGGTTTATTCAGAAAAATGGAATACTACAATTCCGCCAAGTAGGTCGGGACTCCATTACACATAGGAAACGGCTACACGGATAGCAAGGGCTATGTGGAAGGGAGTGGGCGGGGTTTTTGTGTTAGAGGGTCTCTGGAAACCACAGAAAGGGCGTCCATTTGAAAGGGGCAGGTGAAACACAGTAAGGTAGTTGTAGAAGCGATCGATATTGTGGCTGTAAATTGTCGCAGCTGTGTTGAGAAAGAACCAGAGCTCCAAGCCCTAATAGAAAGCACTGAAGCTCAAATAGTTATAGGCACGGAAAGCTAGCTAAAGCCAAAAATAAGTTCAGCCGAAATTTTTTCAAACGACCTCACAGGATACAATAAATACATTTGGAGGTGGAGTATTTCTTGCTGTCAGAAGTAGTTTACTTTGAAGTGAAATTGAATTAGATAGTTCGTGCGAAATAGTATGGGTAAAGGTTATACCTGACAGTCGGACTAAACTACTAATTGGATCGTTTTACTGACGTCACGACTCAGAAGATATAGTTACTGAACAGTTCAAACAAAACTTGAATCTCATTTGAAATAGGTACCCCACTCATATAATTGTAGTCGCTGGCGACTTAAATCTGTCCTCGATATGCTGGGAAAATTATACGTTTAAAGCCGGTTGTAGGCATAAAACGTCATCCGAAATTGTACTGAATCCATTCTCAGAACATTATTTTGAACAATTAGTTCAAGAGCCCACTCGAAGCGTAAATGGTTGTGAAAGCATACTTGACCTCTTAGCAACAAATAACCCTAGATAAATAGGGAGTATCATGACGAATACAGGGATTAGCGACCACAAAGCAGTTGCTGCTAGGCTGAATACCGTAACACCCACAACCATCAAAAAGGAACACAATGTACATCTATTTTAAAAAAAGCTGATAAAAATGCTCTTAACGCCTTTTTAAGAGACAGTCGCCACTCCTTCCAATCTGATCATGTAAGTGTAGAAAATATGTAGAATGATTTCAAAGAGATAGTATCGACAGCAATTGAGAGATATATACCACGAAAATTAATAAGTGATGGTAGTGATCCCCAATGGTACACAGAATGGGGTAAGATCACTTTTGCAGAAGAAACGAAAAAAGCATGCCAAATTTAAAAGAACTCAAAATCCCCAAGGTTGGCGAAGTTTTGCAGAAGTTCGAAATATAGCGCATCTTCCAATGCGATATGCTTTTAATAATTTACATAACGAAACTCTGTCTCGGACCCTGGCAAAATACCCAGAGAGATTCTGGTAATACGCAAAGCATACCAGTGGCAAGACGCAATCAATACCTTCACTGTGCTATAACAACGGTAAAGATACTGATGACAGTGCTACCAAAGCAGTTATTAAACAAGGTTTTCCGAAACTACTTCATCAAAGAAGACGAAGTAAATATTCCTGAATTCCAATCAAGAACAAATGCAAAGATGAGAAACATAGAAGTAGATATCCTCGCTGTGACAAATCGGCTTAAATCACGTAACAAAGGCAAGGCATCCAGTCCAGATTGTATACCAGTCAGGTTCCTTTCAGGGTATGCTGATCAATAGCTCCTTGTTTATCAATTATATACAACCGCTCGCTCACAGAAAGTTTCGTACGTAAAGACTGGAAAATTCCCCAAGTCACACCAATACCAAAAAAGTGAAATAGGAGTAATCCCATCACTAACGTCGATTTGCTGAAGGGTTTTGGAACATATACTGTGTTCGACAATTATGAATTACCTCGAAGAAAACGATTTATTGACACATAGTCAGCACGGATTCAAGAAACATCGTTCTTGTGAAACACAACTAACACTTTATACTCATAAGGTAATGAGTGCTATCGACAGGGGAAATCAAAATGATTCCCCATTTTTAGATTTCCAGAAGGCCTTCGACACCGTTCCTTACAAGCGTCTTCTAACCAAACTGCGTGCGTATGGAATATCGCCTCAGTTATACGACTGGATTCGTGACTTCCTGTCAGGAAGACCACATTTGCTAGTAATAGACGGAAAGTCATCGAGTAAAGCAGAAGTAATATCCGGCGTTCCCCAAGGAAGTGCTATAGACCCTCTATTGTTCCTGATCTATATTGACGACGTAGGAGAAAATCTGACTAGCCCTCTTAGATTATTTGCAGAGTATGCTGACATTTACCTTCTTGTAACGTCATCAGATGACTAAAATGAATTGCAAAACGATTTTGATAAGATATCTGTGTGGTACGAAAAGTGGAAATTGAGCCTGATTAAAGAAAACTGGGAAGTTATTCCCATGAGCACTAAACGAAATCAGCTGAATTTCGATTACGCGATAAGTCACACAAATCTGAAGGCTGTAAATTCAACTAAATGCGTAGGGATTGCAATTACAAGTATCCTAAATTGTAACGATCACATAGATAATGTTGTGGGTAGAGCAAACGAAAGACTGCGATTCATTGGCAGAACACTTGGAAGGTGCAACAGATCTACTAAAGAGACTGCTTACACTACACTTCTCCGCCCTATTCTGGAGTATTGCTGTGCGGTGTGGGACCCGCACCAGGTGGGACTGACGGATGACATCGGAAAAGTTCAAAGAAGGGTGCCTCGTTTTGTACTATAACGAAACAGTGGTGATAGTGCCACAGGCACGATAGGTGAATTGGAGTGGCAATCATTAACAGAAAGGTGTTTTTTGTTGCGACGGGATCTTCTCATGAAATTTCAATCACCAGTTTTCTCCTCCGATTGCGAAAACATTCTGTTGGCTCTAAAAATGGTACAAATGGCTCTGAGCACTATGGGACTTAACATCTGAGTCATCAGTCCCCTAGAAGTAAGAACTACTTAAACCTAACAAATTTAAGCACATCACACACATCCATGTCCGAGGCAGGATTCGAACCTGCGACCGTAGCAGTCCCGTGGTTGCGTTCTGTTGACACCCATCTACATAGGGAGAAATGATTATCACGATAAAAGAAGAGAAATCAGGGCTCGCACAGAAAAATTTAGTTGCTCGTTTTTTCCCGCGCGCCGTTTGGGAGTGGAACGGTAGACAGACAGCTTCAAGGTGGTTCTGCTTCTGTCAGGCACTTAATTGTGAATAGCAGAGTAAACGCGTGGATGTAGATGTAGAATGCATTTACGCATCTGCGTTTCCTTTTATATTTCTTCGGACAATCCCTGAGTCTGCTTCCCTTCAGGAAAAAACTCACGGAATGTGGGGCACATGTAACAACGAAAATAGAGGTAAAAAAATTCGGCATCATAAAAGATTTTTCGCCGTTTAATATGCGTTGATAACTTGTTACTGCACTTCTGATTCAGAATATGTAAACTTTATTACAGAAACTAAATTTAATATTTTATCAATGTGATATTGTATTTATCTATGGCTGTATATAATTGATTTTAATCAGAATGAAAATATTGTAAATTTCTGGGTAATAGTCAAGGGAACTTTATTTAAAAGTATCGATAACAACGCCAAAATTGCAGTAGCTGTGCAGCCGTTTATCTTGGCGTATGGAGAGTCTGTCACGTTGTGACAGAGAGGAAGCGAGGAGCTTGAGTCATGACTCATGAGATTGGGGAAGTATTTGTTGAGCGCTCTCGAGGACGCTGCTTACAGCTACGATCGCGCCAGTGTATGCGCACCAAAGTCGTTAACCCGCGAGTATTGAGAGTGCGGTAGGAATGGGCAGGCGGAGGAAGCTGCAGTTGTATCTATTGCCTGTCCCGTAAGTATTCGTGGCTCTGGAGAAGGCTAGGGGTTCTCAACCTGGAGCAACAGCGACGGGTCAGCGTTGTCGTCGGTTACATTCTTCACCATCCGTAGAGCTACAATGATATAAATTATAAACTTATGCAGCATTACCCCGATGCATTTCTTTCACAGAATACACTGACTTGAATAATAACCTGCAATAATTGTAACTTGTACGGCACCAGTGTTGTCTTTTTCCTCAGATATTATTACCAAGCAGGGTCCCATTCTTTCCAGGCAACCATCGAATGTAGGGTCCAGTAAAATTATGAAAATTAATTGTTTATTGACAGTTTTGTGTGTTTGATACCTCAGTAACTGTTCATTCTTGTATTGCATAACGGAGGCTTACGTAATTTGCAATTTCTAGTATAAACCTCAATCATTTAAAGTAATGTAAAATTTCACTGGCAGAAACTGATAGTTAAAGATACAGCACAAATTAAGAGTGGATAATTTCATTTATTGTGAATTTAGTTTAGCGAGTGACTTCGGCTGGCTTGGCATGTATTTTATTGTTGTTATATTAAGAGTAAAACCAGTTATTCATTCGCTTAAGGGGAATTCAATTCAGTCTTTCAATAATCAAAAGTAAATTGCTTATCTTCCTCTAAATTTTGCATAAGGCTACGAAGATTTTACTGAAAGTAATTATTATTTTGTTTTACACAACGAAGTTTTAATTACATTTATTTAATCAGTAACTCCATTTACCTTTACATTCAAATTTTAGTATTTCAAAATAAGTTACTGCAAATTCAGTGCTTTCTGATTCATTTATTTTCTCGCGATCTGCTGTGCTGTGGAAAAGCGTGACAACCTTCTTTTGCCACGACAGTGATTATTTGTTTAAATTTTCTTTGCCATTACCTTTCTTAAGATCCTGGAAATTCATTGCCCTAGCGGGCTGGTGACCCTTTAATTATCCCCTTTCTAGCTAATCAGTGATTTCTTTGTATTATCAGTAATTTTTATAGTGAATGTTACTTGCTTCCCTTCGGCCCCCTCTGTGGTTCGTGAGCGATTGCAGTATATTCCACTTATTTCAAATTTATCATTGGTATTTAGATTAGGTTTAGAATAGATTCTTCCTTCAGAAGGGTCTGTTGAACATCTTCCTCCAACTGACCGGTGTTATTTTCCTTCGGTAACGATAGTTTTACACACTGCAAAATCTTATCAGGCATATGCAATCACTGTCAGTTACATCGCAATATAGTAGGCCCATTAGATAGGGGGAGGTTACACTGAGAGAAGTAAATGCCATTTTTCTTAAGTTTCTTTTCGAGGGAAATTTGGAAAATGAACGACCCTCAACATCAGATAACGAGGAAATTGAATTTTTACACACACAAGTTAAGCGCACGGAGGCTCAGTATATTTGCGAACATTTGCTTTATGACAAGATGCTTGAAAAATTCCATTAATTGCCGGTAGGAGAGGCAAAACGCAAAACTGTCTTAGGTATCTCAGAATGTGAAAGAAGGGCCATCATACACGATACGTTAGCAGAAGATGAGCCAGTGCCTACTGCAGCTGATGTAAATTTTAGTGGTTTGGGAAGAAAAATATTTGTGGTTAGCGGTTTTGAGGTTTTGGCTATTGTGGAAGAGGATTCTTCAGTTTTATCAAATAAAAGTGGTATGGCTGTGTGGCCAGATAACAGTGTGAAAATTTTCATTTATTTGGAGATATATCAAAAACCATTGGTCAAGAAGTAACATTATCTACGAAAATTGTGGATGTAGTAGTTGAAGACACATTACTAACCACTCTATAGCTCAGAGTGAACTTGATAGTTGTAGTAGAATTTTTAAATGTTTACAACTATGAAATAAATTTTGATTTGAGAGTAATCAAGTTTCATATAGACGGTAAGTTAGTAGTGGTTCTCTTTTCCTTCAGTAAAATGGCTTAGCAAGGAGTGCCTGGGTAGCTCAGTAGCCCAATGGCAAGAATGTCGAGTGCAGGGTCAGGTAAGTTCTGATACAAAGAATCAGTCGAAACAATAAAGAACAGGACACAATCATAAAGGGGCATAAGAAAAATAGAGAAGAGATTTTGGAGAGGCGTAAGGTGCTTCTAGCTCTCCGAGAGTCTACAACCGTGCATGCCTTACCTGTCTACAACAAGTCTTCATTCCCTTATTGTAGTGTCTTCTGTAATCTGTATTGTCTCTTTTGGTCTAAGAGGTGTAAAGAGTTTCTCACTTTTAATGTGTTGTGGTTCTAGGCAAGGTACTGAAAAAAGGCAGTATTAGTCAGGCTAGTGCTCTAAAGTTTAAGACTGAAGTAAGTCCAATAAACTTATCAGGAAGGATGTAAGGAATGGATGGCTGCCTCGAAATGCTGATCTACAGAATGGTGCATATCATTAACCCAATACCGTGAATAGCGGGAGTGAGTGCATAACTAAATTTGGGAATACATTGCAAAGTAAGAAAGCTGTTGATATTGTGGGTGGATGAAAAAAGGGTGGACGATGAAGCGTAAGGAGAAGGGTTTATAAGATGTGTACACTGGAATTGTTTTGATTTTAGTGATAAGAAACTGCGAAAGAAGTCTGACAAGCAACCTGTACATAGTGTGAAGCACAAGTGGGTAACAAAAAACTGTGTTTATAACTGGACAGCTCATATAAAATTAAGTAAGTGAATAAAAACTGTTATTTGGACTGAGATGCTTTGAGTTCCAGAGTAGCGTAAAATATGCACGTTGAAAGTAATACGTAATTTTGGTTATGTATGTGTTCACAGAGACTAATCAGCTATGATAGAGGGCGAAAGAATAGTCTAAGCTAGTAAATAACAACTAAATACATTGATGTAGGGATAAGGGAAAGAAAAGTCGTATGATCCAGAAGGTGTGATATATGGTGAAACGAAGTCGACGGGAAGGAACATTAAGTCAAAATATTCATAGAAACGAAACATGTAAATATCGTAGGGTGAATAATACGACCGATGTTACCGAAAAGTGTCCAGCATCTACAAGATGTGGACAAAAGCGAGCATCAGAACATAAGGTATCAAACAAATTTAGACAAGGTATCTGGATCACTACTGTTACCAAACATGTTCAAGGGTTAAGACAATAGGTGGCCGTCTGACACCATGGTAAACCTGTTTGCACCTTAGAATACCATAGGATGAAAAAGAGAATCAAAAATTAGGGAAACGAAGTGAAGAAGTAGACGGCAGCACATCAATGCGGCAGTCAGCACTGTCCTCCCGTGTCCCCTGAGTATGATAGGTCTCAAGGTGCAGAAATACCCTAACTTCCCAATTCCGTCCACAGTATAAAGTGATGATCCATGTGACAAAGTGAGTTGAGGTGAAGAGAGGGAATAAAAATGAAAAATGCAGTGGCTCAGCAAACCACATACATTGTATCACCACAACTCTGTGGGTGATCATACATTTTCTACGTGTTTTGCGAAGATTGCTTTATTATTTGTGCTGAATATTATTCTTGCAAATATGTTATCAAGTTACATATGTTATCTGTTATTTAAGAAAGAGAATACCGATGGAATGTTAACATTTTGTAAGTAGACACGCTGGCCTACTTAGGGAAAAGCTATTGTTATTGCGTTATGGCTGAGCGTGCGAGCGCGCCAAAAAAGTAGCAGTTGGGTGTCGCGAGTCGACGGTTGGTGTTGTTGGTTGTGTGTATTCGCCGGTGTAGTTATGCAGAAGTGCGGAGACAAAAAGTTGGCCGGCCGCTGTGGCCGAGCGGTTCTAGGCGCTACAGTCTGGAACCGCGCGACCGCTACCGTTGCACGTTTGAATCCTTCCTCGGGCATGGATGTGTGTGATGTCTTTAGGCTAGTTAGGTTTACGTAATTCTAAGTTCTAGGGGACTGATGACCACAGAAGGGAAGTCCCATAGTGCTCAAAGCCATTTGAACCATTTCAATCATTTGAACAAAAAGTCGTTTCCGAAGTACGGAGCAGTGAAAACTGAAATGGTTGTTTTGGCGGATGTTTAATATGGGCAAGCTATGGAATTTACTGTGCACAGTACAAATGCAGCAAGAGTAATTCACATAACATCAACAGTACTGTGGGTCCTTGTTATTGGCTATGGTACGGCAAGAACATCAACCTGTGCCCTATGTACCGCTAAATGAAGCTACTCGAAAAACCAGCAGCCTAATTTGTTTCTAATTGTCGTTGCTTAAGTACTAAGGCGCGCCGATTCGGTTACAACTTCATCTACTTCTCTCGGTATTGCATTATTCTTCGAAGTAGATGCCTTTTCTCCACAGATTAGGGACTTTAGATACACGGTCATATAGAAAAGCCTAATTAGCTGGGGAGGTAGGATGGTTATAACATGATAGATTGAAAGGATACTAATAATGAGGTCGTATATTACAGTTAGACTTCTGCGTTATTTAAAAGGCAGGAGTTAAAATTTATGTAAACGTAAATAAATGCTTTGACTGGAATAATAATATTCATTTCTTATGGCAAACTGTAACAATAATTACGGTATGTAGTGAAAACAGTCGGAGAGGGAAGGTTATAAATTCCAATGTTAGTAAAAAGAAGGGAGGTTGAAAAGATACCTACAGCATAGATATAATGATCAAAATTTTGTTTCCAGTATTGATCCTTAAAACTTCTCATAATTTTAAAAACAGTGGATATAGGGGAAGACATGGCAGTGTGCCGTCATAAAAATTCTAATGTCGATAAACCAGCGAATTAAACAATTAAGCGTAACATTTAAGGGAAGTAGCACTCCGTCTTCTGGCTGCAAGTGGCCCATCGGTACCGTCCGACAGCCGTGTCATCCTCAGCTGAGGATGCGGATAGGAGGGGTGTGTGGTCAGCACACCGCTTTCCCAGTCGTTAAGATAGTTTTCTATGACCGGAGCCGCTAGCTCCTCAAGTGGCATCACGAGCCTGCGTGCACCCCGAAAAATAATGACAGCGCATGGCGGCCTGTATGGTCAAAGTGCCGGCCACGCCCGACAGCGTTTAACCTCGGTGATCTCACGGGAACCTGTGTATCCACTGCGGCAAGGCCGTTGCCATGTAAGGGAAGTAACAGGCTGAAAAACATGTTAGTTGATGCATTTTCTTCCCAACATAGATTAGGTATGTCGGTGAAAAACATGTTAGTTGATGCATTGTCTTTCCAACACAGATTAGTCACGTCGGGACGTTTATACAAAATAAAATGTTACCTGAGTTAGATTTTAGTGTGTGCCTTTTGTGCCACTGGTATCGCCGCTCTCGTGTTTGAGTAAGGCTGGCGAATTTGGACGAGCAGCATTTTAGATTTGGTTTCGATGTAATTAAGAATATATAACCACTAATTCCGGAAACACTGGTCGTCAAAAAGTTTCACTTTGTTTGTAGGTGTACTGAAATTCCGCAACTGCGGTTTTGTTGTATACTTAGCCAGAATTCACATGTAGGTGCCGTGCGTACTGAGAAAAAAAATGGACAATTAGCATGCGTACTGAGAAATTCACTGGAAGTAAGGATGAGCAAAAACATCTTCAATTCTTTTATTTTAGACTGTACACAAGCGAAATTCCAAATATGAGCTGAATCGATTGGTCGTGTACAACGCCTCCCCTTGAGAGTGTCAGTAAGAGGAATAACGTTTCCATTGAGTACTCATCGTGCGTGCTTGCGGAGATTATCTACACTGAAGGGCCAAAGAGAGTGGTATAAGCATGTGTATTCAAATACAGAGATATGTAAACATGCATAATACGGCGCTGCGTTCGGCAGCGACTATATAAGACAACAAGACTCTGGCGCAGTTGTTAGATCGGTTACTGCTAATATAATGGCGGGTTATTCAGATTTATGTGAGTTTGAACGTGGTGTTGTAGTCGGCGCACGAGCGATGGGACACAGCATCTCCGAGGTACTGATGAAGTGCGGATCTACCTGTAGGAGCATTTCAAGAGTATACTGTGAATATCAGAAATCCACTAAAACATCAAATCTCCAACATCTTTGCGGGCTGAAAAAGATCCTGCAAGAACAAACCAACGAAGACTGAAAATAATCGTTCGACGTGACAGAAATGCATCGCTTCCGCAAATTGCTGCAAATTTCTATGCTGGACCATCAACAAGTGTCAGCGTGCGAACTACTCAACGAAACATCATCGATATGGGCTTTCGGAGCCGAAGGCCCACTCGTGTACCCTTGATGACTGCATGACACAAAGCTTTACGCCTCGCCTGGGCCTGTCACCGACAATGCACTGTTGCCGACTGGAAACATGTTGCCTGCTCGGACGAGTTTCGTTTCTAATTGTATCGAGCGGATGAACATGTAGGTGTATTAACACAAGATCATGAATCCATGGACCCTTCATGTTAGCAGGGGACTGTTCAAGCTGATGGAGGCTCCGCAATGATGTGGAGCATGTGCAGTTGAAGTGATATGCGGCCACAGATACGTCTAGATACGACTCTGACAGTTGACACGTACGTAAGCATCCTGTCTGACCACCTGCATCCAGTCATGTCTACTGTGCATTCCTACTTACTTCACCAATTCCAGGAGGACAACGCGACACCCCACACTTCCAGAATTGCTACAGAGTGGCTCCAGAAACACTTTTCTCAGTTTAATAACTTCAGCTGGCCACCAAACGCCCCAGACATGAAGATTATTGACCATTTCTGGGTTGCTTCGCAATGCGCTGTTCAGAAGAGATCTCCAACTCCTCTTACTCTTACGGATTTATGAACAGCCCTGCAGGATTCACGGTGTCAATTCCCTCCAGCACTACTTCAGACATTAGTCGAGTCCATGCCACGTCGTGTTGCAGCACTTCTGTGTGCTAGCGGGGGCGCTACTTGGTAATAGATAGGTGTACCCGTTTCTTTGCTCTTGATTCAGTAATGCTCTTTCCATGCTGTTCGTAATCTTTAGTATAGATAGTGTTTTAGAGACCGCTGGTTGCGCATAACAAAGTGCTATAAGCTACTTGTAGGGACACGTATTCTTTAAATTACTAATGGCATCATAAATGTAGAGCTTTGCTTAGATATTTGGCCTTGTTCTCAAAGTCGCATCAGTAACGAGGCAACGGGATGGTTCACTGTCGCGATACCGATATAAAAGTGGCGCAGAAGGAACGAAAGTCTGTCCGTGCGGTTTCCTAACTATACTGAATAAAATAAATCTCTTTCACAATCAAAGACAAATTAGATACGCTAATTCTTTACGGAGAATACGGAATGAACACTACGTGAACAGTTGAATTATAAGCATAAGGAATTCCGATATATTATGTCCAAAATGAATGACAATTCAGTGAATGTTCAAAACATTTTGGAGTTTCAGCGTGTTCGGGTAGTAAAGAGGTAGCAACTTGTGTTAAACACTTTGATGTAGAAAACAGCCAATGTTACAAAATTCAGTTTTTCTTATTTAATTGATGACTAGTTTCGGGTTCCCTGAACCAATTTTCAAATCATCCTGTGAGACAATTTATCCAATAAAAATGTTGTACCAGGATATACGTACCAAACAGAAGTGACGGTATATTCCTTAACAGCGTACAGACCATTTAAGATTATACATACACTTATATCAAGATTAAGTTTATTAATTAACATTAGCAGGACATCAATACATGTGATAGTCTACTTACTACGCTGCCACAAGGAAAGTTTAGCTGTATGGCTCCCTATCAGGATGCATGGAACTTCTCTATTATCACTTCCATTCATTAAGGACAAAAATTGATACAATAAAAGTGTAAGTCAACTACGACACTTCAGAGTTCAAATTTTTCAGAGGCAGCAGGGCATTTAGAAAGCAATAAAAAATAAACAATAAATGTCACAATAATTTGATTTCTTCTCAGACAGTTTTATAGTGCACATTGGTTGATGTTGTGTGCCGCTATAGCGTATGACCTTTGTTTTTATACGCCATCTGTGGCGCTGTTGTTGTTGAATATTCGTTAGCTTCAAACGTCCTGCTGTTTTCGAAAATATTTGTAAGAGCATATGTGTGGTGGTTCAGTTGTGCTGTGTTGTATCAATTGTTTTATCCTCGACAATTGTAAATCGTGATAAAGACATACCTTGAAACCTACTTCCAGTCCTGAAAGAAACTCTACCCCACCCATTCCCTAAACGTCTCTCTCTCTTTCTTTTTCCGGGAGTGTTTCCATTCCTAGCCTGTCCCCCTGATGGCCGCTCCTCTTTGACTTGCCCCTAAACATATTTTACGCATCTGACATCCCTGGTTTACTGATGGAGGAAATTGATACGCTACATCATGTTTTCATGTGCCATCATGAGCCATAGGATGGTTTAGAGTGGAAGAGATGACCTAGCATATTAATTTCTGTTTTACGTACGAAGTTTCATTAAAAGGGTTTTTATAGGTACGTATTCTGTTAGGTTTGCTTTTGATTAGGTGTCTTACGAATAAGAAGTAGTTCGAAAGATTATGTTGTTTTCAGTGTCATACTGTAGTTTTTGCTACACAATTTATGAGTCACAAAGAACGATGTTGTGAGTCACTATAGCGTACGATTTTTGTTTGTATACGCCGTATACGGCGCTGCTGTTCTTTATAGTTCACTGCCTCGAAATGTCCTACTGCTTTTGTACAAAAAAGTTAAAGATTTTTCTGGTGTCCTACTCTTGCTGGATAATTTTAAACAGCTCAGATGTGATAGTAGGCTTGTACTTTCGCTGCACAACATTTTTGTCCTCGATGATTGGAAATTGTAATAAAGAAACTTCATGCATCCTGATAGGCCGCCCTCTACCTGAGGTTTCTTTGTAGCAGCGTAGGAAGTAGACTACAAGTTGTGTGTTCGTCCTGCCAATGTTAACTGAAAAAACTTGGTTCTGATGTAAGTGTATGAACAGTCTTAATGCAGTTTGAATGCTATTACGGAACACACTATTTTTTGTTTTTAGCATCTGTATCGTGGTACGATATGCTCAGTGCCCTGTTACACGCACTCAATTTTTGTAACAGTTTGTTGGATAAGCAGGAATTTTAACTTTCCGTCTCAGAGGATGATTTCAGAATGAGTTCAAGGGACCCGAAACTATTCATCAGCTAAATAAAGAATATGAATCTTGCACCTTTGGCTATTTTCTACATCAAAAAGTTGTTACTGGAAGTGCACAGTAACACAGCACAGGTCGTAAGAATGAAGCCTGCATTGGGCGGAGCGAACGAAATAGACGATCTGGCGGCTGTTGTTCATAATCCCCATGTTAGCTCCTTAGGAATCGCGAATGCCTCTGCAATAAGTGGGCCGAGGTTTATTGGCATTCTGCGCGCAAAGAGCTTCCATCTGCATCGCGTGTCAATTTACCAGGTTATCAACTAGCAAGACGGCAGAGGACGTGTAGATTTCTGTCTCTAGATTCGGATGCAAACTTTGGGACAATCTGTTTATTCGTCACAGCCGATCTGACTGAGGCAGATAGAACATCACACTCGGCAGAGTGTGCACGTTTGGAGCAGCATTCCTTCACTGGTCCTAATACACTGAAGAAACTTAAAAGATAGGCCTACACACAGACATACACGCACTATTTATTAGCGAAGTGCTACGTTTCGCCTAGTGGAAGTGGGCCTACTGCTTGAAATACGAGAATATACGTAGTACCTGCACGATGAATGCCCGACACACTACTCGCTTTTGACTAGGAAAGCGCTCACTGATTCTCTCCTGGTCACTGGGTAGGACGAGAGGGCGCTGTCAGTTGGCTGGTACTTTCGCCTATCTACGATAAAAAAAAAAGTACAGCGTCGTCGAATCAGAAGACGAAGCCGTATTTTATCTGAGGTAAAATAAGAAATCTGTGGACAAGTTTTGACGATCTAGCAGGATTTAAAAACTGCGCACTGTTGTAGCAGGTACAGTGATATCGAAGGAATGTCTCCAGTCTCTCCAGAATTCCTTCCAGCAGCAGACGAAGGGTGCATCAAATATTTGATAACAGGTGCGGAATTTAGGGAAGCGTTTATGAGCATATTCTTTCGTGGTTCGTTATTGCCGCTGTTGCTGATGTAATTTTGCAGAGTGAGTCTGTCTCTGGGAATTACACTCTAGCTTCAGTTTTAACTTGAGATTTTCTCTGCTATTTTACTTTTGTGACTAGACTTGTAGCGGCCCCTATCCAAAGTCAAAGCTATAAAATTACGTACTTGAAATGAATCTCTACTTCATCACAGTATTTAATAAAGTGCCTAACGAGAAACTTACAAAGTGTCTAAGCTGCAACTTAATCACGACTCGTGAATCAATACTAAGACAATCGTTAACCGAAAACGAAATGACCCACTGGACAAGAGCTGTTTATTTTTCATATGATGTACTACCTGCTTAGCATTAACATCATCACGGTTTTGTGGCAGTGCATTACACAAGAGCTAAGACAGAAGGGCGTAAATACCACTACACAATCCGTCTGAAAGTTTTATATCTTTGAAAACGGTATAGATACGCTAAATTGTAAAACTGAAGCAGCCTGAATGTGGGTGCTTTCTTTCGAATGAAATTTAGCAAATGAGAAACACTTTACTCACTATCAGATGATTATGTGATAGCGGAACAAACACTGGTAGCAGTTACTTCTGTAAAATATCTGGGAGTATGCGTGCGAAACGATTTGAAGTGGAATGATCATATAAAATTAATTGTTGGTAAGGCGGGTGCCAGGTTGAGATTCATAGGGAGAGTCTTTAGAAAATGTAGTCCATCAACAAAGGAGGTGGCTTACAAAACGCTCGTTCGACCTATACTTGAGTACTGCTCATCAGTGGGGGATCCGTACCAGGTTGGATTGACAGAGCAAATAGAGAAGATCCAAAGAATAGCGGCGCGTTTCGTCACAGGGTTATTTGGTAAACGCGATAGCGTTACGGAGATGTTTAGCAGATTCAAGTGGCAGACTCTGCAAGAGAGGCGCTCTGCATCGCGGTGTAGCTTGCTGTCCAGGTTTCGAGGGGGTGCGTTTCTGGATGAGGTATCGAATATATTGCTTCCCCCCCACTTATAACTCCGGAGGAGATCACGAATGTAAAATTAGAGAGATTTTAGCGCGCACGGAGGCTTTCCGGCAGTCGTTCTTCCCGCGAACCATACGCGACTGGAACAGGAAATTGAGGTAATGACAGTGGCACGTGGGGTGCCCTCCACCACACACCTTTGTGTGGCTTGCGGAGTATAAATGTCGATGTAGATGTATCAGTACATGTTGCAGATGGGGTGGAACCGATTGATTACACTTCATTTAGTGTAAGATGTTAGAGCACTCCATAGCGGAACACCATTAATGTTTTACTCGATTAATAAGAACAATAAAAGGCAGAAACTTAACAAATGAACACAAACGTTTAAGCTGCTTAACTGCGAAGAAACACCGGCGAGTTAACGTTTCTCTGTATCGTTAATAAAGTAAATGCTCCACGGACTTCTTTAACACATAAAAAAATACACAAGAGGGGTACTTTTAAGTCAGTTGAACACATTTAACGTGATACGTTCTACATTGGGGCAATAATCTTCACCTTTTTAGAAAAATAAATTCAAACAAGTATCAGCTTTTGCGTGTGTGGTCGATCATGGTAAGAGTCACGTTCAGTTAGCAGGTGCTCTGGCATGTTGCGTCATTCTGTACAACCCACGAATGATTTGGACGTTCTTCTTTCTAGCATGTCTTTTTACGTACAATTACCATTCCATAGGCTATAGTTATTACAGAACATTCCTCCGAGTCTAACGGTCATTATTTCGAGCAGAATGACGCCAAATTTTATCTGTTCTAGGATTTTTTCTTGCCTCGCGTGCAGCACCGGCCAACTATGTCCTTGCAGGCGCACGCACCACCGCGTTCTGTTGAGCTTTGGCGCACATCATAAGACTTAAAAATGATCTGCATAACTAGAGTAAGGTTACAAATTTTTTTGACTATTACAGTTCTTTGACGTTGTTACTACGTCATTGTCGCCAAATAGTCGTATCCAATTTTTCATTTTTCTCCTGCATCTCCACTACTGCGTCGCAGCTCAGGTACGGAAAAACTCTTGATGGCTTAGGAGACCATGGCACGGAACATGTGGCCATTATTTACACATAACAGAATGACGAAGTGCGTGGCCGTGTCTGTAGAAGTTTGCGTTTCTGAGGTTTTTCATTTTCCTACCTCCAACGTTCCTGCTCAAAATGTAGGACAGGCTTGTGCGCGAATGTTTACGACGTTCTGCTCCTGTGCACCGATTGCTTGGATGAATGTTTAGACTCTTTAGGTTCTTCTTGAATTGGTCCTTATTGTGCTTCAGACAAGCATCACGCGGCCTTTCATCCGCGCTCACTTCACAGTACAAAGATCGGGGATGAAGTCTGCTTTTTCTCATCCGTTATACAAGCGCAATCCATCTTATTTGGCGGCCAATAACGTTGGCTTCTATACTTTAAATCTTTACCTTCCCAAAATACGAAGTCATCCCATGTGATATCCATAACGTGTCTAAGGTTCTGTTAGTTGAAGAGTTCTAGTTTCTTGAGACCACTGCGGTATAATGTCCAGGTTTCGCAACCATAGATCAGCATAGAAACAACTTCTCGATATGCCATCAGGTTGGCGCGTGTCTCAAATCTTTATTCACCAACATCTGATGTATGAGAAGTCCAAAAGCAGCCCTTTTACGATGAGCAGTTAGTTTATTATATATACTTCCTAGACAGAGGAAGTGATCTACTGGTTCCAAAGGTGTGCCGTAAATAGAGATATTAATATCCGGAAAGGCAGTTCCGGGAGCTAGATCTAGTAGTACCTTTGTGTTCTGGATGTCGGTGGTCAGGGCAAACCATTTGTATGTAGTACCGAAACGAAGTACAGGCAGTTGCAGCTCTGCTGGTGTGTGAGCTGGAGTAGCATTGTCGACAGCGCACTGCAGTTCAGTAACCTGCGGGAGGCTTGTGAACCCTTTAGACAGCAGTCTGGACTGATTAAATAGCCCTCCGTTAAATCTGTAGTTAAGTTCTGCTCCTTTATTGTTTGCAGACTATGTGTCATAAAGCATTGCTTCTAGATACACAGCAAACAATCTTGGCCCAAGGACACATCCTTGTTTGAGCACATTAGTAATAGAGAATTTGTTAGATATTTCATTGTGGTATAGCACTTGCCCAGATATCTTAGCATGAAAAGGTTTAATCAACAGAAGAAAGCGTTCAGGGCTGCCAAAACGTTTTAAGATCTTCCACACATCTTTTCTGGGCACTGAATCGAAAGAGTTTTCTAGAATGTAATTACTACACACATTTCACTGATACAGTGTAGTTAGTTACTACACATTTCTGTGGTACAGTTTTAGGCAAAGAAAGTAATACAGTATCAATAATCATATGGAAGTGAGAAATAAGATAAGCAGGATTAGAAAAGTAAAATCACGTTTGATAAAACAAATAGTCGGCTGTTTCATCTGTGTGTAGGTTGATAGTGTAGATACTTTACAGGCTCATTTAGCTGCACTAAGCATTCAAGGGCCCCATTAGTCTGAGTGCACAAGTCCATCATAGAACACACACTTCTGCATGAGAAAATAATGGGTTTCGTGCTGAAAGCTTATCAATCCTAACTTGTAATATCATAAATTCTCCGAAACTACTAATCGAAGTTTGCAAGGAAGGAGGCCGTTTAATTTGTTTCTCTTATAGCTACGATACGTAAAACTAAACCCCGCCGGAACAGATCATGAAGGCCCAACTGTAGCGACCGGCCGGCATGACATCCTCAGCCCACACGCATCACTGGATGCGGATATGGAGGGAAATATGGCAAGCAAACCGATCTCCTGGCCGTATGGCCGATAGCTAGGATACTATTAGCAGATATTAGTAGGCCTATAGCTACATCTGAAAAATCAACGTGTATACCACGACCTATGTAATTATAGTACTTACCAAAAGAGGCTATACAAGTACGCCAATTATTGATGACTTGTTCATAACCCATTTGAGTAACAACTATATTCTTGTATCTGTATTGGTTTAGGAAATATCCGATGCCTTGTACGTTGGAGTGGCACAAAGTCTGCGAGATGTTCTGTATATTGATTGAGTAACAGAAAAGTTGCAGATGGGAAGCAGGGATGGATTTAGTGAACACAGTTATATAGTGGGATAAGATGTGTTGCGAAGTGGTTGTCTCGGCGTCTGCCGGACCATCTCTGACGTCACACAGTAGCTCCAAGGACACCGCGCCAGCCCCGCCATCAGCCGTGGGGCGCCACGGCCGTCTATCAGACGGGTCGGGACGTGACTGTGGTTGGCGACGCCTCGCTTATTTTCCGCCCCGCGGCGCCACCCCTCCCCCTCCCCCACCCCCTCACGAACCCTCCGTGCCCCGCCCACTGGCTGCGGGAGTCTGGCAGACCGATCTCGCTTTATGCCCTCTTCGGCGCCTTCCTGCCGTCGTAAAGACATTGCTCTAGCGCCGACGTTTCGGCGTCGCGAAGTGGGAAGAGAGAAGCAACCGTCCGGATTCCTCGGCAGGTGGAGCACGTCGCTGCCCACACACTCGGTCCTGAGCAGATCCCCTAGTGAGGTGTATGCCTCTGTCAAGAGGCGCATTTCATTTACGAAAATTCAAGTGTCCCTGCAACGGCAATTAATGATTTCCGTCCTCTTCGGCGGCGAAGAATTCAGGAGTCGATTAGTCAGTTTGGTGACACAGTAGTTACTGGGAGACATTTGACGTCCAGTGCTTAATAATGGCACCCAGCTGGAACCCGTGTGATCTACAGCACTTGTTTCTGGTAAGAGGAGGTGTCACGGCCCCAGTTCGAATCAGCTCCCGGCGGTTCAACCGCGAACACCAGTGTGCCGACAAGCCTACGTGCGGTTTTCAGGCGGTTTTCAACATCCCGCTCGATCAATAGCGGGCTCTTGCCCACGTATACCTCATATACATTCTATGCAGACGTTTAGAGAAAATATCAAGTTTATTTGATGAATGGCAGCTAACGCTAAACGTAGAAAATATAAATAGAAGCAGATGAGTAGTAAAAACAGTCATCTAACAATACAGCATTAGTAGTGTTCTACAGTGCGTGGTCACGTGCCGTAGCGTTGCAAAGTACAGGGTGTTTCAAAATTGACCGGTATATTTGAAACGGCAATACAAACTAAACGAGCAGCGATAGAAATACACCGTTTGTTGCAATATGCTTGGGACAACAGTACATTTTCAGGCAGACAAACTTTCGAAATTACAGTAGTTACAATTGTCAACAACAGATGGCGCTGCGGTCTGGGAAACTCTATAGTACGATATTTTCCACATATCCACCATGCGTAGCAATAATATGGCGTAGTCTCTGAATGAAATTACCCGAAACCTTTGACAACGTGTCTGGCGGAATGGCTTCACATGCAGATGAGATGTACTGCTTCAGCTGTTCAATTGTTTCTGGATTCTGGCGGTACACCTGGTCTTTCAAGTGTCCCCACAGAAAGAAGTCACAGGGGTTCATGTCTGGCGAATAGGGAGGCCAATCCACGCCGCCTCCTGTATGTTTCGGATAGCCCAAAGCAATCACACGATCATCGAAATATTCATTCAGGAAATTAAAGACGTCGGCCGTGCGATGTGGCTGGCCCCATCTTGCATAAACCACGAGCTGTTCGCAGTGTCGTCTAAGGCAGTTGTACCGCCACAAATTCACGAAGAATGTCCAGATAGCGTGATTCAGTAATCGTTTCGGATCTGAAAAATGGGCCAACGATTCCTTTGGAAGAAATGGCGGCCCAGACCAGTACTTTTTGAGGATGCAGGGACGATGGGACTGCAACAAGGGGCTTTTCGGTTCCCCACATGTGCCAGTTCTGTTTATTGACGAAGCCGTCCAGGTAAGAATAAGCTTCGTCAGTAAACCAAATGCTGCCCACATGCATATCGCCGTCATCAATCCTGTGCACTATATCGTTAGCGAATGTCTCTCGTGCAGCAATGGTAGCGGCGCTGAGGGGTTGCCGCGTTTGAATTTTGTATGGATAGAGGTGTAAACTCTGGCGCATGAGACGATACGTGGACGTTGGCGTCATTTGGATCGCAGCTGCAACACGGCGAACGGAAACCCGAGGCCGCTGTTGGATCACCTGCTGCACTAGCTGCGCGTTGCCCTCTGTGGTTGCCGTACGCGGTCGCCCTACCTTTCCAGCACGTTCATCCGTCACGTTCCCAGTCCGTTGAAATTTTTCAAACAGATTGTATCGCTTTTCGGTCCTTTGGTTACATTAAACCTCCGTTGAAAACTTCGTCTTGTTGCAACAACACTGTGTTCTAGGCGGTGGAATTCCAACACCAGAAAAATCCTCTGTTCTAAGGAATAAACCATGTTGTCCACAGCACACTTGCACGTTGTGAACAGCACACGCTTACAGCAGAAAGACGACGTACAGAATGGCGCACCCACAGACTGCGTTGTCGTCTATATCTTTCACATCACTTGCAGCGCCATCTGTTGTTGAAAATTGTAACTACTGTAATTTCGAAAGTTTGTCCGCCTGAAAATGTACTGTTGTCCCAAGCATATTGCAACAAACGGTGTATTTCTATCGCTGCTCGTTTAGTTTTTATTGCCGTTTCAAATATACCGGTCATTTTTGAAACACCCTGTAATATGAAATAGAATGTGCACATGGATAGTAGTAGGGAAGGTGAATGGTCGACTTGAGTTTATTGGGAGAATTTTGGGACAGTTTGGTTGACGTATAGAGGAGACCACGTATAAAGCAGTAGTGCGACTCATTCTTGAGGAGTATTTGACAGTTTAGGATCCCCACCAGGCCGGATTGAAAGAAGATACCGAAGCAAGTGAGAGGCAGATTACTAGATTTGCTACCGGTAGGTACGTTCAATACGTGAATAATACGGAGATGCTTCGTGAACTGAAATGGGAATCCCTGGAGGAAAGACGACGTTCCTTTCGAGAAACACTGTTAAGAAAATTTAGAGAACCGGCATTTTAAGCTGAGTGCAGAATGATTTTGTTGCCGCCAACCTAGATTTCGCGTAAGGGCAACCAAGATAAAACAAGAGAAATTAGATCTTGTTCGGAGTGATACAGACTGACATTTTCCCTTGCTCTGTTTGCTAGTGGAACAGGAAAGGAAATGACTAGCAGCGGAAGCGGTACACACCGCCTCGCCCCGTGTGGTAACTTGCGGAATATGTATGTACACGTAGGAACAACAACATTTGTGACACACAGTTAACTTTACTCTTACATTATTTCAGGCACACAGTACGTTTCCGAAAGATATTCAAGGCCGTACTGCAGCGTTCTTTAATGGAGCTCGGCCCATCCCCTTTCACGTGCATTGGACCATAGGATTACAGGCTACATACACGACATACAAGAACCCCAAAGTGCTTAAATCCAGTTACGTCTCTGTGCCATAGGCAATAGCAAACGGCGATTAGCACCGCCGTGATCCGTCAGCCAGGAACATTTTGTTTCTAACAAATAGTGTTCACTATGATGTGATGTACAAAAATGGCTCTGAGCACTATGGACTCAACTTCTCGGGTCATTAATCCCCTACAACTTAGAACTAATTAAACCTAACTAACCTAAGGACATCACACACATCCATGCTCGAGGCAGGATTCGAACCTGCGACCGTAGCGGTCTCGCGGTTCCAGACTGCAGCGCCTAGAACCGCACGGCCACTTCGGCCGGCAAGTGATCTACAACCATGAACGTTCGATGCTATAACTCTGACATACTTCTGTATTTCAGCCTCAGGTCCCAGCTATTTAGTTACCTTACCGAGTCATCACCGGATGGTTTAAATACATTACATAGAACTCTTTTGCTGAAGAGGCTCTGAAATGGTAATAATCTGTCACAAGTATCTGTGGAACCCGTGAATGATACCCTTGAGTTACCAAGGTCTGGAAAAAAAGGCTCACAGGGATACGTATAAAAACAAGTGAACAAAATTTCCACTTCATCTAATGAATGTGGAGACAAATGCATCACTGCACTGTTATTCAGCTGATGCTAAATTTTTTCTGAGCCGATTAGAGGTTCAGATTCACAGCTCCAATCAATTTTACATAGTTCTATTGTGCTACTGTCATTTCTAAAGTTAAGTTGTAATTTCGCTTGACAGAAAATCTGAGTGGTCGGTACTATTCGTAGAATAGTGTATTACGGAAGATAGCTTGACACGTCTGACCCGTCTCTTTCTTCTGAAACTAAGGGACCTCCAAAGTCTTACAATCTTGGCAAAATATATTTGTCTACAGATATTCGGAAAACAATTTTATAAATTCCTATTCCTCCCCCATGAACCATGGACCTTGCCGTTGGTGGGGAGGCTTGCGTGCCTCAACGATAGAGATAGCCGTACCGTAGGTGCAACCACAACGGAGGGGTATCTGTTGAGAGGCCAGACAAACGTGTGGTTCCTGAAGAGGGGCAGCAGCCTTTTCAGTAGTTGCAGGGGCAACAGTCTGGATGATTTACTGATCTGGCCTTGTAACACTAACCAAAACGGCCTTGCTATGCTGGTACTGCGAACGGCTGAGAGCAAGGGGAAACGACGGCCGTAATTTTTCCCGAGGGCATGCACCTTTACTGTATGATTAAATGATGGCGTCCTCTTGGGTAAAATATTCCGGGGGTAAAATAGTCCCCCATTCGGATCTCCGAGCGGGGACTACTCAAGAGGACATCGTTATCAGGAGAAAGAAAACTGGCATTCTACGGATCGGAGCGTGGAATGTCAGATCCCTTAATCGGGCAGGTAGGTTAGAAAATTTAAAAAGGGAAAGGGACAGGTTAAAGTTAGATATAGTGGGAATTAGTGAAGTTCGGTGTCAGGAGGAACAAGACTTTTGGTCAGGTGAATACAGGGCTATAAATACAAAATCAAATAGGGGTAATGCAGGAGCAGGTGTAATAATGAATAAAAAAATAGGAGTGCGGGTAAGCTACTACAAACAGCATAATGAACGCATTATTGCGGCCATGATAGACAGGAAGACCACGCCTACTACAGTAGTACAAGTTTATATGCCAACTAGCTCTGCAGATGATGATGAAATTGAAAAAATGATGAAATAAATGAAATTATTCAGATAGTGAAGGGAGACGAAAATTTATTAGTAATGGGTGACTGGAATTCGACAGTAGCAAAAGGAGGAGAAGGAAACGTAGTAGGTGAATATGGGTTGGGGCTAAGAAATGAAAGAGGAAGAATTTTGCACGGAGCATAACTTAATCTTAGCTAACACTTGGTTCAAGAATCATGAAAGAAGGTTGTATACATGGATGAAACCTGGAGATACTAAAAGATTTCAGATAGATTATATAATGGTAAGACAGAGATTTAGGAACCAGATTTTAAATTGTAAGACATTTACAGGGGCAGATGTGGACTCTGACCACAATCTATTGGTTATGAACCGTAGATTAAAACTGAAGAAACTGCAAAAAGGTGAGAATTTAAGAAGATGGCACCTGGATAAACTGAAAGAACCAGAGGTTGTATAGAGTTTCAGGGAGAGCATAAGGGAACAATTGACAGGAATGGGGGAAAGAAATACAGTAGACGAAGAATGGGTAGCTTTGAGGAATGAAATAGTGAAGGCAGCAGAGGATCAAGTAGGTAAAAAGACGAGGGCTAGTAGAAATCCTTGGGTTACAGAAGAGATACTGAATTTAACTGATGAAAGGAGAAAATACAAAAATGCAGCAAGTGAAACAGGCAAAAAGGAATACAAACGACTCAAAAATGAGACCGACAGGAAGTGCAAAATGGCTAAGCAGGGATGGCTAGAGGACAAATGTAAGGATGTAGAGGCTTATCTCACTAGGGGTAAGATAGATACTGCCTACAGGAAAATTAAAGAGACCTTTGGAGAAAGGAGAACCACTTACATGAATATCAAGAGCTCAGATGGAAACCCAGTTCTAAGCAAAGAAGCGAAAGCAGGAAGGTGGAAGGAGTATATAGAGGGTCTATACAGGGGCGATGTTCTTGGGAACAATTTTATGGAAATGGAAGAGGATGTATATGAAGATGAAATGGGAGATACGCTATTGCGTGAAGAGTTTCACAGAGCACTGAAAGACCTGAGTCGAAACAAGGCCCCGGGAGAAGACAACATTCCATTAGAACTACTGATGGCCTTGGGAGAGCCAGTCCTGACAAAATTCTACCATCTGGTGAGCAAGATGTCTGAGACAGGCGAAATTCCCTCAGACTTTAAGAATATAATAATTCCAATACCAAAGAAAGAAGTTGTTGACAGATGTGAAAATTACCGAACTATGAGTTTGATAAGCCACGACTTAAAAATATTAACACAAATCCTATACAGACGAATGTAAAAACTGGTAGAAGCCGACCTCGAGGAAGATCAGTTTGGATTCCGTAGAAATTTTGGAACACGTGAGGCAATACTGACCCTACGACTTATCTTAGAAGAAAGATTTGTGGACTTAGAGAAAGCTTTTGACAATGTTGACTGGAATACTCTCTTTCAAATTCTAAAGGTGGCAGGGGTAAAATACAGGGAGCGAAAGGCTATTTACAATTTGTACAGGAACCAGATGGCAGTTATAAGAGTCGAGGGATATGATAGGGAAGCAGTGGTTGGGAAGGGAGTGAGAAAGGGTTGTAGCCTCTCCCCGATGCTATTCAATTTGTATATTGTGCAAGCAGTAAAGGAAACGAAAGAAAAGTTCGGAGTAGGTATTAAAATCCATGGAGAAGAAATAAAAACTTTGAGGTTCACCGATGACATTGTAATTCTGTCAGAGACAGCAAAGGACTAGGAAGAGCATTTGAACGGAATGGACAGTGTCTTGAAAGGAGGATATAAGATGAACATCAACAAAAGCAAACCGAGGATAATGGAATGTAGTCGAATTAAGTCGGGTGATGCTGTGGGAATTATATTAGGAAATGAGACACTTAAAGTAGTAAATGACTTTTGCTGTTTGGGGAGCAAAATAACTGATGATGGTCGAAGTAGAGAGGATATAAAATGTAGACTGGCAATGGCAGGGAAAGCGTTTCTGAAGAAGAGAAATTTGTTAACGTCGAGTATTGATTGAAGTGTCAGGGAGTTGTTTATGAAAGTATTTGTATTTAGTGTAGCCATGTATGGAAGTGAAACATGGACGATAAATAGTTTAGACAAGAAGAGAATAGAAGCTTTCGAAATGTGGTGCTACAGAAGAATGCTGAAGATTAGATGGGTAATCACGTAACTAATGTGGAGGTATTGAATAGAATTGGGGAGAAGAGGAGTTTGTGGCATAACTTGACTAGAAGAAGGGATCGGTTGGTAGTACATATTCTGAGGCATCAAGGGATCACCAATTTATTATTGGAGGGCAGCGTGGAGGGCAAAATCGTAGAGGGAGACCAAGAGATGAATACACTAAGCAGATTCAGAAGGATGTAGGCTGCAGTAGGTACTGGGAGATGAAGAAGCTTGCACAGGATAGAGTAGCATGGGGAGCTGCATCAAACCAGTCTCAGGACTGAAGACCACAACAACAACAAAATTCCTATTGTAGAAGTATGCCTGCTGCTGTACTAACTTTTTCTACTGAACTACTGTCGTATCATGGGATCTTCTCATTTTTGAATGGTTTTTTATAAACAATCGGGCACCTGAGTTATTTCCACTATGAAATAACCATGCCAAGCATTAAGAGAGAGCCCGATAATTACGAGCAGCGGGTAATTGTACGTATTCAGCAGCGTCTTTGAGCCAGCGGTAGACTTGACGACACGCAATAAGTGCTGCCCTCTTCTGATTCCTGTAAGAAACACTCAGGAACATAAAAACAATCGTCAGTTGAGCTGTGAAATAAGTGGATGTGAGACAAAGTAAATTGGCCGGTTTCTTGTTACTTTCAGCTGAAAGAAAATAATTACGTAATCACAGAGTTGTTTGGCATATACTTTTATTTGAAGATGTTGTTGAAAGCTGTAATTTAACTGCATTCCATATATTTGATATTTATATGTAATAGTTTAACGTAACAGTATGTGATCACCTTAGTATGTAACGGCCTTCAAGGACTACGGTGTACGGAAAGGTAACAATTGTCTTCCTCTGTGAAACAGAAACTAAGGGAGGATGAAAAGAATAAAATGTAACGCAAGGAACGAAACACCACACTGTGTAAAAGAACAAGAATGGGAGAGAGCTGCATTGGTTCTTTATGAGCAGTGAAAGAAGAAAATGAAAAGCTGAAATTAGGAGGAAACACTACAGCTGTCAGAAGTATTGGACGCTCCCAACATTTCGCATGAATTCGATGGCGAAGATTAGTATAAATAGTTTACTGGTGTATATTAAAGTCACTACCTTCCACTGAATAACGTACTTAATGAGCTACGCTGCATGCGTGGAGTCGTAGGGAAAGAGAGGAACTGTGATACATGTGCTCCTCTTGGCATCATGGTACGTGTTCTGAAGAATACACACCAAGACTGTGTTGGTGCTGATTTATCCAAGAAATGAGCTTTCTAATAATTGTTGAACAGTGAAGAGATGAGTTTTATGTGGCCTGCTGCGCTAAGATATGACCTGCTAACATTAGTAAGCAGAATAAGCTCTCATTTATTGAAGCTGTGCCTTGTTAGGTAAATGTTCATGATCCATAATCAACTTTGTAACGCTATCAAAGTAGAACACAGTTACAACAAACCAAGCAACTGGAAACTGGTAAGTATATTTTATATGACCGGTCAACAAACAGTTATAAAAATCACTCGTGAAATCCTATCGGAATTACAGATTGACAATGTGGTGAGTTTGAAGCCAAACACAGTGCATTGGGATGGAATGTATTCGCAGTACGTTAACCTGAAAATGGTCTAGCGATGAAAATGTTTCACCAAATTAACTAAATAATGATGTTATTAAAAGATAAAGTCTTCATGTACTACTGCAAAAACTGAATGCATCGGTATGCTGTGTTTTGCAAGTTATTTCGTTGGCACATAAATACACACCGATAAACTCTGCCGCAGCAATCTGTATTGCAAAAGCTTCCACTAAAATTTACCTTTCATAACCTGGAAATTAGTCATGGATGTTATTTGTTACTGATAACGTGTGAGAGCTGTACAGAGTAATTCCGTGATGACGTTATAAACATTCAAGGATGATGAAGATGGTAAATGTATGAACTTGACATATAGGGCCCTGGTCTTAAATCGTTCTGATACCTCTGACAGTGGAATAATCTAAGTCTACCGGTACCGTTGTTAATACTGCAGACGAGGCAACTTTTAGAGTTGGTACTATGGATTAGTACAAGAAAAAAGAATCCAATAAAGTTAGAACCTAATATGCATACCTTAAGGGCTAAGGGCACTTGTTCAGTAGAAATGATGTTTTTTACTGCTGCGAAGATTAACAAGTGCGAACAGTTCTTAAAGTTTGCGTTTTAGAGCCGATGTTTACTTGACCTGAAGCGGCATACTCAAGAATCTTATCCACAAGAGTACCGATACATGTATTCAACTTTAAGAGTTATAGAAAAGATTTTCGCTTATAACTTTCGACTCGGTCGTTTCTGGACAAGACTCCTTGAACTCAAATTGATACATTTAGATGTTATAATTAAATCTTTCCCTGAGACATTTAAGTCTCTTCGTTTTCTACGATAATGATCGAAGAAGAAGAAATGAATTAAAATTTGTGCTGGGGCCGGGACTTAGTTCATTTCTTCTGCTTCGATCATTATCGTCATACATTTAGCTTCTCCATCATCCCTGAAAGTTTGTAACATGATCACAGATTCACCCAGTAGATGATTCACTATTTCATACTCTGTACCGCGGATAATGATTGAATATACAGTAAGGTATGTTGATAACAGATGTCTTCACTACGGCAATACACAAAGCAAGCATCAAAATTGCGAACGAGAATTAAATAAACAACATGGGAGGGTGGTAGTGAATGACGGTTTACTGAATTGATGCTCTGTAGTAATTTAAAATTGACAAAAGAAGAACATAAACCATGTTGGACTCACTGTACACGTGAAACATTAATCGAATTTCTAGCAATCACAGAAACGGAATTTTCTGTTGATGTGTTCCAGCAATGAATTAAATAATCTAAAGTGCAGGGGAGATTGACAAAATTGACTGCATAATGTGTCGCACTGAGAGCGTATAACATGATCTTGCAATTAGCTTCAAACATACGAAAAGCTAACTGTCTCTCGGCCTCAGTGATAACTCGCGCCTAATTACCCGAACATGTTCATAGTTCATCACCAATTCGCTCGTCTGGAATGTTCAACCTCGCTTGTCAACAATCGCCGGAAATAACTGAAATAGTACCACCGAAAACCTCTAAAGCTGCAGCCGCCATTGAACTTCTCCAATCAAGTTGCGTCGATGCTCAGAACAATTAGCGGCTTCAAACATTCTCGACTGCATGGCTCTATTGGACTTCACGTTGCTCTCGTTGTCTGGAAGCGTTTGGAACTCACGAGAGGTGAAAAAGATGCTACCACAGCAGTATCACAAAGAGGTAACTCAAAGAGTCTGCATTATGTTTCGCCAGTGGTTGCAGGACGACTACGAAAATTGATTTGCAGACGTTAAACATACTTCGAAACGCAAAGAAATTAATCGGTAGTGACACTGAAAGTACAGTACAAAGCGTATCCTTCAATGTGATTGGACATGCCATGTTACTTTTTAAATAGCTTTCTGAATAATTACCTAACACAAATTGGTAGACAGTATAAATGAAATTTAAGCCGGCCGCTGTGGCCGAGCGGTTATAGGCGCATCAGTCCGGAACCGTGCTGCTGCTACGGTCGCAGGTTTGAATCCTGCCTCGGGCATGGATGTGTGCGACGTCCTTAAGTTAGTTGGGTTTGAATAGTTCTAAGTCTAGGGGACTGATGACCTCAGATATTAAGTCCCATAGTGCGTAGAGCCATTTGAATAAATGAAATTTATTTTTACGTATGTTTAACATAAAGTTTCGTTCTCAGGCATACAATTTCCCAACAAATGCAGATAACTACTCATGATGTGGGGAGTCGTTCACAACTGCACTGCATTTTTGCGATTTTTGCAGTTCAGTCTAACAGTAATTCAAAGTCACTGTTCAATCCCTACAGCCTAGCCGTCCCGATCACCTGGTCTTAATCCGTGTTACTTCTGGCTGTGGGGCTACCTGAAAGATGTTGCGTTCAGTGTTCCGACTGAAAACCTAGTGACTTCGAAGGCACGAATTACGAAACACGTTCTGAACCTGATCCCGGTAACACTTCGATCAATTATGGAACATGCTGCTTCTCGATTTGAACTTGTTGCAGAGAATGGTGGACAGTATATTGAATATGTTTTGCGCCAGTTACACGGAATTTATTCCGATTGATTGTTACTCTTTATGCACGTTTTTCCTTCAGAACAATTAAAATCCTATGTAACTGATACTTTTTTATGCGGTTTTTTGTCTCAGGACAATTAAAAACCGAGTTTTCCTATATGATACGATATGACCTTGCCGTTGTGGATGAGCTTTCCTAAATCACAGTATCACACCTGTACCCCCATGCAAACCGATGAGTACCGTTTATTTAACGTCAAATGTGCACCTTAGGCATTGTTGTACAATTCATTTGTCATTTGTAATCGACCACTATTAAATTATGATGCTTACATCGAAATCTATTGTTACATTTTGTAATTATATTTTTCTTATGCCATATGTTTTCCCCCTTGTCCGACAATATTCCATTGCAATTTGATTTCATTCTGACCTGTGGTGTTATTTCTAAAGCACGATGCGTTCTGCACGACCTGGGTGTCAGATCTGGTCTGTACCAACGACTCCACATATCGTGGCAACTGATGGAGTATGGCCGGTCAGTAATTAACGTGGGAAAATAAAATTTAAAAAAAGCAGTTGTAAGTGTGTGTCAACATAGTGCCGTAAACTGCATCTTTCTACCTATTTGCATTTTTTAAATATACGCGATCAGATTCGTAAAGACCGTTTTGGAACATACTGTATACATATAGGAGAGCGCTGTAGTTTCTTCGATTTAGTTGTTTAACGAAGAAACTAGCTATGGTTCGGTCCTAATTTACTGAATTTTCACAAAGGTTTATTACAGTCTACTTCCAGTCAATCTAATTTCAACAGTCACGAAAAAAGGTCGAGTTTTACCCCAGACAGTTGTATAAAAATCCCTCCAGCACGCCTATGGACGCCCTCAAAATTAAGATCAATCCAGGGAAATACGGACGCATTGCAGCCCTAACTGGTGATGCGAAGATGAGAGCAGTGGTTCCCTTAATCACATATCAAGGAGAAAGGAATCTGGGGTCGTTTTAGCGACAGTTGGCATTCGCTCTACAGGCGACATGTGATGATGCCCACAAACGCAAAATCATTTGAATGTTCAGCCAATTATCTTCGTATAAGGTAAATATTTTGTACAGAAAATTATGTCACATGCCACATATGTGCTCCCGACGTTTTCAGTTTTATAGGTAGTGTCATAGCTATTAAAAATTCACGAGCACAAATTTTAGGGCGATCTGTATGGCTTTAGGAATCGTATGGCGCTAGGAGGGATTATTTAATATTGGTTAGTCTGTTTTAAAACCTTTTAATATTAAAAAGTTTCTTTATTCAAATACTTACTTTCTGCCTTTCAGTCTTGTGTTTATCGAAGATTTCAACTTATTTAAATCATTTTGATGATTACAACAGAGACACGCAGTAAACATCAGGTTCATTTCAGTTTCTCTTTAGCTGAGTCAACCAATATATGGCTTCTTCATAGGCACATCTCGCGAAACGACCACGAATGTAAAACTGAGAGACGATCGAGCACAAAGGGAAACTTAGCAGCAATCGTCCTTGACTGCGAAACTTCCACGTTTAGAACAAGAAACCAGGGAAATAGCATAGGTACACTGCGTACCTACTCTCCGCCACGCACCGGAAAAGAAAGCGAGTCGATATTGCGTTGTCATCCAGTTCTGAACTAAGTTGGTAGTTTCAAGTCTGTAGCTTATAAGGAAGTTAGTTTAAAATCAATTGCAGAATTCGTACCAAACAGACATACAAACAGACCGAGAAACAAAGTACCCTCGGTCAAACACCGGACCCGTAAGCGATTTAATATTACAGTGCCATCCAGTACTGAGCTATGTTGAAAGTTTCAAGCCTCTACCTTGTCGGGAAATTAGTTTAAAATCCATTGAAGAATTTCTACCGAAAAAACAGACGAGAAACCAAACTAACAACAACGTGTTAAAAAGTGATTGTTCATCTGTATATGCACAAATATACAGTGCAGCACCAGATATTATACTTTTGAAACGCACAAAAATTGGTATTTAGTGCCAGCGCCAAAAGTATGAAAATTCGTTTTTCACTAGGTAATTATATACATTTTGAATATAATTTATTTTAAGAAACATGCTTTTCATTCACATCTCCTTGTCTCTAAAAAAAAGTTGTATAACCGAAGACGCTGCAAAAGATGTAAGAAAAACCACGCAAACCCTGTATGAGTGAATGAAAACACTCATATAGCGGGCGCAACCGACGGAGACTTGTTTCAGTCAGTTGTCTCACACTGAGTAAAACCACGCAAACGCGGTGAGTGATTGAAAACACTCATGTAGCTGACACGGTTGCAGAAACTAGTTTCATTCGGTTGTTTCATTCGGCTGAAAAACCCGACTGAACGTAAAAACAATCGACTGACCAATCGATTGTTGAAAACAGTCGATCGTAACAGCACTACCTGTTGTGCACTTGGGTGTGGCTTATCTCGAGGTCAGTTGGAACAACCCCCCCCCCCCCCCCCCCCCCTTCTCCCCACCGCCAACCCCTTACGCGACACAAGCCACTGGTCCATTTCGGACAGTTATAGGTCAGATAATAGTCTGAAACAACGTCACCCTCCTCCACTGATTTCGGTCAATAGGAAGGTGGGTAATCCAAACTCTCCGTCATTTCTCTCTGTAGACGAACAGGAAGGCATAAAAAAGGAGAGCAGCCCGCACTCCCCTCCCTAATCACTCTTTTATTACTAGAGCACTTGTGTAAGCCTGATCACTTGTGTTCAGTGCGCCATATTGAGAACATCAGCAGCAGCAGAAATATCCTACCCAAAAATTGGCAATAGGCATTACTTTAATAATTTATGATGTAAGACACCTTGACAGTATAATGCACGAGCGTATCATAGCTGAATTACTTTAATTTATTGACATCATGGTATATTCTGTAAAATGAGAATGTGTATTACATACATGAAATAAATTCTCAGTTGCCAATGTGGGCAACCATCAGCTGTATAAATGGTACGACGTCAATGAAAATTTGTGTCAGACCAGGACTCGAACCAGGATTTCCCTCTTGTTGTGAGTGGTCACCCTACCATTTGGCTATCTGAGTCATACTCATGGCCAGACACAAACATCCCTATGTCAACAGCCATGTGTCCACAACCAACAGTCGTACACTCATTCTGTGTATTTCCGTACAGGGGAGACATTTTAATTCAAAGTCGTTCGGCCAGTGACAGCAGATAAATGCAATATTGCAGTGGGTGTGTTGTTCGGAAGTACGATGCAAAGTTGCACCGTACTTCCGAACAACACAGACACTTCAGTATAGTACATATTAATATAATTTGTGACATAAAATGTCACAGTGTGTGAGTTGTGCACTGCTGAATTAATATAAACAATAACGTCAAGGCATTTTGTGTAAGCACTCAAACACGACCATCCCCCCCCCCTGCCTTTTATTTACAATTTGTTGTAATTTTACCTTTTCTTCCTCCTAACAGCCATATTTCCAATCTAAGAGATTTGTAACTATGTATTTTAAATGATGATAAATTTCCACAGTGTGATATTTTAACAAATTCGTGATTGAGTTACAGTAATTCAGTCATGCCACACTGATGTACTATACTGTCAAAGTGTGTCACTTCATTAATTATTATAATGGTTTTCACTATTTTTTAAGTAGGATGACTCTGCTGCTGATGATCCTCTCTCTACACTGCACAGAGCACAAATTACTGGGCTCACACAATTACCCTAGAAGAATTTGGGGAGAGGAAGGGAGGATTTCCCGCCTATTCCGAGTCTCAACATTAAGAAACGTGACGCATCGCGTCTCAATAAGCAGAATGACCATCTATTTAAAGATTACGCGATTGCCAGATAACCATTTTAAACAGTCATTGACGTAAGATATCTAGGAGTACGCCTACAGTGCGATTTCAAGTGAATCGACCACATACAATTAATCGCAAATAAGGCAGATGCCAGACGGAATCTTTGGAAGAATGCTATCGAACAGTCGTCCGTCAACGAAAGAATTAGCTTATGAAACGTTCAATTGACGTATACTTGAATATTGTTCGTCAGTATGCGATCAGTTCCTTAAAAGACTAATGCACGAAATAAAGAACATCTCAAGAATATCAGCGCAGTTCGTTACAGGCTCATCACTGAAATGTTCAGCAATTCTCTTAGGATAGGTGTGAGGAAGGGGAGGGGTTTCCTGCCATCCTGTTGTCAGAGATCAGCAGGGGAGTGTGTCGTCGTCGTATATCATTATCAGACAGAACCGGTCGCAATTGACTGAAAGGCATGGAGGTAGAATGGTGACGAGGCGGTGGGTCGAACCGGTATTTGAGATAAGCAGAACAATATAAGGTTACATCGTGACCTTGAATTATACCCTGTACAGAAGTTCTGAAAGAGGTACACTGTCTGGCCGAAAGCCATGGGGGTGGCACTGGGACACCAGTCGGTCGTCAGCCGCTGAAGGGTTAACGGAGCATTTGTCCCCATGCACACCATACTCAAACCGGGGATCCGTCTCGCAACCGTCCGTCGGTTGGCTCAATGACCACCTGAGATTGTCTAGTCTGGCGAATTATACCTGCGATGCTTAACACCCACACTGAGCTCTGCTGCCCTCGTAAATCCCAATCCTCGTGTAATCCCCGAAGGGGTGTGAGTCTGTCACCGATTATCAGGCGTTATTCAGGTCGGTTGCTGACTTGTTGCCATTTGTACTATGCATCTGGCTGTCACTGGTCGACCGGATGTAGCATCAACGTTGGTGTCGTAGGCTGCATCTCGTCGTAATATTCCAGTATCACACACAAAAAGTCTTAGAAGGGACAACCAACTCTGTGACTCTTGTCCAATCAGTTTAATGTTACTTAAACTCTGCACAGAGTATGCAAATGAATTTACTCCTCTTCTGGTAGCCGTGTACCGCAGGTGGCTGTAGGAGCGAAGCCTTCTTAGTGGCTGAAAAAATAACTCACGTCATTCATTGTTTCAAGAAGGGGTATTTGACAGATCTACAAAACTACAGGTCTATATCCCCGACGTCAGTCTCTTGTAGATTTTTGGGACACGATCAGAGCACAGCATGCCATTTTCAACAGAGAGAAATTCGTGCTTACCCCAAGGGAATATGTATGTATGTATTAAACTGGGGACCTAGAAACGACGGAGAGGCTTCGTCCTGCCATAGCCCTCAGAGGTTCTCAACAGGCCACAGCAGTCCACCCACCCGAACGCAGTCCAAACCGAACCCAGGGTTATTGTACGGTTCGGCCCCCACTGGTCCCTCCCGGGAACGTCTCATACCACACGAGTGTAACCCTAAATGTTTGAGTGGTAGAGTAATTATCGTGTACGCTTACGTGGAGACGGTGTTTGCGCATCAATCGCCGACATAGTGTAACTGAGGCCGAATACGGGGAACCAGCCCGCATTCGCCGAGGCAGATGAAAAACCGCATTGAGAACCATCCACAGGCTGGCCGGCACATCGGACCTCGACACCAATCCGTCGGGCGGATTCGTGCCGGGGACCGGCACTCCTTCCCGCTCGGGAACCAGCGCGTTGGACCGTGGGGCTAGCCAGGTGGGCTACCCCAAGGGAGGACTATGTCCATTAAATTTCATAATGTAAACAAATTACCCAATGCAAGTTCTGTGAGACTGTTCCGCGGATGTTGCGTAAGAAGTGGCAGAGCTGTAACATCGTAGCAAATTGCAGGAAAGTCTGCAGTGATATTGGTGCAGGGTTTGTCAATTAACTCTCAACATTAAGAAACGTGACGCATCGCGTCTCAATAAGCAGAATGACCATCTATTTAAAGATTACGCGATTGCCAGATAACCATTTTAAACAGTCATTGACGTAAGATATCTAGGAGTACGCCTACAGTGCGATTTCAAGTGAATCGACCACATACAATTAATCGCAAATAAGGCAGATGCCAGACGGAATCTTAGGAAGAATGCTATCGAACAGTCGTCCGTCAACGAAAGAATTAGCTTATGAAACGTTCAATTGACGTATACTTGAATATTGTTCGTCAGTATGCGATCAGTTCCTTAAAAGACTAATGCACGAAATAAAGAACATCTCAAGAATATCAGCGCAGTTCGTTACAGGCTCATCACTGAAATGTTCAGCAATCTCGTATGGCAGACCCTGGAAGAGGGGTGTGCTATATCACGGTGTGGTTTACTGAGAGCCCACTTTCTTATAATAGTTAACCAATATTTCGTCTCTCCGTTTTTATATCTCTCGAAAAGACCATGAAGGTAAAATTGAAAAAAAAATTATGGTCACGTCAGTATCATCTTTGTGTAGAAAGCGTTGGTCACACAGAGACTTGCCAACAATTGTTCTTATCAAGCACCATTCGTGACTGGAAAACGAAAGGGGTGGAAGTGAAACTCACACAAAAAACACCTAGCACCATACATTACAAGCGAGCTTCCGGAGTGTAGATGTACAAACGAAACTCTCTTAGCTGTTAGTTACTGCACCATCTGCCATCCTGAAGAAATTTGTGTCAGTGTAAGGTATGTTACCGTTCTGGTTTCTTCACACACTTTCTGTTTTCAGATTTTATGTAATTGTGTTTATACTTGCTCACAGCCTCTCAATGCCATTTCCTAATACTTTAATTCAGAATATTCTGCCAAGATTGTATATACTGTTTCTAAAATTTCAGTTCGGTCCTTTTGGATTCTAGACGCTGGTGCACCGTGTGCCAGACTAGAATTCTTTTGGAAGTAGTAAGAGTGTCACCTGTGCGCAGGACTTCATTTATTTTTCAACTCCCACTGCTGCTTCAGGGTGTGCGCCACTTACACTGGTTTCTCAGTTGGCGACCTTCGTTGGACGAGATGCAGGGTCTTCGTCTCTGAGCTGAACTCCGCGTCGCACTACTAGGAAAACTTTCTTTAATGCGGAACCGCTGCCTTTGACTTTGCGAGCGAGTTTAAGAGCATAACTTCGCCGAGGGCACGCTGGTCACTCTTCCACGAGAGTGAATTTTAAATTTATTCTACCAGAGGCTTATTTAGCTCCATTAACATAAGTTCCGCCTTTGTACTAGCACACTTTATAGAAGCAAGACTTTGCTGGAAATTATAATTGTTTAAGGCATTACAGATACCCATTACGTTTTTTGCATTAGTACTGATACTTCCTGATCCAGTTAACACTCTCCTCTTCATAGGATATGACTGCTCGTTATGAATTATTAACTGAGAGCTTCAATTCCAGAAAATGTAGTGCATGATATAAAAGAACATAAGTTGAGCAAAAATTGTCTTCAGCTTGTACAGCGATAATTCCTGACGAATGTTATAAATTCTCGTTAGTGCACTTGAGAACATTCGTTCAAGAGTTCGAGTACCAGAATGATGGTTTTGATGTCGTTCATCTACGTCTAAATTTTTGTATTCAAGCGTCTTTTGTTACGATAATAGAGGGGACTCCGCATAGTAATGCCTTCGCATGGCAGCTGTACCTGAATTTTTCATTGAAATAGCATCAGTGTCGGTCGAACAATATACACCTTAGGTATCTATAAGAGCTGAAAAATGCTACAATACTAATAATATCTCCAGAGATCACAAATTGTAAGTAATCATCATACAACCAAAAAACAGTCCTCTCATAACCAGTCCTTACTAATAAGTACGTTAGTATATTCACATCATTATTTGCCGCCTGCCGCTCAAGCATATAAAATTTAGAGGGGCTACACAGTTCCACATTATATCACTCACTTATATGCAAAGAATTGAACTCCCACGTCTAAAACAATTTCAAAATTCAGATTCCTTTACAAGTTGGTTCACAAGTGAAATATCTGACGTTAAAAATTCAAGCAATAAATTGTATTTAACGTGTCATACAATTTACTAAGTAATCTCATTATCAAATATTGGATGAGTACTGTCTGCGTAATTTGCAATCCGTTTCAAGGAAAAAGTAATTATTCACCCTCATCGTTTATGACGTCATATCTCCTGAACTTTGTGTCGTACAATGATATAACTTGGCAGATGTACTCGGTTGAGTATTTGGATGATATATGTGCAATGTGATGCGAATAGAGATAGTAATATAAAAGAATTAAAACGTCATGCCTTATGTTGAGATCTTACTGCACGAACGGCGAAAAATGTAGTAAGCGGTGAAATTTTCCGTTTCATCGTTTTGTCGCGTGTGTCAGGGAGAAAGTTTCATTAAGGATTGAAATTATGAGTAATCTTTGATGTAAGTCACTAAGAGCTCTCATTTCCAAATGCTGGATGACTATACTGTAGGGATTTGTGGGCCATGAGTTACGCTGCCTAAAGACAAACACATAGTATCCAGCTGTAGTACTTGCCATGCTATGTAAAAACCTTTAACATGATATTACAGTAGTAAATGAGTAGATTATGTCACCCTTTAAATTTTGAAATTCAACTTACTAATTATGTGAACTACTGAAAATGAAATTTTTGTTGCCCCTATGAGCAGCTAGATAGGCAACCAGGAACTCGTGCTGTGTACCATGAACCATGAGTGGAGAACTCGATTAACCATTTAATAATACAGATATTAGTGGGGCGAAAAGCGCCACAGTGCCATAATGATTCGACATACACTTAATCACAAAAACAATATCAAGACACTACATTAGCCGTTGGGCCAATATAGCTAAAATTAACTCAGGTTAAAAATTACTATTATGAAAATTTTGTTAAGGCAGCGCAGGGGACTTGTTCACGAGTCATTGAAGGTAAGCCAAAGATACTCCTCATGGATAAAACCATACACCTAGTCTGTGCATACGTTCTTCTTGAAACGTCAGAATCAGATGTATACACCCATTTCTGCGACAGTGGGATGCTGTGCCACTGTACATGAATCACATTATTTTGTCTGGGCTACAGTGACACATCATCTTGCAGAGGAAAACACTTTCTGAGAAAATCCCAATGAAGATCCCCTTCATTAGAATGGCTATAGGCAACCTGGTTCACTTATCGCAACGTAAAAATTACTTAATCTGATCAACAAGCGACGGAGCGACGACTACATTACTGATGTATTATCGTCGTCGTCATCATCATCACCATCACCGCATGCCAAGTTATCCATTCCTTACCTCTAATAAAATTCGCAATCCAAGAAGTCACACCTCATTTCTTGGAACAGTAGCTGCCACTAAACTGAAACAGAAATTTGCAGCTCAGTTCTATGAAAGCATTTACATTAAACAGCTAATGATACTGTAGCTGTTACATTGAAAACTATTTGAATTTTTTTGCGCTTTGTTTAAAAGTTTTGGCCAATATTATACGTTCACCTTTATATGATTTATCAAAAACGTTTGAGTCAAATAATGTACTTATGATAGTACAAGTGAGCACACAATACCAAAAAGTACATAAACATCTTCTGAAATGGGAATTATTTCGAAAAGTCAAAAAAGAAATACTGTCAATACTAAACTATTTCCAACTCCACAATTGCATCAATTAGACACATTCATTTCTCTCTGTCCCTCTATGTCTGTATCTCACTCCCTTTCTCTCTTCTCTCTCTCACTCTCTCTCTCTCTCTCTCTCGCTCTCTCTCTCTCTCTCTCTCTCTGTCTATCTATCTATCTATCTATTTGAAAAATTGGCAGTTTGAAATGAACATCCTGGCAAAATGTTCAACAAACCAACTTCCAGCTATTTGTCTACGATTCCACTAGCATGAAAAATGAAACCGTAAACCTTTCCACGAACATTTATGCGATAAGACTGCAAGTTAACCAGCACTTGTGAACGTATGGAGTTCGATCTCTTGTACCAAACTTGGTACAAGGTGTAATGGAGCTTCTAATTAAATATTTTCATACATAAATAGTTCTATGAAACAAATGATGCTTGTCAAGTGTCACTATATTATTTACAAACACATTTACATCACAACTGATCTCTATAACACTACTTTGGACTATCGGATTAAGCGCCACAGAGTCTACTGCCATGTCTAAATTATTACAAAATACATTTGGCCAAAAAATAGCATGGCAAGCAAACAGTTTCCATTTCATTTTTGGCCTAAAGGAGACAATGCACCAGAATCTGACAGAACAATCCTATAATCACACAAAGCATGCGGTGGCTATAGCACGGTAGTACAGAGGCAAGCACTAAACAGATAACTAGTCTGAACTAGTCAGTTACTGGAAGAATGTAATTGTCGTGTGATGCCTAAAACGTTACTCAGAACTCTTTAGTTAATTGGTAAAATTCTAATTCCACATCTGAACTATCCTGTATCTCTACAGGATACTTGCAACATGCTCAGCAAGCAGTTCACATATCACACTAAACCTAAATTAGAGTATGAAAAGAATAAAACTCGAATGTTGACCACTTACAAAGGGGACATAAAATAACAACGCACGAACAATGTTTATGTCATTTGTCACAAAGTTATTTTCACGTTAAAATAGCCATGCAGACGTGTAAAGGAATTTAATTACAATACGTAAGTGTCAAAGAAGTATTTCAAAAGCTTGTGGAAATTCTTCAGCAATATGACATCATGCTAAGTATCATTCGAGGGGGAAGAGGGTATACATCATGCTGTACACTATAAAAATGTAATTGATTATATTAAGCGAATAATATTCATTTATTACAAACGACCTAGCACTCCTCTACTTTAAGTACAAAAAGAACTTTCGATGATGGCTGCAATGTCTACAGATTAGAACACGGCCCACCAAAGTATTTGCAGCCTGTTTTTCCATAATTAGCTACTGTGTAGTAATGTGCTCTAACTGTAATGCTCCGAATACAAGATGTAAACACACCACATAGCCGAATATAAACCTGAACTGATATTCAGCTCCACGCATAAGAAGGAGAAGGACACACTAGAATCTTCTTTGAATGCTGGGAATTTCTGAGAACGTGTTGTTAAAGACGAATATACTGTGGAAACCAAAAACCGCTTTGAAGTCCCATGAATTCTGGAATCAAGAGAGAAACTGAGGGAAGAGTGTAAAGAAATACATTCCACGGTGAACAGTGTGTCAGACGATACATTGGGAAGAAAGGATGGAATGAGAAAGAGAAAATGTTTCAACATGACACTCCAGAAGGCTACAGAAGAGAGAAGAAAGATAAGGGCGGAGTGGCTGGCTGATGGGGAGAATGAGCAGAAGAGCAAACATTTTATCAAGATCAGAAAGGAGACCAAGCGAATCCTGACAGGGAAGACATTAAAAAATGGTTCCCATCTCTCTGAGCACTATGGGACTTAACATCTGAGGTCATCAGTCCCCTAGATCTTAGAACTACTTAAACCTAACAAACCTAAGGATATCAGACACATTCATGCCCGAGGCCGGATTCGAACCTGCGACCGTAGCATTCGGGCAGTTCCAGACTGAAGCGCCTGGAACCACTCGGCCACAACGGCCGCAAGACAATACATGTAAACAATTTATTAGACAAAGCAGAGAGAGAGAGAGTCAGATCATGAAATCAAGGCTAATTTTCCATTGCATTACAAACAGGAATCATGGATTTCTGAGCCCAAACTTTTCATTAGAAATAAGAACGGTATCTTGATAAATGACAGGGAAAGAATTGTATAAGGATGAAGAGTACTTCTGAGAACTCCTGTATCGACCAGAAACGGACGATATGTTACCTGCAGACGCTGTGGAATAATGAAAGATGAAGAACAATGGGAAGTGAGTGAAGACGATGCGCAGATTGTAACCGAAAGAGTCAGCAATAAGTAAGTTCCAGGACACAACATAATAACAAGAAAATTAATTCAAGAGGGAGATTAGAACTTGCATTTTGAGATATACTTATCCGGACCATATGGTAGAATTAGACATTGACAGAAGACTGGAAATTGTCCATAATATGGCCGATAAGCAAGAATGTGAGAAAAATTGAGTGTAACCCACAAGGTGCTGTCTATCATTATATTTAGAAAATTACAGCTATTCATAGATAACAACATACAGGAATATCAAGCTGGCTTTCGACCATATAGATCGACAATAGATGAAGCTCTTCACCCTAAGGCTGTTGTTTGAAAATCACTGGGAATATAATAAAAAATATCTACAATCTGGTCGTTTTTTGTCGACGTGCATATAACAGCATCTATGAGAATAACCTACACAGTTCAGTGAGTAACTTCCGAATCTCTGAGAAACTAATGACAATGGTTCAAACTTGTATGGATGGGTCAAGAGCAGGAGAGTGTTTGCGAGGGGTCATGTAAGAAAAGTTCGACGTTCGGAAAGGCATGAGACAAGGCTCTGCTCTCACATATGCTCTGGTCAATGCCATCTCAGAGGTTGTAATAAGAGATTGCCGGCAGCAGAAGTTGGCTGGAGTACAAATGGAAGGCAATTTCGGTTGTTTAGCTCATGCAGATGATGTGGTACTATTATGTGATAAAACCACAAGATTTTTAAAAAAATGTACCAGAAAATGGACAATTACGACCGAAGATTTGGGCTAAAGATGGATCAAGACGAAATGGAGTTAATGAAAATAGGAAAAAGACAAAAGAAGAAAAAATTTACTGAAAGACATGGAATGGGATTCAAGAAATTTCACTAGTTCAAATACTGGGTATCTTCGTTTACCAGTAACAACAACGCAGAAATGGACATAAAGGAAATAACCGCAGAGGAACTGAAGTTGACGTGTTCCACCATGGAGACGCTCAGCTCAAAATCAGTATCAATGAGTACTACGAGGAGAATATGTAACACAGTGATATTCCCAGATGTCATGTACGGTTCAGAAACCTGGAACACGACTTAATGGGGAAAGGGAAATCAATAAATATTTTAAAGAAGAGTACTGAGACAGGTAAGGAACCAATTTTAGATAAAGAAGAATGCAGGAGGAGGAAGAATGAGAATGGGATGTTAGTACCCATATTCGCAGCATGGAATCTTACAGACCCTCCGATCTGTGAAAGAACACTGATTAGCCACAACACTGAAACTGTCGTCCATCGTGAGACTGAATGCGGCATGGTGGCGTCGAGGAAACAACGCAAGTACCACAGAGAAGAATGGAGTAGGGGTACCGTCTTCGAGTAATAATTAAAACCACCTTGGTCCCGTGTTCGAAACACGCCTGGGGTTAAATTTTGATTAACAGTCAGCATATGTGGCCGAAGACTTCCGGCATAAGAAGTAACCTTCATTCTGCGTACAGATGTTCACGTCACTCTTTTGTCCTTGGGGTGGGAGACTGCCTCTAAAGGCGGAAGGATCAGCAATGATAATCGGCATGAAGATGCAGAAGGCAGTGGAAACCACTGCATTCACGACACATAATGTGTATCCGCAGGACATGTGGCTTGTAACTGAAAAGTGTCATGATGATTTCCCCATTAGCAAAAGATTCCGGAACAGCCTCCATTCGGATGTCTGGGAGGGGTCTGTCAAGGGATAGGTGAAAGATATTGAATAACCAACGAAAGTATAAACTTCTACGAGCCGGGGCGTGGAATTTCCGAAGCTTGAACGTGGTAGGTACGCCAGAAAATCTGAAAAGGGAAATGCAAAGGCTCGATCTAAATATAGTGGGGGTCAGAGAAGTGAAATGGAAAGAAGACAAGGATAAGGTAATATCAACAGCAGAAGAAAATAATATAATGGGAGTAGGATTCCTTGTGAATAGTAAGACAGGGCAGAGAGTGTGTTACTGCGAAAAGTTCAATGATACGGTTGTTCTTATAAGAATCGACAGCAAAGCAACATTGACGACGATAATTCAGGTATACATGCCATCATCGCAAGCTGAAGATGAAGAGATAGAGGAAGTATGTGGGGATATTGGAAGGGTAATGCAATGCGCAAAGGGAGATGAAAATGTAATAGCCACGGGGGACTGGAATACTGTTGTAGGGGAAGAAGTGGAAGAAATGGTTGCAGCAGGATGTAGGCTTGAGACAAGGAGCGAGAGAGTAGAAAGACTAATTGAATTATGTAGGAAATGTCAGCTAGTGACAACGAATATTCTGTTCAAGAATCAAAAGAGTAGAAAGTATACTTGGAAAAGGCCGGGTGATAAGGGAAGATTTCATTTACATTACATCAAAGTCAGAGAGAGATAGCGAAATCATGTACTGGATTTTAAGCCGTACTCAGGAGCGGATATAGACTCAGAATACAATGTAGTAGCTATGAAGACGGCTGAATTTTAGGAGATTAGTCAGGACGAGTCAATACACAAACAAGTGCGATATAGTAGTACTAATGAAAGACGAGATACAGTTGAATTTCTCTAATCATAGCTCAGTAGGCAGTGCAGTTGAAGAGGACTGGACATCTCTAAAAAGGGGAATCAAAGAAGTTGGAAAGAAAAACGTAGGTACAAACAAGGTAACTGCAAAGAAACCATGGGTAACAGAAAAAACACTTCAGTTGATCGACGAAAGAAGGAAGTACAAAAATGATGAGTGAAATTCAGGAGTACAGAAATACATGTCACTGAGAAATAAAATAAATAGGAAGCGCAGGAACCTAAGACGAAATGGCTGCATGAAAAACGTGAAGATATCGAAAAAAATGATTGTCGGTGGACTGACTCAGTACACAGGAAATTCAAAACAACTTACGGTGAAATTAAAAGCGAGGGTGGCAACATTAAGAGTGCAACGGGAATTACAGTGTTAAATGCAGAGGAGAGAGCGGATAGGTGGAAAGAGTAAATTGAAGAATTCTATGAGGGCGAAGATTCGTCTGATGTGATAGAAGGAGAAACAGGAATCGATTTAGAAGAGATGAGGATCCAGTATTAGAATCAGAAATTAAAAGAGCTTTGGAGGACTTAAGATCAAATTAGGCAGAAGGGACAGATGAAATCCCATCAGAATTTCTAAAATCATTGTGGGAAGTGGCAACAAAACGACATTTCACGTTGGTGTGTAGAATATATGAGCCTGGCGATCTACCATCTGACTTTCGGAAAAATATCATCCACCCTATTCCGAGGACTATAAGAGCTGACAAGAGCGAAAATTATCGCACAGTCAGCTTAATACCTCATGCATCCAAGTTGCTGACAAGAATAATATACAAACGAATGGAAAAGAAAATTGAGGATATGTTACGTGACGATCAGCTTAGCTTTAATAAAGGTGGCTGATATTGAGAGACCGAATAAAAAAAAAACATAGGATTTGTCGACCCGGAAAAAGCGTTCAACAATGTTAGATGGCGCAAGATGTTAGATATTCTGAGAAAAATAAGGGTAAGCCTGCAGGGAGAGACGGGTAATACACGATATGTATAGGAGCCAAGAGGAAATAACCTACTGGCCATTAAAATTGCTACACCACGAAGATGACGTGTTATAGCCGCGAAACTTAACCGACAGGAAGAAGATGCTGTGATTTGCAAATGATTAGCTTATCAGAGCATTAACACAAGGGTGGCGCCGTAGGCAACACATACAACGTGCTGACATGAGGAAAGTTTCCAACAGATTTCTCACACACAAACAGCAGTTGATTGGCGTTGCTGGTGAAACGTCGTTGTGATGCCTCGTGTAAGGAGGAGAAATGCGTACCATCGCATTTCCGAATTTGATAAAGGTCGGACTGCAGCCTATCGCGATTGCGGTTTATCGTATCGCAACATTGCTGCTCACGTTGGTCGAGATCCAATGACTGTTAGCAGAATATGGAATCGGTGGGTTCAGGAGGGTAATACGGAACGCCGTGCTGGATCCCAACGGCCTCGTATCACTAGCAGTCGAAATGACAGGCATCTTACCCGCATGGCTGTAACGGATCGTGCAGCTACGTCTCGATCCCTGAGTCAACAGATGGGGACGTTTGCAAGACCACAACCATCTGCCCGAACAGATCGACGACGTTTGCAGCAGCATGGACTATCAGGTCGGAGACCATGGCTGCAGTTACCCTTGAAGCTGCATCACAGACAGGAGCGCCTGCGGTGGTGTCCTCAACGACGAACCTGGGTGCAGGAATGCCATAACGTCATTATTTCGGATGAATCCAGGTTCTGTTTACAGCATCATGATGGTCGCATCCGTGTTTGGCGACATCGCGCTGAACGCACATTGGAAGCGCGTATTCGTCATCACCATACTGGCGTATCAGCCGGCGTGATGGTATGGGGTGCCATTGGTTACACGTCTCGGTCATCTCTTGTTCGCATTGACGGCACTTTGAACAGTGTACGTTACATTTCAGATGTGTTACGACCCGTTGCTCTACTCTTCATTCGATCCCTGCGGATCCCTATATTTCAGCAGGATAATACACGACCACATGTTGCAGGTCCTGCATGGGCATTTCTGGATACGGAAAATGTTCGACTGCTGCCCTGACTAGCACATTCTCCAGATCTCTCACCAATTGAAAACGTCTGGTAAATGGTGGGCGAGCAACTGGCTCGTCACAATACGCCAGTCGCTGCTCTTCATGAACTGTGGTATCGTTTTGAGGCTGCATGGGCAGCTGTACCTGTACACGCCGTCCAAGTCTGTTTGACTCAATGCACAGGTGTATGAAGGCCGTTATTAGGGCCAGAGGTGGTTGTTCTGGGTACTGATATTTTAGGATCTATGCACCCAAATTGCGTGAAAATATAATCACATGTCAGTTCTAGTATAATATATTTGTCCAATGAATACCCGTTTATCATCTGCATTTCTTCTTTGTGTAGAGATTTTAATGGTCAGTAGTGTAATAAGAGTGCAAGAATGAAGTGCTCAGTTTATATAGGGTATAAGACAGGGACCCCTACTGGTCAATCTGTACATCGAAAAAGCAGTGATGAAAATAAAAGAAATGTTCACGAGTGGGATTAAAATTCAAGGTGAGAGGATATCAATGAAAAGATTAGCTGATGGCATTGCTATCCTAAGTGAAAGCTGGGAAGAATTACATGATGTGCTGGACAGAATGAACTGTCTAATGAGTACAGAATATTTATTGAGAGTAAATCGAAGAAAAACGAAAGAGAGGCAGCAGGAATGATACGAAGTGTTGGTGCAGCGTATAGAAATGTTTTTGAGGGCAAGGTTCAGCGCACATTGCCGGACAAGGAGATTTGTTAGTAGACGACCACTGTTTGTTGCAGTTTTGTTCGAATGAAATCGTCCATTACCATTTCAGTGGTCACGGGATCATTAAGACTGGGCCCTGGATCGATGGAAACGTGTCACTTGGTCGGAAGAATCACGTGTCCTGTCACGTCACGTAACGTCGCTTCCTGGTATACTGTCATAGAGGCGAACCTTTGCTGGAAACGTACACAGCATCAACGACACGGGTCGGTGGCAGCATTAGTCAGGTACGGGGGACAGTACCATGGGCTCACGTGGAAACTGCGGTAGTAATCGAAGGCACCACTATAACTGTGCACGGCGGCAACAATACTGCAGACCACCTGCCCCTCTCCGACAGTGGTCCAGGTGGATAACTGTACCTGTTACAAAGCCAGTGGTTTGGGAAGCATGATAGTGAATTCACAGTGATGTGTTGGCCATCAAATTTGCCTGATCTGAACCCGATGGAACACGTAAGCACGTTATCGGGCGTCAACTCAGCAATATGCGGGAACTGCGTGAAATGTGCGCTGACATCTACAAAAACGTGTAGAATCAGTGCCACGCAGAATATTATTTGTACTCCGTTTCTGTGTTGAACCAGCACTCTGTAAAACAGTGCAACGGTTTCAGTATGTATCTTTGTGTGTGTGTGTTTGAGGTTTACGGGCGCTAAACAGCGGGGTCATCAGCGCCCAAACGCATAAAAACAGGAACACATGCAGTGAAGGGACTAAGACGGACAGGGAACAAGGAGAACGGCTAAAAGACACAGATATGACGCAGTTTCAAATCCTCACATACAGAGGTAATCGGGACTGGCGGACCTCTTACCTAAAACCTGAGTGAGCCAGTCACCTAGCAGCACATTAAAACCCTCTGCCTAAAATCCGAGGCAACAAATTGGACAGGACACAAAACCGTAAGACCTTAACTACAATAGTTGCGTCATCTTGTAAAATAGAGGGCAAATCCGGGGGCAAAGAAACCGCTGCCCTCTGGTCAGAGAATAAAAGACAGTCAAGTAAAATGTGGCGGACAGTAATCTGGACGCCACAAGCACTGCAGATTGGGGGGTCCTCCCGCCGGAGTAAAAAACCATGCGTGAAGGGACTGTGCCCGATGCGGAGGCGAGTGAGGAGAACCTCATCCCGCCTGCATGACTGGTAGGACGTACGCCATGGCCGCGTGGTGGCCTTGACCAGACGCAGCTTATTTTCACCGACTGCCAGCCACTCCTCTTCCCACTGACGCAGAACGCGAAAACGCAGGAGGGAGGTAACAGCATGGAGGGGGACGGCACATGCAACAACGTGAGGGAGGGAACACGCATCTTTGGCAGCCACATCCGCCAGTTCGTTTCCCCTAATACCCACGTGCCCCGGCACCCAGCAGAAGGAAACCTCCTTCCCCTGCCGTTGCAGGTGGAGTAGGGCATCATGGATGTTCTGTACGACCGTATCCGCTGGGTACAAGTGTTGCATGGTGTGAAGGGCACTCAGGGAGTCAGAACAGATGAGGAACTTACGACTGGGAACACATCTCATCTGCTCCAATGCCCGCAGGATCGCAAACAATTCGGCATCAAAGATGGTAAACGCCGCAGGAAGCCGTAACTTGACGACTCGATCAGGGAAAACAACAGCACAACCAACAGAGTCCCCCTGTTTAGAGCCATCCGTAAATACTGGTACATGGTCGGGATGCTGGTTTAAAATATCATAAAATAAGGAGGTAAAAACAAATGCAGGAGTGCAGTTCCTCCGGTACTCCGACAAGTCTAAAAGGACGCTGGGCCTCTGGAGCAATCAGGGAGGCAGGCGAGTAAAACCTTGTCGTTGGGGGGCCACACGCTCGACACCAAGGGACTCAAGCAAATGCTTGGCACGAATCCCAAATGGTCTCGTAGCCCTGGGACGACTGGAAAAGAGAAGTTCCATAGGCAGTCGGGCAACGGTAGGGTACGCAGGGGAGGTAGGACAGGCAAGGAATTGACACACCCGTCGCACCATGAGGAGTTTCCGCCGGATGGCAAGCGGCGGTTCCCCTGCCTCAGCACACAGGCTGGGGATGGGACTGGTACGGAAGGCGCCAGTGGCCAGCCTGATACCCCCATGGTGTACTGCGTCAAGGATCTTCAGATACGAAGGCCGTGCGGACCCATACACGGTGCAACCATACTCAAGACGCGATCGGACGAAAGCCCTATAAAACTGCAGCAGACGCGCCCGATCTGCTCCCCAGGACCGATGGCTCAGACACTTCAAAATATTCAGCGCCTTCAGGGCCCGCACCTTGAGGCCTTTAAGGTGAGGCAACCACGACAACTTGGAATCAAAAGTGAGGCCCAGGAACCTCACAGTGTCTCTAAAAGGAAGAATGGTGTCCCTCAGACGCAATTCAGGGGAGGTAAAAAGACGTCGAGAACGATTAAAATGAACACACACACATTTGTCTGCAGAAAAGGTAAAACCCGTCTTCGCAGTCCATGCCTCTAATCGCTGTATCGTAAGCTGCAACTGCCGACTAGCAGTGACAAGACTGGAGGAAGAACAGAAAACAGCAAAATCGTCCACAAACAACGAGCATTGGGCAGGACTCCGGACAGTGGACGTGATACTGTTAATGGCGACGGCAAAGAGGGTGACACTTAAAACGCTTCCCTGAGGAACACCATTTTCCTGCACATACAAATCAGATAGCACATTACCAACCCTATATCGAAAAAGGCGGTGGGAAAGAAAGGACCGAATGAAGATGGGGAGACGGCCACGAAAGCTCCACTCATGGAGTTGATTGAGGATATGGCGACGCCAAGTAGTGTCATACGCCTTATGAATGTCAAAGAAGACACCGAGACAATGCTGGTTACGTAGGAAGGCCTGCTGGATGGCCGCCTCAAGCAGGGTCAAGTTGTCGATAGTGGAACGACATCTCCGAAAGCCACACTGAGAGGGGCTAAGGAGCTGCCTGGCCTCGAGCAGCCAAACCAGGCGACGGTTGACCATGCGTTCCAACGTCTTCCCGACGCAGCTCGTCAAAGCAATACTCCGATAACTACTGGGATGCGTTCGGTCCTTCCCCGGTTTGAGGAGGAGGATCAAAATCGCCTCCCTCCACGAGTCAGGGTACGTGCCAGATAACCATATCATATTAAAAAAATTCAGGAGAACTTCCTTGGAAGGCAGTAACAAGTGCTGCAGCATGCTGTACCGGATTTGATCATGGCCAGGTGCAGTATCATGAGCCTCAGACAGCGCCGAATCCAGTTCCCACATTGTGAAGGGGCAGTTGTAGGGTTCAGAATTTGGAGACCGGAAGTCCAAGTGACCCCTCTCGATGGCAGTGCGGTAGCGGCAGAAAGCTGGATCACAGTGAATAGTAGCGGTAGATTCCGCAAAATGCATAGCCAGTGTCTGGGCAATGTCTCTCGGCGCCGTGAGGAGACTTCCCTGATGCAGCAATGCCGTGACAGGTAGCTGGCCGAGTTTCCCGGAAATCCTCCTGATGGCTTCCCATACTTTCGTAGAATTAGGGAGATGGAGTTCAAGAACGATTGCCATGACCGTCGTTTGCTCTGTTTAATCACTCGCCGCGCTTTGGCCCTTGCCACCCGAAAGGCCGCAAGATTGTCAGCGGAGGGACTGCACTTGAAGCGGCGCAGAGCTGCACGGCGGGCTCGTATGGCTGAGCGGCACTCAGTGGTCCACCAAGGGACAGGACGCCTCTTTGGATGACCGGATGACCGTGGGATTGACAATTCAGCAGCATGGGAGATCACGGCTGTAACATGGTCTACCCATTCGTGGACGCTGGCACGGTGTTCCAAAACAGCCAGTTGGCTGAAAAGTGTCCAGTCAGCTCTGCAGAGGTGCCACCGGGGCGGCACTGGTAATGCCTCAGCCTCATCCAGAAGGTGAATCCAAAGGGGGAAGTGGTCACTAGAATGGAGGTCTGCAGCAACCTCCCACAGAGCAGAATCCGCGAGTGCTGGAGAGCAAAAGGAAAGGTCAATAGCTGATGACGACCCAGAAGCAGTACAGAAATGGGTGGGAGCACCAGAGTTGAGGATGCACAGTTCTTCAGACATCATGAGGTTTTCCAGAATGCGACCCCTGGGGCAAGTAGTCGAAGAGCCCCATAAGACATTATGAGCATTGAAGTCCCCCAGAAGAAGAAATGGGCGGGGGAGTTGGCTAATAAGGTCTGTGAGAGCCTCAGAGTCCATCGCATCCTGAGGTGGTAAGTAAAGTGAACAGACTGTGAGCCTCCGACCCACAAGAATGTCAACTGCAACTGCTTGCAAGTCTGTAACGAGAGGGAGCTCAGATGAGGGGTGCATGTCACGGACAAAAACCGCAACACCACCTTTTGCCCTTTCCCCCGTCAGATCATCTTTCCGATGTACGGTATAGCCCCGTAAAGAAGGAACATCAGTGGCCCGAAAATGTGTCTCTTGGAGACATAAGCACAAAGGGCACTCTCGTACAAAGAGTTGTAATTCGGCCACATGCGTACTGAACCCATTCAGGTTCCACTGTAATATGGGAGCCAGTGATCAGGGTGGCTGAACTTTCACCCTGCCTCTGTGTTTTGGAGGAGAGCCCGTACTGGCCGGAGATTTATTCCTGGGGCGAGAAGATCGCCCCCGGTCGACATCAATGTCCATCAGCTCCGATGACGACCCACGGGAGATGTCAGACAATACGATGGCCTCGTCATCGGACCGACCCTGACCAGTCTCCTCAGGTGGCGGCAAAACCTTCACTTTCGGCATCTTTGTCTTGGGGGGCTTAGAAGGCAGAGCCTTGGCAGCAGGTGGAGCTGTACCCGCCTGGGCAGAAGGCGCCATATGGGAAGAGGCAGGAAGTACCCCAATGTCAGCAACCACGGCCTTGTCCGACGTTGCGGGGAGAGCCGCAGGTTTCAAAACAACCGCAGCAGCACAAGTGCACTGGCAAACACAGGTATTAGTGCTAAGACTAGCAACCTCCGTTTGCGTAGCAACAGTGGCCATTTGTACCGGTTTTTTCAGAGCGGAAGCGAAAGATGTCGTAAACACAGGGGGTTGCATGGCCTTAAAGAGCTTCTTGGCCTCACCATAGGGGATACGCTTAGATGTTTTGATCTCCTGGATCTTCCGTTCGTCGAGATAGATGGGGCAGACCCGGCTCCAGACAGGGTGACTCCCAGAGCAATTCACGCACTTCACAGGCGATGAACAATCGGCTCCTTCATGGGCAGGCTGACCACATTTACCACAAGTGGCTATCCCATTGCACCCCAACGTAGTATGCCCAAAGCGCTGACATTTAAAACAGCGCATTGGGTTGGGGAAATATGGCCGTACTGGCAAACGTAAGAAACCCGCTTTAACATGCTCTGGGAGTCGTGGGCAACTGAACGTGAGAATAAACGAGTCGGATTTGACTAGGTTCCCATCGACTCGTTTCATAATGTGCTGCACGTCAACAATACCTTCATCAGCCCATTCAGATTTTAATTCGTCTGTGGGGATATCCACCAAGTCCCGACATGTCACAACACCCTTACTGTAGTTCAGAGTGGAGTGGAGCTCGGTCTCGATAGCGTACTCACCGAGACAGGTTGCCTTCCGAAGAGAAGTGACTTGACGGGAACTAGATGTCTCAACTAACAGAGTCCCATTGCGCAGTCGCTTCACAGATTTAAGTGTTCCTGCAATTCCCTCAAGACCCTTGTGGATGTAAAAGGGAGAAACCCTATCAAAGCTACCCTCCTTCCGTTTAATAATCAAAAACACATTCTGATTATCAGCATGTGCTCTGTTACGACAGTCTGATAAATCTCGATAAACACTAGGCGCTGGAGGACTCGCAGCACGAAGTCGCTTCTTCAAAAATGGCTCTGAGCACTATGGGACTTAACATCTATGGTCATCAGTCCCCTAGAACTTAGAACTACTTAAACCTAACTAACCTAAGGACATCACACAACACCCAGTCATCACGAGGCAGAGAAAATCCCTGACCCCGCCGGGAATCGAACCCGGGAACCCGGGCGTGGGAAGCGAAAACGCTACCGCACGACCACGAGCTGCGGACGGTCGCTTCTTCGATGGGGTGTGTTTTCCTACCAGTGGCCCACCCAAGCCACTGGTAGGGGGAAATGTAGAGGTCGAAGGGTCCATTGCGGTCCCACGAGCAGCTAGGGAACTAAAGGTCCGCTCAGACAGAGCCCCGCGTGCCTGAGTAAGCCGTATACAACTGGGGTGCGGCAGGTGCCCCAGAGGTTGTCCGCTGGCGACTGTTCCACCCCAACAGCCATGCATCTCATAGGCGCGGAGCACACCGTAAGATTGGGTTTTTTTTATAGAGGTTGGCCTTCCTCGCAATCCAGGCGGTCAAGCCAAAATTACCATTCCCCGCAGCACACAACATTCCACCGCCGCGCCATACGGTGGTCGCTGAAGCATGTCCGGGGGTTACGGTGACAGGAGACCGGCGGCGCCGACCAGTCCCCAGCTCAGGACCCCGGGGTCGCCAAGCCCGTACTCAGCAAATGAATGCTGAGCCCCTGGGGGGAGTATGCATCTTTATTGCACGCGCTCTTCTTTTCTCAATTATAGTTACCTAATTTAAAAAACTTTTCTAACAATCCGCGAATAACCGATTTCCCCTTTACATAGTTAAGTGCATCACCGCTTGCCTAAAATGTAAATAATAAGCAGTTTTTACAGAATGAATCCTGAGGATAAGTAGTTCGCTCACTAAATACACTGACGCTCATAAATTAAGGATAATGCTGATACATGGTGAAAGAACGCTCTGGTAGGCGGTTTGCGGGTTTAAATCACCTCGGAGTATGACCATGCGATGCATTTGACCTCCAGTTGTCACACGGTGGCGCTGGCAGCAGTCCACATACGCAGAGGTGTGTTGGTGCATGTCAGAGTACGGTGCAGCAAGTGTGCAGACGTTTTCAGATGTGCTAATGGTGAATGTGTGTTGAAAATGGCTCAAAGAACACATATTGATGACGTTATGAGGGGAAGAATACTAGGGCTACTGGAGGCTGGTCAAACAAAGCAGGTCGTAACAGGGGCACTCCGTGTGCCACAAAGTGTGATCTCACGATTAAGGCAACAATTCCAGCATACAGGAAACGTGTCCAGGCTATACAGTACGGGACGTCCACAGTGTAAAACACCAGAAGAGGACCGATATCTCGCCATCAGTGCCCGCAGACTGCCACGGAGACCTGCAGGTAGCCTTGCTCAGGACCTTACCGCAGCCACTGGAACAGTTCTCTCCAGAAACACAGTCTACAGACGACTGAACAGACATGGTTTATTCGCCCGGAGACCTGCAAGGTGCATTCCACTGACCTCTGGTCACAGGAGAGCCCGTAAATCCTGGTGTCAAGAACACAGTACACGGTCATTGGAACAGTGGTCCCAGGTTATGTTCACGGACGAGTCCAGGTATAGTCTGAATAGTGATTCTCGCTGGGTTTTCATCTGGCGTGAACCAGGAACTAGATACCAACCCCTTAATGTCCTTGAAAGGGACCTGTATGGAGGTGGTGGTTTAATGGTGTGGGGTGGGATTATGATTGGTGCACGTACACCCCTGCATGTCATTGACAGAGGAACTGTAACAGGTCAGGTGTATAGGGACGTTCTCCAGCCCTAAACCCCATCGAGCACGTATGGGATGCTCTCGGTCGACGTATTGCTGCACATCTTCAAACCCCTACGACTCTTCAGGAGATCCGACAGGCACTGGTGCATGAATGGTAGGCTATAGCCCAGCAGCTGCTCCACCACCTGAACCAGAGTATGCCAACCCGTTGTGGGGCCTGTGTACGTGTGCATGGTGATCATATCCCATATTGATGTCGGGGTACAAGCGCAGGAAACAGCGGCGTTTTTTAGCACGTGTTTCGGGACGGTTTTCTCAACTTATTACCAATACGGTGGACTTACAGATCTGAGTCGTGTGTGTTCCCTATGTGCCTATGCTAATAGCGCCAGTTTTGTGTAGTGCCAAGTTGTGTGGAACCACATTCTGTAATTATCCTTAATTTACGAGCATGAGTGTGTTGACGAAACCCTTAAGCTAGCTATTCTAGAACACTGGTCTACCATCCGGGGAAACAAATGGAATGATCGTGTGGCAATGATAGGCGGGAGTCTCCATCCTGGGAAGTTCGGCCTCCGCATTGCTTTTCTTGGTACACGTGGCGCCACATTGGGCGATTTGCGCATCGATGATGGTGAAAACAACGCAACACCCGGTGCACGAGCGGAGAAAATCTCCAACCCGGCCCGGAATCGAACCCACACCCACTACAAAGTAGACAAACACGTTACCACTCAGCTAAGCAGGCGGACGTTCCACCTGCAGATCTTCACACTAAGAATTCTAGGAAGACATTCGAATCGACGCAGCAAAAGTAGCGTGTCTGCCCACGCGGTCGTGTGAAAGTATACAGGATGCTCATATAGACCCATATCGTGAAGAAGCGCAATGACGAACGTCTGATGGCCCACGTTCAAATCTACTAAAGAAACATATTACGTCCTTCAATAATCAAGTCTCATGATGACTATAATTGAAAAATGAGTGAAATTAAAGTTGATGTAGGTAGAAGTAGACAGTTCTACTTCTCTCGTAGTCCATGAACGCTGTTTGAACCCTCCAATCACACATCACGTGGTGCTTAACCCGAAAAATCCCTCCCTGTGTTATATTGACTTTCATCTTAAGCTACGAAATCATTTCTTGAAGGTCTGAAACGTAAAACACAGACGCAGTATTCAAGCCACAAGAAACGGCCAATACAATAACAACTAAAAGTAGTACTTGTCCTCCAACCAGTTATGGACATAAAGAAGAACATCAGCAATTATGTCACAAACAGCGACATTCATGAGCGTAGAACAAATTCCAGACTAAACTTACTGTTACAAAGAGGAAACAAATAAAAATTGCAAGGAAATAAAATATACGATGAACTGCCCAAGGAGATTAAAAAAACAATCAAAATCCTAACATTCAAAACTTCAGTGTAATTATACCTCTCAAATAACTCAAACAATTCACACTATAATGTCAAGGATTGTTTAGATACCTGAGGGTTGGGGGCGGGATGGGGGGGCGTAAAAAGTAACTTTATTTAGATATAAATAATTGTTATTCTACAGCAAGCAGTCATTGTTTAATCATTGTTACTGTTAAACACTGCGTCCATTATCTGTGATATTCTTATCCCTTTCCATTATCTTTTGCTCTGAATCTCGTTCATTCTGGTGAGAAGCTGACTATACTTTTTCGGAGGGGCCAAGGGAACAGCATACGGAATTCAATAGAAAGTTGGAAATATCGTGCAGATCCTGCTAGCAGACGGAACCGCGTGCGCACTTGCGTGTGTGTGTGTGTGTGTGTGTGTGTGTGTGTATGTGTGCGCTCGCATTTGTATGCACGGTATAGTGTTCTGTTGTGTGTGTGTGTGTGTGTGATAAGTAATGTTACTGCATGCTTGAATCAGCTATTTTTAAATAAATTGTTTCCATTTCGAAATAAAGTGATGCATCAGATGTCATTTTGCAAATGATTTTGGGCGAATGAACAACGAAGTAACTAATTTCCTGTTTGCAGATTCAGTTCCAGGAAGAAGTGATGGGAATGGTGCCCATTTCTTCGTCAGAAGGCACTTACGTTAGGTCGTAGATATAATACTTTGCTTGTTATCCGAGCAACATGATTTGAACTGACTCTGCCGGGTTAATTGTCCCGCTTTTTAGAGGAGGCATTATTGCCGACTTGAAATTTGCATGAAAACAGTTCACTGCTTGGGGACAGTACCACGAAATGTATGAGTAATGGACCCTGCTCTTGGAATAATTAAAGTCTTCCGCGGAGTGCATCAAACAACTTTTTTCCAAGAAGACGTTTAAAACGAGCAATCGTCACTTTGTGACTGATGAAAGTCCTTAACAACGTAACTAAAATACGGCAATTAAATGATGCTGTTTGAGCATAACGAAGCTTCTTCTCAGAAATATACTTTACGGTTAGCAATCGAAATATTATTTTCTACACTTACAACAACGCTTTACGTTCCTAAGCATTCACGTTTGGTTTATTTATGTATACTGTCAGAGATCGATAGTGTGCTTTTCTTCGACTCGGATGGCCGCGAGACCCGAATTGGGGTTTCATCCAGACGTAGAAGCCTAGTTTTATAACTTCTCATATGTGCATTAGAGGACATATGTTCGATTAAAAATTCATTTTCAGTTTGCAAATATCTGATCAGGAGGTGAACATTGCCATTTTTTTCTCCTAATCTCAAGATACAATTATCATACTAGCTTTCTCAGAACGCGTGCATGTGTACCGTTAAAACATTGGGAATCATTGAAGCTCTCCAAGTCGTGTTGCCGTGTTGCCTATAACAGAATAATTGGCGTTTGGTGGGTGGCAATTGAAGAGTTCAGTTGACTCGTTATGCCAACCCGAAAACCAACTTTCGTCATTTCATAAATAGTAGGTACTCATACAGTTAACTCATAATACCAGTACGGCAAATCCAACAAAATGCACTTTATTACACGGAGTTATGTTTAAAATTCCTCGATAGTTATTCTTTGTTATTCACGTAAATACAACCAATAAGAAACAGAAATCACAAATTACTCAAAAACATGAGCTATTAATGTACGTGTCTATTTTCTTAACAAACTAGTTCCTTTGGCAGAGTGGTAACAGCATAATATGAGTTTTTTGTGATACGCTACTGGTCACGCACTTCCCAAATATGTAATTTCTAACTCTATGGTATTGATAATGTGAAGGAAATTTATTTGCTTACAAATAAGCCACTTAAAAATTTAAATAATACAAAAATTCTAGTAGCAATAATAGTAATAATAACAATACCAGTTATTATTATCATTATTATTATTATTATTTTAAAAATTATTATTATTGTGTTGCTATTATGGTTTGTTCGATTTTAGTTATCATAAAATAGTAAAAGTTGCCATATAGTCATTATCAGCGATCGTTTTCATATTTTGACAAAATACACTCCTGGAAATTGAAATAAGAACACCGTGAATTCATTGTCCCAGGAAGGGGAAACTTTATTGACACATTCCTGGGGTCAGATACATCACATGATCACACTGACAGAACCACAGGCACATAGACACAGGCAACAGAGCATGGACAATGTCGGCACTAGTACAGTGTATATCCACCTTTCGCAGCAATGCAGGCTGCTATTCTCCCATGGAGACGATCGTAGAGATGCTGGATGTAGTCCTGTGGAACGGCTTGCCATGCCATTTCCACCTGGCGCCTCAGTTGGACCAGCGTTCGTGCTGGACGTGCAGACCGCGTGAGACGACGCTTCATCCAGTCCCAAACATGCTCAATGGGGGACAGATCCGGAGATCTTGCTGGCCAGGGTAGTTGACTTACACCTTCTAGAGCACGTTGGGTGGCACGGGATACATGCGGACGTGCATTGTCCTGTTGGAACAGCAAGTTCCCTTGCCGGTCTAGGAATGGTAGAACGATGGGTTCGATGACGGTTTGGATGTACCGTGCACTATTCAGTGTCCCCTCGACGATCACCAGTGGTGTACGGCCAGTGTAGGAGATCGCTCCCCACACCATGATGCCGGGTGTTGGCCTTGTGTGCCTCGGTCGTATGCAGTCCTGATTGTGGCGCTCACCTGCACGGCGCCAAACACGCATACGACCATCATTGGCACCAAGGCAGAAGCGACTCTCATCGCTGAAGACGACACGTCTCCATTCGTCCCTCCATTCACGCCTGTCGCGACACCACTGGAGGCGGGCTGCACGATGTTGGGGCGTGAGCGGAAGACGGCCTAACGGTGTGCGGGACCGTAGCCCAGCTTCATGGAGACGGTTGCGAATGGTTCTCGCCGATAGCCCAGGAGCAACAGTGTCCCTAATTTGCTGGGAAGTGGCGGTGCGGTCCCCTACGGCACTGCGTAGGATCCTACGGTCTTGGCGTGCATCCGTGCGTCGCTGCGGTCCGGTCCCAGGTCGACGGGCACGTGCACCTTCCGCCGACCACTGGCGACAACATCGATGTACTGTGGAGACCTCACGCCCCACGTGTTGAGCAATTCGGCGGTACGTCCACCCGGCCTCCCGCATGCCTACTATACGCCCTCGCTCAAAGTCCGTCAACTGCACATACGGTTCACGTCCACGCTGTCGCGGCATGCTACCAGTGTTAAAGACTGCGATGGAGCTCCGTATGCCACGGCAAACTGGCTGACACTGACGGCGGCGGTGCACAAATGCTGCGCAGCTAGCGCCATTCGACGGCCAACACCGCGGTTCCTGGTGTGTCCGCTGTGCCGTGCGTGTGATCATTGCTTGTACAGCCCTCTCGCAGTGTCCGGAGCAAGTATGTTGGGTCTGACACACCGGTGTCAATGTGTTCTTTTTTCCATTTCCAGGAGTGTAAATCACCTACAGCCATCCTTATGATTTTATTTTATTTTGTTGCAACCAGTTTCAACGCATCAGTGCGCTATCTTCAGGCTGTATGGGTTGATATGACCCCTATATATATCACATCACGTCCCAGCATAACTGGATACACAGATAATTTGTCAGCACTCCAACCATCAACTCGAATTGGAATGATTGCATAGGCTCTGCAGTGGATGAAGAAGGTGGCAGACCTCGGTTCGTTTTTAAGGTACTGGGATATGCAATCAGTCTACAAAGGAGATAGCTTACAAATCATTCTTGCGACCAATCCAAGTATATTGCAGTAGCGTGTGAGACCAGTACCAAATAGGAATAACAGGGGATATTGAACATACACATGGAAAAGCACCACGAATGCACACAGGTTAGTTTCACCAGTGGGTGAGTGTTACAGGGATGCTGATGAAACTGAGTAGGCAGACTCTTGAAGCCAGACGTAAAATATACTAAGAATACACACTTAAAGAGGTTCAACAACTGCCTTTAAATGATGACCGCAGGATTATACTACAACCCTCAGTGCATGATTCGTGTAGGTACAGTGAGAACACAATTAGGTTAATTACAACATGCACAGGGGCTTTTAAATAATCTTTCCTCCTGTGCTCCATACGTGAATGAAACGGGAAGAAACCATAATAGCTGGTACGATGGGATATACGAGTACCATCTGTCATGCTATTCACCGTGGTTTGCCATTTATAAATGTAGATTTAGCCTTGGGTGTAGATGTAGAGGTAAATGTAGGTACAGGAAGGAACTCTGCTCTCCCACTTGGGCACTGTGAGTTCAAAGGCTGCATGGGTCCGTGGAAGGAGCAAGAATGGCAGAAGCATGATAGATGGCGTTCATTAAACTCTTCATAGTTCAGCAACTTAGAGAAACTACAGGCGCACGTACTCGTCCTGTGGCGCAACCTCTCATCGACCCACGATGACCACTTCCACGACCTTTCTCAGGCGTCGATCCTGCAGGCCAAGGCACCAAAGTGTTGCCGTTAACTTATCAGTAGCTGCTACTCTCAGAATAGTCTAGCGGTGCTGAAACCTTGCATGGTAAGAATAGATCGTCAATGCTGTTTTAGGTCTTGACGTGCTGGTAGCAAGGCATACGCGACCTGTCCATTCATGGTCAGTGACAGAGTATTACACATCTTGGGCGTGAAGCCTGCTGTGGTGGCTGGCATTGTCGGGTGCCCCATAGGCTCAGTGACTAAGAGCACCTCAGTTCGAGACTTGGACCATCCAGTGGCCGGTGGATTTCCCGGCAGACGGTCCTGTCATGATGACTGTGGATCAGTAACGACGACATGACCGAGGGCGTCACTACGATGGTCACAACTCACTGACTGAATGATACAGTGACCTCCGTGGCCTGACAGCCAGCATGTACTACCTCTGAAATAGGGTTATTGTGGTGTTGCTCCGACTAATGTCAGTTAAGCCACGTGCTGAAGTGTCCCTGGTTTCAGTAGGTAGCGAGTAAGTCACTGACACTTGGTGATGGTGCCCAGTGGGTGCTGTGGTGAAACGCTGTGCTAGAGTATTGCAGCAAGGATTCCTTCGATGTCACCAAGCTCTCTTATCTACTTCTCTCCATAGACGTGAAACTCTGAGCACTCTAACTGCTGAACATGGAAATAGTTAATTCTTTACTGTTCATTATGGACACGTTGGATTAGTCTTCAGCACAAAACATATATCTGTCCTTCTGTGCAATTTAAATTGCTAAACCAGATATCCAGAACATTTAGAATCTTTCCAAATATTGCTAAACCAGATATCCAGAACATTTAAAATCTTTCCAAATATTGTAAGGTTCCACTCAGTGGCTGGCCATGAGATCGAGCACTAGCCCTGCAAACTATTACCAGGAAAATTGAAATGTGTTGTCAAACTTTGATTTTTGCCCACACTGCACATGACTCAGACTCTCTGTGGACGTCAAATTAAGTGAGTTTCAGTTTAAACACTAGAACTACTCCTAATCACATAACTTACATGACCCCACTATCTAGGTATGCCTTCAGTTGGCTGCTGTCTGTATTTGCCTGAACTTCCCAGATACTCATGTTGTATCACGTCTCACCCACACAATCACCTAGCACTGCCTGGCATACTCTTTGCCCAAATATCCATCATACCACTGAAACGGTTATTATTTTTGTGGACTGACCTAGCCTGATTGAATACAATTTTCTGGTCTGTATTTGCTTTATTTTAATGCAAATTCTTTTCGTACTTTTCCCTTTTTTAATTTTTAATATAGTAACAAAATGTAATCTGCGATTTTAATGAAGGAGAAGGACGAAGATGGTTGAGAGCAGAAAACTGGTTAGAATGGAAGTACATTAGTAAGTGCGGTTTATGAAATTCGGTAAAAGGAAACAGTGATGGAATGGTCATTTGAACTACTGCTTATGAAACGGAGTTTTAAAAGGGGTGCTTAACTGTATAGTAAAAGATAGAGTCAGTTCTGAAACATACCCTTGCGTTTTGAATACTATTGTGGTATCATCGCGTAATGGCGAGAGCTGTTTGATGAATTTAATTTTGAACTGTCGTTTATTTAAAGCTGACACAAATTGTAGATAAACAGAAGAAAGTCAGAGAAGAAGCCTGGAAGGGTAAAGAATGAATGGAAATTCTATCACGGTAAATATTCACGAGCAATAGGAAAAAAGTCGACGATATTTTGGAATCTTTAATGGCAGAAGGTGTAAGATCTAAGTCTCAGGCGTACTGTAAACGAAGAGCACTGAATCACTACGTACGAGAGGGAGTGTCAAGATGATTACAGTCAAGCTTTATCTGGTTAGAACAAGAGCTAATTTTTGTGCGGACTGTGACTGTTGGACAGACTGCTATGCAGTTAATTAAAGTTATATGCGAACAGTCTAATTTGACAATTTAACTGGAACCATTAACAGTTTTAATGAAATAATATGGACTTCGAAGTGAATTGGTAAATAAATATGCACGTTCTCCATCAAGTAATTTCATGCAGGTACGTACACTTTGTTACAACGATATTATGTTTTCGTAGAAAATCTTATCAAATCCTGTCCACAGGTGTTTCTTGGGTTATTTCAAAACATCGTTCAACAGCTGACGAAGCTCAGGAAGAGGATTTTGGATACAATAATTTGCAATGAAATTTGTTCAACATAGTTGCCGAGAACTGCCATTAGTAACAACTAATGATTATCAGCAACGATGAGAGAAGTCCAGAGATCACGCAACATTTATCTACAGCAGCCGGTGAGGTGAGGAAGTTAGAGTGCAACGATCAATACATCGCGTGCTATGGAAGAAAACAATAAAAAACAGCTGAGTACGTGACTTAAATTTCATGATTTGCATCTCAATCATTGCCGTTAATTACCACACTGAACGCTACTACTGAGTTATTAAAAGAGACGAAAATGTATAAGACGAAGCATTTAAATGAATTAATCTGAGTTCTTAATCTCATTAGAAGATGATGTTGTGAGAACAATTGTGTGTTGTGGCAAGTTTGGCACGCTTATCCAGACACAGTATATGCATGAAAAAATTCTCGTACTTAGAACTTTATTAATGCAGTATACACTTTAGGTAAACTTTAGTCCAGGACAATTTTAATACGGATTCTCTGACATCAGTTATTTAATACGACATAACTAGAAATTATTACTATCGTTTCTTCTTTGTTGCTTAATTTTTCGAAACAGGATTCATCATAATAAATGAAGGCTAGTTTACCGATGGAAATGAGTAAAATACTCTTAGAAGGTTACATTTCTTGTTTACTTACAATTAATATCTTACACAGGCCTTGCTTCTAACTTACTCTTCTTTCTACAGCATATTATATAATTAATTCTGGTCTATATATCCCATTTGCCTAATGTATCTGTTGTTTATTTGAATTAATGAGTGTGTATACCTGTGTACATATTATTTTGAAAATGGAGACAGTTATTTTACAGACAGCTGGTTATCTCATCTGTATTGAATTTGCTTTCTTTCTGCATATAGAAGGGTAGTAGAAATTTCTTGCCATTAAATTCAACCCCAATTTAGGATACGAAGAAACACCTTACTGAAGCAACCGTGTGGAGGTTCTTTAAGGATGACGAAAGTGAATGAGCACGGTAATAGAAAGATATTCACAACATGATATCAGGCGAAAGTGGGGTGCGACACTGATATCATAATAACATTAAAAGCTAGTTGTCTTAGACCAGTTTTATAACCTTCGACGTAGAAGTAGCAATTTGACAAAAGTTTACGCTTGTCATGGTACGAGAAAAATAAACAGAAAGCAAGAGGTCATCAGTAGAAGACATAATACAAGGAGTAACTGGCTATAATACTGTTCAAGAAGAAATAGGAGCCAGTGGACCATCTGACAGTGCATCTCAATCACCTGTAGCAAATACACCTGCGGAAACAGTCCTGACAGCAGATACACACGATAGTTTTATTGTAAGTAAGCTATTGAAAATAATGACAGATATAAAAGCAAGGCATAGTAATATAGAAGCTGGAGCATGACATACGGCAGTTATTAAAGTTCTTTGCGCTTCTAGCAAGCTAGAGCAACTACAAATATGCGCTCTTGTCTGGTGGAACAGTCTGGGATCGACCAACGGCGTGCTTATTCTGTGAGTACTGCCAGTTGTCAGTCTTTTTGACCTTGGTAGCAACATGTTGTGAAGATTCCAGTGGCTACAAAACACAGCGCGGGCCAGTGGTGCCGTAGTCAGCATATATGGGAAGTGCTATGTCAGGAGATGGTATCTGGAGTCTTGAGTTGTTACTCTGGTAGCTTGGTGGCCTGGATCTACATCTCTGTAGTGAGTAACAGCCGCAGATCAAACCTCGGCGCCCTACTGAGGTTGCAGCTATCCCAAAGGTTTTAGGGCTACGAAGGCATCACTTCGACTCTCAGGATAACCACCGGTGGTTGGACCAACTGACAGGTGGTCCACTCAGTATGCCCTCACGTTCAAAGTTGAGACTACGACAGAAGCCAGATTGCTGACTTACATAGCCGATGGTGGGGTCGCTAGTATTTAAACTCGCAAAAGTGGGACTGGTGTTGTGTTCCTGCGCTAACAGAATGTACACCACATGATTAAGTGTCCTTAGCTTCGGTAGGTAACTGAGCACTAACCAGCAACTCGACCGCGTTGCGGTTGTGTACAAAACGTGTTCATCAAATCAAAAATTCGAATATGAGGCACTTCCCAAAATCAATAGAGAAGACAGACATCTATCATAATTTAGTAATATATCATCTGAAATGTAATACAAGGAATTCATATAATTCAAACTAGAAAAATTTGACACCAGATACAAAGAACATGTAAGAGCATGGAGGTGTAGGACAAGCCTTTCAACACCTTACCAACATAAATTACCATCACAGACACAGATGTGAAAAATTATAAGGGTGAACAACAACGAAAATCACCTCCTCACCCCACAAGAAAATTATCACATTGAGGTACAACCGTAACAGAAAAGAAACATCTCGTAAATGAGCAAACCACCTAGCAAAACACACACTCTCTACAGTAACTGAACATTTAGTATAACATTAAATATAGCGGATGTTTACGTAAGAGCGTGCAAAATTATAACAGGACATAGAGAATGTTCCACTGAACAATTTGAGATAAGGAACCTGGGGTCGGAGAAGCCAGCTTAATGAGACATGGAAGTAAACGTTTCTACTGCTTTGTTTAGAATTACTGTTTTCGAGCTAATTTACATCTAAAATGCGTGCAAGTTTACACGTACTGTGCTGCTTATTTAGATGCACATTATTTATTTCCTGAAAGGAAACAAGGAGGATGAGCTTGATTACTAGGAAGTCATGATGAAGTAGGCCATCTGAATGATCATCTGAGGTTCGTGCGAAGAGTTCTACCAGGGATTTTGGAGAAGGTACACTTGGCTGTTCGTGAGAGGATCTGGACACTACATGACGATGCACCGCCTCACTTATGTGTGGATGTCCGCAACAATCACAAATCTGTATTTCTTGTTGGCTGGATTCGAAAGGGGAGTCCTATTCCATGGCCTGTGTGGTCACGTAACCTGAATTCCTTTGATTATTACGTACGGGGATATATAAAGCGGGGCCCACGAGAAATACGGGCCTCGCAACGACCTTGTGGCGTCACACTAGTCGGCCTGGCCGCCATACTTCGCGAACTCTAGGCTCTGTGCAATACGTAATTGGAAAGGTACCCATTGAAGACTTTGTTGTGTGCTATCTAGAGCTTGCATGCATTTAAACGTGCGGTCAAGAGTTATTAAACTCGTCTGAAATGGTTACTTGCTCCCCGTCGGAGACGCCTGGTGGCACGCGCAACGCCTGCAGTGTCGCGTGCTGTGAGCTACACACCACGGCATCTCTTTCTCGTGGGCCTCGTTCTAAAGTCACTTGTGTATGAGACTCCAGTGGATGTTGTTGTTGTTGTGGTCTTCAGTCCTGAGACTGGTTTGATGCAGCTCTCCATGCTACTCTATCCTGTGCAAGCTTCATCTCCCAGTACCTACTGCAACCTACATCCTTCTGAATCTGCTTAGAGTATTCATCTCTTGGTCTCCCCCTACGATTTTTACCCTCCACGCTGCCCTCCAATACTAAATTGGTGATCCCTTGATGCCTCAGAACATGTCCTACCAACCGATCCCTCCTTCTGGTCAAGTTGTGCCACAAACTCCTCTTCTCCCCAATCCTATTCAGTACCTCCTCATTAGTTTTGTGATCTACCCATCTAATCTTCAGCATTCTTCTGTAGCACCACATTTCGGAAGTTTCTATTCTCTTCTTTTCCAAAATATTTACCGTCCATGTTTCACTTCCATACATGGCTACACTCCATACAAATACTTTCAGAAATGACTTCCTGACACTTCAATCTATACTCGATGTTAACAAATTTCTCTTCTTCAGAAACGATTTCCTTGCCATTGCCAGTCTACATTTTATACCCTCTCTACTTCTACCATCATCAGATATTTTGCTCCCCAAATAGCAAAACTCCTTTACTACTTTAAGTGTCTCATTTCCTAATCTAATACCCTCAACATCACCCGACTTAATTCGACTACATTCCATTATCCTCGTTTTGCTTTTGTTGATGTTCATCTTATATCCTCCCTTCAAGACACCATCCATTCCGTTCAACTGCTCTTCCAAGTCCTTTAATGTCTCTGACAGAATTACAATGTCATCGGCGAACCTCAAAGTTTTTATTTCTTCTCCATGGATTTTAATACCCACTCCGAATTTTTCTTTTGTTTCCTTTACTGCTTGCTCAATATACAGATTGAATAACATCGGGGAGGGGCTACAACCCTGTCTTACTCCCTTCCAAACCACTGCTTCCCTTTAATGTCCCTCGACTCTTACAACTGCCATCTGGTTTCTGTACAAATTGTAAATAGCCTTTCGCTCCCTGTATTTTACCTATGCCACCTTTAGAATTTGAATGAGAGTATTCCAGTCAACATTGTCAAAAGCTTTCTCTAAGTCCACAAATGCTAGAAACGTAGGTTTGCCTTTCCTTAATCTTTCTTCTAAGATAAGTCGTAAGGTCAGTATTGCCTCACGTGTTCCAGTATTTCTACGGAATCCAAACTGATCTTCCCCGAGGTCGGCTTCTACTAGTTTTTCCATTCGTCTGTAAAGAATTCGTGTTAGTATTTTGCAGCTGTGGCTTATTAAACTGATTGTTCGGTAATTCTCACATGTGTCAACACCTGCTTTCTTTGGGATTGGAATTATTATATTCTTCTTGAAGTCTGAGGGTATATCGCCTGTTTCATACATCTTGCTCACCAGATGGTAGAGTTTTGTCAGGACTGGCTCTCCCAAGGCCGTCAGTAGTTCCAATGGAATGTTGTCTACTCCGGGGGCCTTGTTTCGACTCAGGTCTTTCAGTGCTCTGTCAAACTCTTCACGCAGTATCGTATCTCCCATTTCATCTTCATCTACATCCTCTTCCATTTCCATAATATTGTCCTCAAGTACATCGCCCTTGTATAGACCCTCTATATACTCCTTCCACCTTTCTGCTTTCCATTCTTTGCTTAGAACTGGGTTTCCATCTGAACTCTTGATGTTCATACAAGTGGTTCTCTTATCTCCAAAGGTCTCTTTAATTTTCCTGTAGGCAGTATCTATCTTACCCCTAGTGAGATAAGCCTCTACATCCTTACATTTGTCCTCTAGCCATCCCTGCTTAGCCATTTTGCACTTCCTGTCGATCTCATTTTTGAGACATGTGTATTCCTTTTTGCCTGCTTCATTTACTGCATTTTTATATTTTCTCCTTTCATCAATTAAATTCAATATTTCTTCAGTTACCCAAGGATTTCTACTAGCCCTCGTCTTTTTACCTACTTGATCCTCTGCTGCCTTCACTACTTCATCCCTCAAAGCTACCCATTCTTCTTCTACTGTATTTCTTTCTTCCATTCCTGTCAATAGTTCCCTTATGCTCTCCCTGAAACTCTGTACAACCTCTGGTTCTTTCAGTTTATCCAGGTCCCATCTCCTTAAATTCCCACCTTTTTTGCAGTTTCTTCAGTTTTAATCTACAGGTCATAACCAATAGATTGTGGTCAGAGTCCTCCGGGTCGTGGTGTGCGGAGAGTTCGGTCGGGATGGAGCTCCAGGGACGTCTGGACAGCCAGTACTCGCCCGACCGCTGGGGACACACACACGCACTGTCCAAAGGAAGGAGACTTAAGTGGCGACGTCCGTTGGTTGGTTGTCCTGTCGGTCGTCTCATCGGGGGACGTGTATTTGTTCTTCCGATCGCTTCCGGGCCCCTTCAATTGATCATCTTGCGGAACTAGGGTCGGTTCCTTCCTTGTGCAGAGATGTCTGATGGCCAATGGGCAAGTGGTCCCTCTGCAAGGTTGGGTCCGAACCAGTGTCTCCGGGTCATCATGCTTCCGAAAGGAGTCAGGACGGAGCAGCAATGGGACCCGGGCAGTCGTGACTTGCCCGATCGTTGCCAACGCCCATGACTTGGTTGATCGTTTGGTCGGTCGTGTTATCGGACGACGTGTATTTGTTCGTTGACAGCTTCTGGGTTCTCCGTGTGTCGACTTCTGATTCGGCCTTGTTGTTCCACAGTCACTGGTTTTAGCATTGTTAGCGTTGTTGGTGGAAGTGTTTCATGGAACCATGTGTAGCTTATGTGGTTTTGACTGAGCAGCTATTTTAATGATGTCTGCGAGCTGCAGGTAGTGAGCCAGTTGGAACAGAGCAGCAAGCAAGTGTCCGCGGTGTGAGGCCAGGCCGGGGCCGCTAGCGGCGTGCACGCGCTATCGGATCGTGAGGTGCTAGCTGCGACAGCGACAGGTTCGTTGCCCACCGACCCTGGACGAGCAAGTTGAGTGATCAGTTAATCTGTTATGAAACCTCAACTATTGTGACATCTCTTCATTTATTTGCAGGGTGTTGCCCCTTGGCCGTTTTAGGCTAGCAGCGTCGTATGATGTGTTGGAGTGGGCTAAATCTTGCAGCTGTCTTCCTATGCTTACATTAGAATTTAAGAGAACTTAGGAGAACTTAAGATGAAATGAGGCAGAAGGGATCGATAAGATTCCTACAGAATTAGAAAAATCATTGAGGGAAGTGGCAACAATACGACTTTTTAAGTGGGTGTGCACAATGTATGAATCTCGTGATATACTGTCTGACTTTCGGAAAATATCATCCACACAATTACGAAGACTGAAAAGGCCTATAAGTGCGAGACTTATCGCACAAAAAAGGTAGACAAAATAGAAAGGTAAATGAAAAAATTTAAAGAAGACTTATAGAAACGAAAGAAACAACATAGAACAAAGTACACTCCTGGAAATGGAAAAAAGAACACATTGACACGGGTGTGTCAGACCCACCATACTTGCTCCGGACACTGCGAGAGGGCTGTACAAGCAATGATCACACGCACGGCACAGCGGACACACCAGGACCCGCGGTGTTGGCCGTCGAATGGCGCTAGCTGCGCAGCATTTGTGAACCGCCGCCGTCAGTGTCAGCCAGTTTGCCGTGGCATACGGAGCTCCATCGCAGTCTTTAACACTGGTAGCATGCCGCGACAGCGTGGACGTGAACCGTATGTGCAGTTGACGGACTTTGAGCGAGGGCGTATAGTGGGCATGCGGGAGGCCGGGTGGACGTACCGCCGAATTGCTCAACACGTGGGGCGTGAGGTCTCCACAGTACATCGATGTTGTCGCCAGTGGTCGGCGGAAGGTGCACGTGCCCGTCGACCTGGGACCGGACCGCAGCGACGCACGGATGCACGCCAAGACCGTAGGATCCTACGCAGTGCCGTAGGGGACCGCACCGCCACTTCCCAGCAAATTAGGGACACTGTTGCTGCTGGGGTATCGGCGAGGACCATTCGCAACCGTCTCCATGAAGCTGGGCTACGGTCCCGCACACCGTTAGGCCGTCTTCCGCTCACGCCCCAACATCGTGCAGCCCGCCTCCAGTGGTGTCGCGACAGGCGTGAATGGAAGGACGAATGGAGACGTGTCGTCTTCAGCGATGAGAGTCGCTTCTGCCTTGGTGCCAATGATGGTCGTATGCGTGTTTGGCGCCGTGCAGGTGAGCGCCACAATCAGGACTGCATACGACCGAGGCACACAGGGCCAACACCCGGCATCATGGTGTGGGGAGCGATCTCCTACACTGGCCGTACACCACTGGTGATCGTCGAGGGGACACTGAATAGTGCACGGTACATCCAAACCGTCATCGAACCCATCGTTCTACCATTCCTAGACCGGCAAGGGAACTTGCTGTTCCAACAGGACAATGCACGTCCGCATGTATCCCGTGCCACCCAACGTGCTCTAGAAGGTGTAAGTCAACTACCCTGGCCAGCAAGATCTCCGGATCTGTCCCCCATTGAGCATGTTTGGGACTGGATGAAGCGTCGTCTCACGCGGTCTGCACGTCCAGCACGAACGCTGGTCCAACTGAGGCGCCAGGTGGAAATGGCATGGCAAGCCGTTCCACAGGACTACATCCAGCATCTCTACGATCGTCTCCATGGGAGAATAGCAGCCTGAATTGCTGCGAAAGGTGGATATACCTGTACACTGTACTAGTGCCGACATTGTGCATGCTCTGTTGCCTGTGTCTATGTGCCTGTGGGTCTGTCAGTGTGATCATGTGATGTATCTGACCGCAGGAATGTGTCAATAAAGTTTCCCCTTCCTGGGACAATGAATTCACGGTGTTCTTATTTCAATTTCCAGGAGTGTACGTAAAATATAAAAAAGAGGATCAACACATTACTGACAGAGGGGCAGAAATATATGATGTTTTAAAATGTGTTGAAAAAACAGAGATTGAAAAGCAGATGGTTTTGACGACATACTCCAATTAAACAATATGAAAGTCCACAGCATGACTCCAGGCTAAGTGAATCAGAAATAGTTGTATTAGCGAAATATGAAGAGGACGTCAAAGATAGAAAAGCTAGGGGTGGTATTAAAATAATGAAGGTGGTGTTAAAAAATCTATAAATGAAAGAAGCTACAATACATCAACGAATCTGAAGATGAAGTTTTTTGGATTAAGAACTGTTGGCACATTTAAATTTGTTGGTGGATTACCAGTAAAATTTGATGGAGATAAATTAACAGTTGGTAGTAGGACATATGAAGGTACAAATGGGATGAATAAGTTTTTAACTAAAAAACAGAATAATATGGAAGATAGAAAACAAAATTTGATGCTGTTGATTTATCAAATTATGCAGACATTTTGTACCATTATTTGTGATAATAATCCAAACCAAAAAAACCAGTTAAGGTGAAAAATACAAAAATTTGGTCAAGGAAGTTCTTGACATCTGTTTCTCAAAATTAAAAGCAGATAATAGAATCAAGTTTCAGTGAAGGCTTGATAGAGAAATACATAGAAGAACCAGTTGGATATATTTGGATGAATGATGTTAGAGATTTAATTAACAGATTAGCAGTAATTCATGGTGAAAAATTAGCAGGAAATAAAAATCATTGTTATCCAAATGTTGGAATAATGCAAACATTTCTTCATCTGTGCCGGATGCACATGCATTGCCCGAACTCTTACAGGACTCGGTAAGATTGCCTTTTGCGAGTAATGAGTGTAATGGGCAGAGGCACTACGAATGTAGTGTGTGGATACTAAGTTGGGAATTTGGGTCTCACGGGGAACGTGCAAGGGATAAATCCCCGCAGTCGCACTATCCTCTGTGCCCTCGGTGGCTCAGATGGATAGAGCATCTGCCATGTAAGCAGGAGATCCCGGGTTGGAATCCCAGTCAGGGCACACATTTTCAATTGTCCCCATTGATGTATATCAACGCCTGTCGACAGATTAGGGTCTTGATTTAATTATCATTTCATTGTCATTCGCGGTGCACCACGGTTCTGTCGGCCTCAACGAGAGAGTCATGAGAACATCCTGGAAATTGCAGTGAAGATCCGACGATAAGTACATGCCATTTAAGTGTCTCTGTAAGAGTTCGTCAGTGAACTGTATAATTCCTGCTTCGGAGACAGTAATTCCACCGATTTTAGTTGTTGAAGGTACAGTATCAGACATCTGTAATATATTCTAGACGTCAGAATTTCTATCAGTGGTTACTAGAGCACCACGCTGTTGGCTCTGAGCACTATGGGACTTAACCTCTGAGGTCATCAGTCCTCTAGAACTTAGAACTACTTAAACCTAACTAACCTAAGGACATCACACACATCCAAGCCCGAAGCAGGATTCGAACCTGCGAGCGTTGCTGTCGCGCGGTTCCAGACTGTAGCGCCTAGAACCGCTCGACCACTATACCGGCACCACGCTGTTGACCCACTGCTTGGTCTTTGGGTACTGCTTGCGGATGATACCCTGTTAACACTTGTGGGTATCGTGAACGCTCTTAATGTGTAGATGTTGGCGTATGAGAATCTTCGCTTAACTACAGTACGAGGATACAGACATCGTTTTGCAGTGAACACTTGACTTCGTTCATTGGATATCCAATTACTCAGACCACATGTTGTCCCAAAGTGTGTGACTGGCAGACCGTATCGGCCGTTTTTGGAAGATGAATTAGGTCGTCTGCTTTATGATGTCCTATTCGCTACACGAACCAAGTTATGATTTATGCACAACGGGGCCCGTCCACTTTTCAGTCGGGAGGCAAGAGAGTATCTTAGTGTTGGTTTATTCTCATTAGTGGACAGGTCGTGAAGGACCAGTTGCTTGTCCAGCCAGATCTCCGGATCTTAACCCTCTGGACGTCTGCCTTTGTGAGCGTCTCAATGAGTTCGCTATGATGTTATAATGTAGAAAACTACAACAGCGAAATGAAAATGGCTGTGCAAATGTGCAGAATGATATGAACGAAGCCTGCAAAATTGTGAGAGCGCTACGACATCAAGCACGTCACCATGTTCGTCCATCATTTTGAACGTGTTCAGGGGTAAATGTGCAGTATTTACTTGTGCAGAATTTCGTAACCCTTCGTGTCGTTGCTTTCTTAGAAGACTTAATTTTGTGTTATTTGCTTTGCGCTTGTGACTCCTGCCCTACTGCTAAATTCTGAAGTAAAGCAATTTCAACCAAAACTTTATTTAAAATTATACTGTTATTTTGAAGCATACGTTACACCTACGAAGTGTATACAGTTACTTCTGAATCATCCTGTACATCTCTCGGTTGCTATTACAGCGTGTGTGGTGCCTTCAAGCGAAGTGAGTCAGCACATATTCCTCGTGTCAAAGTGTGTGTTACATTTCTGACAGCACCAGCAGTACTTGGTTCTAACTAGACTATGCCAGAGAGCAGGAGTTCCGTTACCTGATAAGGTAATGAAATACCCTCTCAAGCCCTAACACCAGGAAAGCAGTGCTGGCCATTAGCTAGAGGAACCTTGCGAAGGGCGACTTTGAACTTAGCATAACACTAATTATGTTTTCAGATTTCATATATGTGTTAACTAAAGGAATATATTGTTGACGTATCACACGTTTCTGTGAATGGAGAATAATTCGGGACCCAAAACGTTCTCAAAATGTTGAACTGGTCAGTTGGAGAATACCACCTAGCAGCAGTGGGTGAGTGCAACGCTATGAAGGTTTCCTTCGTGGCAGGGGTGGCTGGGAGTTGGCGATGGCCACGCGTGTGTCAGAGCCAGTGCTGAGAGTCCTTACACTGAGTCCAAGATTTTACACGATACAAAACGTAGAGCTCGTTTTATAATAAAAATATGTACGAGTGACATTATGGAATTTCCAGAGTTCGTCTTGTTATCTTCATCCAGAGGTAGCCGTTGGCTAGTGAAATCCTACTCTTGTGTCCATAGACAGTAAATGAAAGAGGAGACAGATGCCACTCCAGACGTTTTGCTGATTCCAAGACCGCAAGATGAAGGGTCGAGAACGTGGGTGTGCAGAGGACGACGGCATGAGTAATGACGCTGAAAGAAGATAAGAGTAAATAGTGTGCCCAGACCTGCCGATGTGTACATTCAGGAGAATGTCACTTCAAGGGAGGGTGTAGCTCATTAACAACTGCGGCGGTACTGACATTTTAACTTTTACTTGTTTGTTTTCAATTAACTTCACGCTGACGTTTCTTTAATACTGATTTGCCTTTTAAGCAACGGTAGGTAGGCAACACCCCCTCTCCCCCCTCCCCACCGCGCCATCCCATCCCCCGCCAAATACGAAGCCTGATTCTTAGAAAGCAACCTTAAATTGTTTGTTTGTACGACTATCTACTGCTGCCGTTGTTATAATCAATTATTAGTGGTTTCTCCGACTTACGCTTACTACGATTAATTAAAGAAAATTTTACACGAGACGCGTTTCATTTTTGTTTACCAATATCTCCTGTGGTCATTCTGGAAGTATGGACAAGTATGTCCGTACGTTCTGGTTGTTGTAGATCAAAAACAGTTAGCGTGCAATTTACTTATTGTGTTTCTGCTTACTGTTCACATATTGTGGAAATTAATGCATTTTTCTTCGCTGTTAGCGGAGGCTGATGTCGAAAGGAACTCTGGAGTGTATTTCCTTCTTTAAAATCAATTTTTCCTGCTCTACATTGGCTTTATTTGGACTTCACCGCACTTTAGAAACAGAACTGAAATTATATGTGTTTCGCATTCAGCTCTGTTCAGCAGTGTTCACTTTCCCCCTTTTTTTCGTATTGGTTCTGATTTTTTAAAATGTATAATTTGTGTGTGTGTGTGTATGTGAGTGTGGTTGGGTTAGTATGAGTGAGTGCAAATTGTCTTCAATATTGAGCGGAGATGTGAGTGATCGGGGGGCGGGGTACGGGGGGGGGGGGCGGAACTCAGATTAGCGGTTCAAATTTTGCGGATGAGTGAGGCCTGACTGGGGGGGGGGGGGGGGAGGGGGGAGGTGAGTGCCTAACATAGTCGTATGTGGGGATGAGGTCACTCGTATACAGTTTGTGCAAAAATTCAACAGGACATACAGGATGCTCCACTCAACAATTTGAGGTAGATAAGTTGGGTTCGGAGAAGCCAGCTTAAGGAGATAATAGGAATACAAACACAATACTCTGTATTTTTTTTATTTACTTTAGTTACAGTTAACTACAAATGTCTTCATAGGCACGATGAATGTACCGTTTGTACTGTATCTTCTAAAATATACTGAAACTGACGGCCATCAGACTCAATGTAAACACTGAAACCTGATTGGTAGGTAGTCAGAGAGCGTAGAGGATAAGGTTAAGGTTGTGGATGGGTCCGTAAACCGTTACTGTGGGTTGTACAATCAAACACACAACTTTATTTCCTAAGAACTACTTATTTACACATTGGCTTAAAAGATCAAAACTAAAGAATACGGCAGAAGGGGTAGTTAAATAAAACTTGCGCTGCTTTCCGGGCTAAAGGCCCCAAAACCACAGCAAACACAAGAATGGCTGAAGGCCTGGCTTAGAAATCAAAAGCAATTAAAAATAGAAGGTAGAAATTTAAATAAAAACATGCAATGAAAACAATTAGCACCTGTAGGCCTACACTACACGTCTGAAGGACAACTATAATTAAACACATCAATAAACGATTTTTCCTAAAAAAAATTGCCTTTTGAACTGACACAGAACGGCCGGAGCCTTATGAAGAAAATATTAACTTATTGCACGGGTAAAGGCCACAAACAAATTAAAAAACAAAGGCTGAAGGCCTGGACAACAGGTGAGATAAATAACTTTGAATTATTAAAAAAAATTGCTTTAAAGAATACACACCAATGAAGTCCTTATTAAGGAGTTCCCGCAGATTCTCGGCTGAAGGCCACACATAACACATGGAACAAGTAAAGGCTCAGGGCCTGGATTTTATAAACAATTTCAGATAGAACAATTTCTAAGAATAAACTTTTTTTTAAAAAAAATATCAATGCTCAAAATTTTAATATAACACGGCTGAAGGCCTTTATGTAAAATTAAAAAAAAAACTTAATTAATACATGGACAAAGATCTCACAAGATACTACAATTAAAATGAAAGATCACAATTTAAAACAAACAGAACAAGTAGTGCTCAGAAGCTTTCTAAGGGTCGGCCTGGGAAGGTAGCTCAAACGTAAGGTGAGGTGAGACAGGCAGCCAAGAGTTGAAGTTAGGTAATCGGATGACAACCCAAACTAGGGACGGGCCAAGGACCGACCAACAATTTAACCAATTCCCTTCCGTCCGACCAAAGGCACAACGATGGAGAATATCGCCGAGGACGAGAATACGAACAGCACTACGCCTCCAGATATTGGCGTCTAAAAACAGCCAGGGGAGCAATAACGACTCTAAGCAAGTGTAAACCAAACAACAAACTCCTGCTGTCGAAGTACACCCCATGCTGGACAGCAACAAAACGACGAGGAAAATGCATAGTGCCTACAAATTACGCTGACGACCAGGACATGTACATGGCGCATTAACGACCACAGGGCAGAAAATATCGCTGGTGCACTTCACTGATAAGTAACAGTCAGTCTAATAATGAATCACAGCATAGGAAGACGGCTTACTCCAACACATCATACGGCGCTGCTAGGCCGAAACGGCCAAGGGGCAACAACCCGCAAATAAATGAAGAGATGTCACAATAGTTGAGGTTTCACAACAGATTAACTGATCTATATGTCAAGTTATTAGATTGTAGACGCCATCTCCGATTACTTAACACACAAGAAATTCATATTTTAGCTGTCTGAAGTAATCGGAGATGGCGTCTACAATCGAATAACTTGACATATTCACTTACTAGGTTATAGACGTCATCTTTCATCAATTCAGTGTTCATAAACTGCATGTGATTTGTGTGATATAATACAATGCAGAACAGAGACTGCGATCACTGGACAGGGCACAGGTTACAGCAAAGTCGTGCATGTAGATGCACCTGAGGACATATGTTTCAAGCTCTGACACGCATAGTAGAAATGAAGAAGAATGTGACTGGTACCAACAAAGTTGTAGTTTCAACTGAGAAACGTTTTGTTGTTTTTGTTAGATAGGTCCTGTATCCGTTGCTTTTCTAGTTAGAATGATACCACATATTGCACAGTCTACTTTCAGAAAGGTCAATGTCTTCGTAATCTTTACCACACTGATTTCATTTCCTGAATGAGGTGTAACCCTTAGCTCACCTGATCAGTTGCAACTGTTATCTCCTCTCAGCGTAACACTTGGAAATTTTATATTAGGACATAGAAACTTCCTCCACAAAAAGTAATTCCACTGGACATTATCCTAGCATTTCTTTACCGATCCGGACCTGCCAGCATAGCCTACGATTGTCCGCCTGGGCTTTTCGTTGATCACTTCTTAACGACAGTTCCTTCGCCAACACTTATACCTACTAAAGACTCTATTCTCATCTACTGACATTGGCGTCAAATGTTGTTTAATATTTTTCCTTCACGCAATTTCCTTGAAGAGTACAAGAAAACTTACGTTTTCTCCTGTGACTTTTATGATTAGTTATTGCAATTAACGACATTCCGCCAGTCGGGGAACGCCTCCTTTTCGTCAGAATTGCGCCAACAGAGTGGGTGTGTGTTTGCCTCTGGCGGAGCGGCGTATGTCACCTGATTCCATGCATTTGCATAATTGCTTCTCTCAGAACTGGATACGAGACCAAAATATCCCCGTTCTACTTCCATCGGACATATGCACTCACGTTAATGTGTTTAGCATCACTTAATTATAACTAACTTTCTACTGAAGAAGGTACTGGCTTTACTAAAACTGATGGAATTTAATCGCTATTGTTGAGTTAGAGTATGAAAACTGTTGTGAAGTAGCAAAAATGAATCACTTTTAAGTAAGTTTTACTTCTATAAATTTATTTCAACGGCATATTTTTTTCTGCTGGGCAGTATTTTCGGATGAATGAGCATAGTTAATTAGAGAATATTAACTAAACGTCACAGCGCGTCACACTTTCTACAAAACAGGAAAACTACGATTGCTAAATGAGATAAATTTTGAATATCCCTACCGCACCGTTAAAAAAAGTCGTGTGTGGCACTGCATCCAGTGAAGGTCTTATGTGATAAAATGAATTCCCAAGCGCCGGAATGACGTAAATTTTTACTAATTGTAGTCATGGTAGTATTTTTTCACTCTAATCATAAACGTCGACGATAATGAACGCTTCTAACGATACTCTGTCTTGAGCTAGAATGTGTTTTCCTACATACCAGACTCGAATGTATGTAGCTACTACCTTATATAAGATACAATCAATATGAGATACTTGTAGTCTATGACGTCGAGAAAAAACTCTTAGTTGGCATATAAAGACCGCTAAGTTTCTGCGGTTGCACGCTGTGCGATATTTGAATACTCTCTCGCTCTCTGTGTGTAGTTTATTAGTCACAGGGGAAAAAATGTAATGTAGTTTAATTTCAGACTGTGATACGTTTTCGCTAGAGGACATAGTTTTGGTGTTATTAACTTATAAACTTACTGAAGTAACGTTTTACCACTCTATGGAAGTTTTAGAGTACAGCAATTACACTCCTGGAAATTGAAATAAGAACACCGTGAATTCATTGTCCCAGGAAGGGGAAACTTTATTGCCACATTCCTGGGGTCAGATACATCACATGATCACACTGACAGAACCACAGGCACATAGACACAGGCAACAGAGCATGCACAATGTCGGCACTAGTACAGTGTATATCCACCTTTCGCAGCAATGCAGGCTGCTATTCTCCCATGGAGACGATCGTAGAGATGCTGGATGTAGTCCTGTGGAACGGCTTGCCATGCCATTTCCACCTGGCGCCTCAGTTGGACCAGCGTTCGTGCTGGACGTGCAGACCGCGTGAGACGACGCTTCATCCAGTCCCAAATATGCTCAATGGGGGACAGATCCGGAGATCTTGCTGGCCAGGGTAGTTGACTTACACCTTCTAGAGCACGTTGGGTGGCACGGGATACAAGCGGACGTGCATTGTCCTGTTGGAACAGCAAGTTCCCTTGCCGGTCTAGGAATGGTAGAACGATGGGTTCGATGACGGTTTGGATGTACCGTGCACTATTCAGTGTCCCCTCGACGATCACCAGTGGTGTACGGCCAGTGTAGGAGATCGCTCCCCACACCATGATGCCGGGTGTTGGCCCTGTGTGCCTCGGTCGTATGCAGTCCTGATTGTGGCGCTCACCTGCACGGCGCCAAACACGCATACGACCATCATTGGCACCAAGGCAGAAGCGACTCTCATCGCTGAAGACGACACGTCTCCATTCGTCCCTCCATTCACGCCTGTCGCGACACCACTGGAGGCGGGCTGCACGATGTTGGGGCGTGAGCGGAAGACGGCCTAACGGTGTGCGGGACCGTAGCCCAGCTTCATGGAGACGGTTGCGAATGGTCCTCGCCGATACCCCAGCAGCAACAGTGTCCCTAATTTGCTGGGAAGTGGCGGTGCGGTCCCCTACGGCACTGCGTAGGATCCTACGGTCTTGGCGTGCATCCGTGCGTCGCTGCGGTCCGGTCCCAGGTCGACGGGCACGTGCACCTTCCGCCGACCACTGGCGACAACATCGATGTACTGTGGAGACCTCACGCCCCACGTGTTGAGCAATTCGGCGGTACGTCCACCCGGCCTCCCGCATGCCCACTATACGCCCTCGCTCAAAGTCCGTCAACTGCACATACGGTTCACGTCCACGCTGTCGCGGCATGCTACCAGTGTTAAAGACTGCGATGGAGCTCCGTATGCCACGGCAAACTGGCTGACACTGACGGCGGCGGTGCACAAATGCTGCGCAGCTAGCGCCATTCGACGGCCAACACCGCGGTTCCTGGTGTGTCCGCTGTGCCGCGCGTGTGATCATTGCTTGTACAGCCCTCTCGCAGTGTCCGGAGCAAGTATGGTGGGTCTGACACACCGGTGTCAATGTGTTCTTTTTTCCATTTCCAGGAGTGTATTTCCCGTATATTACCGTTTTCGGTCTTCAATGTCTGGTTCTGTTATGTCACTGGCTAAGTTGTGTAAATCATAGATAACGACTAACAGTTATTTCCCTTTGTTTGTCTGGCCTTCTGACAACTAAGTCACCGTGTTTGTAAAATTTCGAGTTCAGTAACATTTCATTACACCACTGTACGTAATGTAAACGCAAAGTGTAATATACGTTAGAGATGATGAATGTGTTAGGAAATCAGTTTTTACTGTACAATCCCAAAACAGCCACATGTTCTCATCTCACAATAAACCGCTGCTTTGTAATGCAGAAGTTATGGAAACAGTTTACCACTATAGAAATGACGAAGGATGAGTACACTCTCGCATGTTCGCCAAATTGCGATGTAACAATTACAGAAAGCTAACATTAAAAAGAAGTTAGTATCAATAAACCAATAGCATTTAAAAATCAGGAAGATGGCAGTTGCCGGTTCATATTCTGTCTTAATGGCGAGAATATCAGGACAGGCAGAATGAAGTCCTGTAGCGCAGTTATCAAATACGACTAGTTGCAGCACACTTAATTATATATTCTTTAGTAGAGAATCAGCAGACCAGCATTATTTCACAGAACAGAATTTACCAGAGAGGTGATAACACACACAATGCAGAGTTACTTTAAGAGAAAGTAAGGACTTACACGTTTAATGCAAATATTGTCGATTTTGACAGCATGATATTCGAGATTAGAATTCAATATGTGTGACATTAAAATCGAATTTCGGCCAGGGAAGCGTATATCTCCTCTCACATGGGCAACGCACAAGCATATGGTGGTAGAAAAAAAGATCGTTGTTCAATATATATGAAGGGCAGGAAAACCACTAAAACCCCTATGGAGTACCCTCCGTCATGTACAGTGACATGCACACACACACACACAAACACACACACACACACACACACACACACACACACACTGTATAGATCGACAAATGTGGATTCAATACTTCATAGTCTGTATGGCTTGACAACATTATACACAGAACAAAGAAATTACTGCATTTCTATCTACATGTTTGTATACAGCACCATACTTAGCATCCGAAGGCTGGACCTACAGAATGGTTGTCGGTAAATTTCCACAGCAGCTCAAATATCTCCGATTTTCTCGCTGTGGTGAATTAGCGAGATAATTGTCGGAGGAAGTATTTGTACCAGGTGGTGATACTCACGGAGGTCCAGCATGGGCTTCAGATGTCATATGGCATGCAGAACTTGGTCGATATGCCCAACGTGATAATGCAGACCGAGTTAGACTATAAAAAAGCATTCGTTCACGTTGTGGCCGCCAGGTGAAAATCTGGCACTGTACACACTTTTTATGACAACGCTTTATCCACGCTGCCATTTGACAGGTCATAACGTAAGTGAACAGTATGGCTATAGAAAATAGAGGCATTGTATTGTTAGTGAAGCCATTTTATGTGAACGGCAGCGATTACAGTGCAGCATTGAGAGGGTATTGCCGAGTGGAAGGTCTGAGTAAAGTGTCCTATCATAGTGGAGGTTATTGACAAGATTACTGTTGCTGTAACTGACCATGAAGTCCGTGCCACAGTTAGAGCTAGTGCTCGTGCAGTGTCACAAGAACTGTGCATCTCATAGTCAGCATTACGGAAAGTTTTGCCGTCAGTTTACACTGACATCCAAACACGATTCAGATGGTGCTGCTACTGAATCCTCATGATCCGCTGCAGTGTTCTCAAGTTCCTCTTCGGTTTCTGACATGGATCGGCTGATGACATGTTGCCAAGCAATATTCCGTGGGGAGGCACATTTTACATTACAGGGTGCAGTGAATATCCAGAACTGTCGAATTTGGGGTACTGTTAAACTGCACATTGTGCTCAGAAAATCATTCTACTCGTCGTATGTGACTATGTGCTATGGATTCACAAGCACCTTTATTTTCAGCCTGCTGTTCTTTGAACACTCCCAGAGGGTCTGTCAGGTGCTCCGCAACATTCCGCACGTTATCGAGGTACCCATGTACAGCATGTGATTGCTGCTTTGGAAGAGGGCAACTGCGTGGAAACCAATGCTTTCATGTAAGATGGGGACACATCTCATGTCGCTTACCCAGTGACAGATCTGCTTAATGCAACCTCCCACGACCGTGTTATCTCTACATGTTTCCATATGCATGTCCTGCAAGATTACCAGATTTGAATTCACCTGTCTTTTGACTCTGGGGATACCTACAGGAACAAACTTTTTACGCTCTATGGTCACTTTCGATTCCTACTCCATTACATAACAAAATATTTGTAAACGTCTTTATTGCATTCATCTGGTGGCCGAAACTGGAAGTAATCCAGCGTAAGTCGATTCCCCATTAACGCATTAGCATACGTACCACGATTCGCTGCCTTACGATGATTACAGCCCAAACAGGACGTCCGTTAGTAACTGCACATTAATTATAACGGCCCCTTAATATGTTTCCTAATCGTTCTTAGAATGTACAAACTCGAAACTTCAACAATAACGTTCCCTAGAAACACAATGTATCTGCTATAGCGAATGCCATTAGAGTTCGTTGTTTAGCCTCCCTGTAACGTCCTAGCACCGACTAATCGATTACGTACATGCCGACCTTAATTGTATCATTCTGACTGTTCCATTAATCCACCCTTGGAAGCGTCCCAGGATCACGAACAATTCTCAGATGCAATCAGTAACATAAGTGTTTAGTAAATTACTTCTGTCATGGGTGAATTACATTTGGTTAAGTTTCATGTCAGCCTGGCAACCTATTTTCCTATTATTGGTCTTTTGTCGCGATTCTACGTCAGGCAGCTTCGGACAGGTATTTCACGGGAATTACTGTTGCCACCAAATGTGTAATTATGCAGTACAGTGTTCCAACCCGACACGGAAATTTAGTTTGCTTATTATCGTCAGCTGTTCGGTTTGAACATATCTTCCTGTAACCATTACATAATTTGGGAGCCATCTGAAATTTTTACTGATTCTTCGTTATTTCTATAATGGTCCTCTAGTTTCACAACTACAAAGTTGGTTCAAATGGTTCAAAAATGGTTCAAATGGCTCTGAGCACTATGGGACTCAACTGCTGAGGTCATTAGTCCCCTAGAACTTAGAACTAGTTAAACCTAACTAACCTAAGGACATCACAAACATCCATGCCCGAGGCAGGATTCGAACCTGCGACCGTAGCGGTCTTGCTGTTCCAGACTGCAGCGCTTCTAACCCCACGGCCACTTCGGTCGGCGGTTCAAATGGTTCAAATGGCTCTGAGCACTATGGGACTTAACTGCTGAGGTCATCAGTCCCCTAGAACTTAGAACTACTTTAACCTAACTAACCTAATGACATCACACACATCCATGCCCGAGGCAGGATTCGAACCTGCGACCGTAGCGGTCGCGCGGTTATAGACTCTAGCGCCTAGAACCGCTCGGCCACAGACCGGCTACAAAATTGGCATGTTCCCATGACTACTGCGTGAAAATGGAAGCATTTCATTTTGAGACGATACCAACATGGTCTTCCTGGTCAGTGTAGCGAAAATCATGTTTAAAGAGAAAGTGATTTGTCATCCTTCGTCATCCGATTATACTGGTGTGATGCTAACTGAAATGAAATACTGAACCCAAACTTTTATCGACAAAATGCTTTGTTCTTTGCTCTGTGTTGCAGTAATTTACATGTTAATCACTAATACACAGGCTGAACATTAATAAAACCTATGAACTACAGGAACGTATTCCTGACTGTAAATAGAGGATGTAACGTCTCTTAGCAAAAGACGTATTATGTGATAAAGAGAAAACATTGTGTATCATGTTTTGTTATTGTATGGAATTATGTATTTTTTTTATTATTTATTTTAGATAATATCTGTGTCGGCGAGTACTGAAACCGCCACAGACGATAAATATCAAACAAAGATGAGAATATGCAACTAGTATAAATAATACAGAACGAACATTAATTTCCCTGTCTTCTTCTTGGAGTTACGTGAGCAGGATAGCCTGTGACGTTGTATTGTATGCTAACGTAGCATTCTTTTGTCGAGACTGAGAGATGTACGCCATTAAGTACTCATTTTAAAGGTGTGTAATAATTAACATATTTAAATGTTTTGAATAGAGTTATGTAAGGAAACCTTGCATTATTATTTGTAGTAGCTTGCTTGGCATATTATCCCATCCCTTTAAGACATTTTCAGTTATTTAAATATTATTCGTGGTGCAGAGTTGCGCTACGAACGAACGAGCCGCTGCCGCGGCGTATTCAAACTGCATTAAATGAAATCTATCATACTGCAAAGAAGCGGGAAGGTAATAGTGAAATAAAATTATTTCTTTCAGCTTCCGGACTTGCAGAGCAGCAGATTTTATGATGTGTTTTGCAGGTTGACGCGGGCTGCTGATAATATATTACTAACAGTACAAAAAAATATAATTTACCTTCGTAATATAATAGGAATCTTGCTGTGCTTATTTCTGGTCTGGTTAAACTTATAGTAAAAAACGTATTTTTCTCCAATAATAGTCTCATGTTCTTGTGCTAGTCGTGGTACTTATTGGTGTTTTACTGATAACAAAAATCCACTGCAAAATTTTGTTGTTGAACAATCATTACGAACTGTAACATCAGTATTCATAACAAAGTAATTTTCATTAACATTTTCAATAACTATAAAGTAGGGAAGAGATGTATAGTTTTATAGTGAGTTACAGTAATAAAATTGTTCCTTTAATAGAAAGCCAGATACAGGACAATAAGAATACCATATATTCTGTTTTGTTGAGAATTAATGATTATACAGAACTTCATGGCACAGCATTACTAAAAGGTATTTCGCGGCTATTTTCGTATATGCGTTGTTACGCAAATAATAATAATAATAATAATAATAAAACAAAATAAACAGAAAAGAGCTTACGAAGCGAAACTGTCGCCCAAAAACGCGGGGCCAGAATTTGCAGTGGCCACGAAAATAATTGTTTTATGTATTTTCTTTCAGTGTCTATTGTTATATATATGTATGTATTTAGTGATAAATGTATGTATGTGTATCATGATTAATGCCATGTATTAATGAATGTACAAACATTCTTTCATGAAAAAACGCACTACTGCAAGCGAGTCAGTGGAAACGATCCTGAGAGTACTGAGAAACAGTAACGACTACATAATCCGGGGGCAGCCGAACCCCGAAATCAGATAAACTAAAGGTAAGACTACAGTGTAGTTGTCCTGTTTGTAGAAGCTTAACTCCAGTGAAGTGATCTCATATCGCTAGTGGTGTGCGTAGTTTGGCGTTAGTGTTTATGATAGGGCAAAGTTGATTTTAGATAGTAATTTTTAGTGTGCAGTGTATTGTAGATAAATTAACATATTTTGTGTGCAAGTGGAAAAATTGTCAGAGCTTGTGCTCGAGTAGGTAATTTATGAATATGGTTAAATTGCGTAGTCAACGTCCGAGCAATATGGATACTGAGGAACAGCCATTAGGTAGTGCAGGAAATGTAGAAACGGGTGCATTAAGCAGTACAAGTACTCTCTTTGAGGATATACCATGCGAAAATGTGGGGGCAGGAACACAGGAAGTGATGCCACCGCCCACCAGTGCTCAAGGAGAGGTAGATAAAGAAATTGCACCACCTACAGAAAAGCAGGAACCAGAGAGTGGTAATCTGCCTGGTGGATATTCACTTCAGGCGATATTAGAGCGCGTGCTGGATTACCAGGCAAAATTTGCGCAACAACAAGCTGAAAAGGACGAAAAAATTGAGATCTTTCTCGCACAGCAAGCTGAGCGAGATCGCCAGTTAACAGAAAATTTCCTTGCCCAGCAAGCTGAGCGAGATCGCCGGTTAGAGGAAAAGTTTCTTGCCCAGCAGGCTGAGCGGGATCGCCAGCAAGCTGAGCGGGACCAGCAACTTGTGCAATCGTTAGAAAACATGAAAAAAGAGATTGCCTGTATGAAACAGAATTATGAGTCGATACCTAAGGCCGTGCAGGAGTTGACTGTACAGGTCAACAACCTGCAAGTAGCAAACACTAACAGGGTAGACGAATAGGTGTCTTAGCCAACCGATTAGAAAAGCTAGAAATAGATTCCACCCAGCTTGTAGAGCAGAAGTGGAACGAACAAGCGACTAGAATTGAAACCGAATTCAACTCATGGCTAGAAGCGAAGGAGAGTGAGATCGACAAAAATATTAATTCTAAGGTACAAGCAGCCATGGCAGATAGAGATTCCGAATCGTTCAGTACCGCAGTAAATAGTCAGGTACAGAACGACGTGCAAACCATCAAACAAATACTCAGTGAGGATATTCCGCAGTGGCAAGTGAATATTAACAAACGGATATCCGACTTGGAAAAGGGTTTAGCACAGAGCAGCAAACATCTTGAACATGAAACTATGTCGCCGACAGCCAATGTTTTTGGCAACGCACAAACTTATACGCGACGCAACAATGGTGAATCTTTAGGCGATAATGCGAAGAGCTGTAGATTTGGTTCGGAGCACACAGCCTATGTCCCAGGAGCAAACCAGTATAGTCCAAAAATATTAGTTGAAGAAAGTTTGATCAAAAATAGGCAGTTTCAAACGTTTACTACTGAACGAAAGTCAGTACACCCAGTAGTATTCATAAAAAGCTTTAAAAATATCTTGCCTAGTGTGTGGAACGAAGCACAGAAAATTCAATACGTAATGTCATACATTCAGGGCGATGCAGCGTTGTGGGCTACGGAAGTAGCAGACAGCTGCATGACGTATGAACAGTTTGAAAGAGCGTTTTTGTCGAAATACTGGTCGCCTTGTATACAAGAGCGGCTAAGAAAGAAGTATACAATCCCGAACCGTACTGTAACGCTACCGCCCTGCTCGGACGTACGTTAGCTGTATAAAGCCTGTACTGTAATAAGTTCACGGGCTTCACCTTATAAACAAGGATTTTAGTACATAGGTTGACCGCGTGTACCTAATAGAAGCAAGATCGGACTTGTACTCAGTCAATAACAACAGTGATGCATCAAGCAAATGTAAAGTATAATTGCTCGTTCGCATGGACAAGAAGTATACACAGTAGATGCTACCTATAATTAATAATTCGGTCGCCCAGCCTACTTAGGCAATGAGTGAGTTTTTCCTAGTACAAGTGGGTACATGTACAAGCATAGTAACACGTAGTAATGATGCGTTATATGGCAATGTTTGGAACCAGAAAAATCCACTGAACCAAAGTTTTCTCTCTTTGTACTAATTTGGACGAGATAAATTCACACAACACCACACAGCAATGATTACTACGAACTGCATTTTGTATATTGATCAGACTGAAATCGGGCATAGATTGTCCTAGAATGAGCAGTTTTGAAAGCACACATACAATGTCACTATTAAAATTGGAAAACAACACTAATACACTTAGGGTTAATATAGAACTTAGCTTTACTGGACTGATCTAATCAGTACACTTCAAGGTTTGAAAGAATGGACAAGAGAAGGGGGGGGGGGGGCTGAAACTGTTATGGTCGTTATACTGAAATTATTAAGTATTGAAAGCAAATTAACACTCAAAATCATCAATCTATGGATAACTACTCTTTTGTCTTACTTCTGAATAATTTAACTGTCATTATTTCTGTCTCAGATTAATTAAGTAACATCGCTAATTCAATTCAAAAAACTCTCTTTCAAGTTAGTCATACTTTTGTTCTTTACCAACATTTGCAATAACACATAGAACTTTAAACTTCTTTATAGCATAGGTTTGTCTGCTAATAATTCTTATTAACACTAATTTTAAACTTTCAGTTCAGGATACTCGGGTTGCACAATACGAGGTAAGGATCCTGTCTAGGTCAGTGATCAGGATAAGTCAAGGCTAAAGCAATTCTGGTAAAAGTCACGTTATTATTGAACAGTTAGAAACAGTTTCGACACTGGTCCACACAGATACACTTCTAAAGATGAAATAAATGCTTGACCTGTGCAAGTCGGTGCGGCGGTTGGCGGGCAGCGAGATAGCGGGCAGCACGGCACACATACAAGCACGGCTAAGGCTCACATTACATAGGCACTTTCCTTCTTCTTAGCGTCGTAATCTTTCCAATTTTGTGCCTCAGAATATAGCCATACCAAGTAGTCGTCGGAATCGGTGCATCCGAGGCTCAATGGAATCCACTTTTCCTGGGTAGCCGCCTCGGTACAGTACGTGTTCCTCTGACCGATTCCCAGCTCCGACTGTTATACTGAGCCCGTTGTGCCGAACCGCGCCAGTGTGCGTCTTCCCGCGCTCGCCTGCCTCCACCTTTTCCCGCTCCCCTACAGGTAGGGTATTCACCACAGGTTTTCTACTTCACATATCCTAATGCATTACCTACGTATGGACCAAGTGTTTAAATTACAATTTTCACATCTTACAATAGTTTTAACATTAAGTACACTTTCTTTTGATTATCACATTATTTGAAATCTAACATAAATAATAATATTCATTTCAAAAGTTGCTCACAGTTTCTTTAACATCACGATACGAACCGAAAAAGAAGTTCAAAACTTTGCTTACATTAATTTATCTAAATTCATAAAGAAAAAAAATTTTTATATGTACAGTTGTCGTTACAGTACTCACCCCGTCTTGGGAATCTGAGACGGTATTTCGAGAAATATATAAACAAAACGCGCTACTGGGACGAGCCTATCTCACCAAGAGACATAATAAGACTCCTAAAATCACATTTACCCATTCATATCAAAGAGAAATTAATACACGTACCAGAAAGCGACATGGAACATTTCCTGTCTGTTCTAGATTCAATAGACTTAATCCAGGAAGACGCGAAAGCAGCGTGTGATCACTCGCGGAATAATGGATCAGGGTGTAAACATGACAGAAATAATAGTGCACAAAACCACAACCATGGAAATGGTGGGGGTGGTAATAAGCGGTAAGAGCATTCGCAAAATTGTAATAATTGGAGAAGTCAGAACGGGTATGGTCAACCGTCCCATAATAAAAAACGTCGATTTGACGACTGGTACGATTCCGGACTGCCAGGGACCAACCGCTGGAAAAATGCGCGAGGTCAGTGGCATAGCAATTACAGTGACAGTAATCGCAATTGGAATCAGAATCAGCGACCAAGCCCAGAGCGGCAGGGTAATGACCGGTACGACAACAACAGACCACCACTGCAAAACGCGCCTATTGCACAGTCGTGGCGGCCTACAAATCAAAACGTACACATAGTAGAGGTCGCGGACAATAGACGTCCAAGTACCTCGCAAGTAAGCAATCCAATAAACTAGAATCGGCCTCGATATGCTCTCCATCGCTGGCCGAGGGGTGGTGTGAGAGCAACACGAATGACAATAGTATCCCTGGAATACATATGCTGCGATACAACGACGGTATCAGTATGGATAGAGATCTACTGACCGAACCGCATGAATGTAAGAAAGATAGCAACGAAAATGTGCAAGCCATAATAGAAGCGAAAATCAATGATGTTGCCGTGAATATAATCATCGACACAGGTGCCTCAGTGAGTGTAATGAGTACAGAATTGTTTAATGCGCTGGGGAAGGGACGTAGCATACCGACTTTCCCAGTTAATAATTGCAAGGTGTCTGGAGCTATAAGTGCACAGAGCCAATTAGTTAAGTACCAGGTGCAGGTGGAGATTTGTAAGGAGGGCGAAGCCATAGTGAGCTCCTTCCTCATTGTTAAAGGGTTAAAGGTGGCCTGCATTCTGGGAGTAGGTTTTCTCTGTGAGAGGGACGCAGTGATCGACCTCTCCTCGGGAAAACTAAGCATAGTTAATAAAGGTAGGAGGATTGAGTTGTCTATGATGAAATCGAAATAGGTACTTGTGCCATGTTGCAACCGAATTAATATCAAATGTAGGAACCCCTGGGTACTACACATCAATGATTATTCACCTGTGACAGATCTCTATTACCCGAGTATAGAAGATAGAAATTTTGAAACAAATGTTCATGCATTTCAGACCAAAGTACAGGAATCTGAAAGTTTAAGCAACATACAAAAGCAACAGTTGACGCAGCTGCTATCGGAATATAAAATGGTATTTACCGACCGACCAGGAATAGTCAAAGGGTACCACTATCACATAGAGGTGATGCCCCACAAAACATACTGTCGCGCATCTTACTCCATCCCTTGGTCGAGGAGGGAAGTAGTGACTAAAGAGAAAAAAGAAGTACGACCGAGGTGTAACTAACAAACAGAAATACAATGTAGGGGACATGGTGCTTATTCGTAACCACCCCAAATCCTCAGCCACCTAAAGCAAAATAGTAAGTGGCAATTGGTATATTCAGGGCCCTTTGAAGTAACAAAGGTGCCACACGAATGTAGCTATTTGTTAGCACATCCCCAGACGGGTAAAATAAAAGGACTATATCCACGTAAAGATGTAACATTATTTATTCAGTGACGTGTCAGATGTAAATAGTAGTAGTTATGAGAAGATTTCAATTGTGTTTTAGAGGATAAGTATATTAGTTGTAAGAAAGAATTTGTGTGTAATTAAACCTTGAGGAAGTAGAATCAGTAAACTGAGTAACAACATGCAAATGGAAGACTTTGTTTACAGACAATTAGTGTCATTAAAATACTATATGCTCTTCAAGCAATGAACAATCTTTTTGTTGATAAAATAAGGATTAATTTCTTGAATCATTTTTCATTTGTAGTAAGTAAGTGCAATTAATGATGAAATCTCATATAGTAATGTAACAGATGTAATTGTGTTAGAATTAAGGAACCCTGAGAGAGAGTCTCTACTGGCCAAAAATTGACTTTGTAGTACGAAACAATTATGTGATGTAATGTTACTGCCAATAGTGATCTGAGAACGACACTGGAGCAGAATTCAATCAAAAACAAACCCGTTCCGTGTAACCTACGCTTTGTATGTATCGATACTTCAATTGAAGCCTGTGTACTTGGTACACATCCTTGAATATTCATTACGCGGTACGCGAATCAAGTCAATCAACGCGGAAACTACACTGTAGTCCTGTAGGACAGATCATTAAAAATAATACTAGTACTAAATGAAGTATTTATTGAGCAATATGCCCAAGTCAAGCTGTCATGCACATGGTAAAATCTGTTTGCTAGATGGGTGATAACCTGGCAAGCTACACTGAAAAAGGAAAAGAAAGCTATGTACCAAAAATCACACACCTTTAAATAATTACAAAAAGCCATATATGCCTAGTAATAGTATTAAAAGTGTGTAATGACAAGGTAAACACAATGGACTCAATGTAGATGAGAGTGATTATGCTAAGAACATTTGATATGCATTTAAAATAAACTGTGTGCGTAAACAATCTCGGAAAGGACGGAATATTGTGTGTAGTAGGGACAGAAAATGACTGTTGTATCTGCACCAATATATACGTCGGTATAAGTCAAGTGTTGAGTGACTAACTGTCATAGTGCAGTGCTCAACGAACAATATACTGTGTGTAAAAACGGTAGTTAGGGATCCGTTCGGAGACGATGCAAACAAACATCGCTCGACGGAAACATTTAGTGTGTGTGAACCGAAACATTTTCGCGTGTTGAGAGACGCTCTGGCAGCATATCAACCGTGAGAACAAGTGAAAGTGTGTAGTACAACGTGCGTGTGCGAACCCTGAATACCAGTGTCACAATGCGATTCACTTGTGAAGCCACAAGAAACCCGTTATCACGCCAAAACATCCTGTGCATACCAGCGAAACGACGGCTTACTGAACAATAAACGCTTTTAACCAAGTCGCATTTTCTTCCACAGCTAATAATCTGTATCCTTAAAGACAGTACACCGTTGTGGAATATTTGTTTCATGCATTGTGACGGGGAGCCATGCGGAGAAGCAGAGACGGGTGCCGTGCCGCCAGCCAGCCGGTCGCGGGAAACCACTGCAACACGCCGACATTGGTGAATGGTTCGGCGCGGTCCGCGACTACTCGGGCACCACCCCAGCACGCCGTCGCTGTTACTGCGAGCAGGTCGTCGACCCCAGCGGTCGTTGGCACGCCGCGTTCCAGGCGACGCTACGCAACAATTGCTTCGCGCCGCCCGCTCCGTACATTATTGACATTCAACCAAACATTACCAACTACGTTGTTAATCTACTGATATGAAAATGATTTATTGGACACGAAATTACGTGACAAACACTTTTTTTCTTTAGTTACTGTGTATAGACTCAAAATATTCATTGGTTCAGTGACATATGTTATATGTTTTCGCCACATTAGTGAAGCAAACTGACACGAATGCCATACCACGGTAGAACATTTGTCGTGAGTAAGTGTAGAGACAATCCATTACATTACTGTAAAACTGTTTAATGATTGACTTTCAGTGTGACACAGAACACAAATGTGAAAGAGTGTAGAAGGTACATTTTTAACAAGGAGACTAAAGGTTTAACATTTTGTCATAAATAACTTTTGTTATCTGTGAACATTGGATAAAGTCCAACCTTTTTTGATGAACAATCAAACTATGTATTAAGACAAACCAGGCGAGATGACCATGGCTCCGGCGCAGTTTTCCCAGGTTTTCTGACCGCACGTAGCCCGAATGGGGGAGCCAGAAAACTGTAATGACCCTGGGACTAGGTTTACGGTCACCTTGCAAAGTGTGAGAAAACTACAAAGAGTGTAATTAAAACTATAGTGCAAAAGAGCAAAGAAGTGAACAGTGAATATTCCAAATAAGGTGACAGACAATTACAAAACGGACGTTAGTGGCAGCATATTGCCGAACATTCTTAACGTTAGTCAATTGCTGCCAGGGGGCATTGTAACGTCTCTTAGCAAAAGACATATTATGTGATAAAGAGAAAACATTGTGTATCATGTTTTGTTATTGTATGGAATTATGTATTTTTTTTATTATTTATTTTAGATAATATCTGTGTCGGCGAGTACTGAAACCGCCACAGACGATAAATATCAAACAAAGATGAGAATATGCAACTAGTATAAATAATACAGAACGAACATTAATTTCTCTGTCTTCTTCTTGGAGTTACGTGAGCAGGATAGCCTGTGACGTTGTATTGTATGCTAACGTAGCATTCTTTTGTCGAGACTGAGAGATGTACGCCACTACGTACTCATTTTAAAGGTGTGTAATAATCAACATATTTAAATGTTTTGAATAGAGTTATTTAATGAAACCTTGCATTATTATTTGTAGTAGCTTGCTTGGCATATTATCCCATCCCTTTAAGACATTTTCAGTTATTTAAATATTATCCGTGGTGCAGAGTTGCGCTACGAACGAACGAGCCGCTGCCGCGGCGTATTCAAACTGCATTAAATGAAATCTATCATACTGCAAAGAAGCGGGAAGGTAATAGTGAAATAAAATTATTTCTTTCAGCTTCCGGACTTGCAGAGCAGCAGATTTTATGATGTGTTTTGCAGGTTGACGCGGGCTGCTGATAATATATTACTAACAGTACAAAAAAAGATAATTTACCATCGTGATATAATAGGAATCTTGCTGTGCTTAGTTCTGGTCTGGCTAAACTTATAGTAAAAAACGTATTTTTCTCCGATAATAGTCTCATGTTCTTGTGCTAGTCGTTGTACTTATTGGTGTTTTACTGATAACAAAAATCCACTGCAAAATTTTGTTGTTGAACAATCATTACGAACTGTAACATCAGTATTCATAACAAAGTAATTTTCATTAACAATTTCAATAACTATAAAGTAGGGAAGAGATGTTGAGTTTTATAGTGAGTTACAGTAATAAAAAATGTTCCTTTAATAGAAAGCCAGATACAGAACAATAAGAATACCATATATTCTGTTTTGTTGAGAATTAATGATTATACAGAACTTCATGGCACAGCATTACTAAAAGGTATTTCGAAGCTCTTTTCGTATATGCGTTGTTACGCAAATAATAATAATAATAATAATAATAAAACAAAATAAACAGAAAATCATGTATAAAGAGAAAGTGATTTGTCATCCTTCGTCATCCGCTTATACTGGTGTGATGGTAACTGAAATGAAATATTGAACCCAAACTTTTATCGACAAAATGCTTTGATCTTTGCTCTGTGTTGCAGTAATTTACATGTTAATCACTAATACACAGGGTGAACATTAATAAAACCTATGAACTACAGGAACGTATTCCTGACTGTAAATAGAGGAAAAAGTTCCCATGAACATGAGTCTGGAAATGGATGGTGTGCGTCAGCAACAAATCGTTCCGGAACACAGTAGAAAGCTGCATCGGATTCACATCATAACAGATGCTGAAAGATGCCTCCATGGGATGGCAGGTGATAGGGATAGTAACGTTTGCCATGCAGGATACAAATAATCGTACTGTTGCTCACACCATGTTGGCTGGCTATTCGCCTCGAGCATATACTAGGGTTTGTCTCAATATTCTATAGAGTCCAGTCCTTCAAATCTGGTGTGTGCGTAGTGCGCAGCCCTTCTGCATGTTCGTCTACCTGAAAGACTAATGATCACACAGAGCACAAAATAGGCTTGAAATGTGTTGTGATGCGGTTGGTGTCTGTGAGGGTACTTGGTTTGCTATGGCCGTGCTGTCTCTCGAACGTTTCCATCTGCTTGACCCAACACAAACTCCATCTCGCCTTGTTTCAGACATAAATACCGGACCTTTATGTTCTTTGTAGTGCGCTGCGGTGACCACACAGCCCGCTAAGCCCGAGGAACACACGGCACGTGCTCAGAGGGACTGTCATTCCTCAGTGCCACCTACCACAGCAACGACGCATTTCTGTACAATTACTAATAGGACATTTTTCCTGAATTTACAGTCAGTGATCCGTCCCTGAAGTTTGTCGATTTTAGGAACGTTCACCCTTTATGTCCAGCCAACAACTACACATTTCACATATCACGATCGTTGTCTAAATAACAGTGTTGGATGGACGATTACCATCTACCCGAGCCAAACACAAGTTTCACATTACTTCTCTCGCTTTACTAACTACACACCTCTTGGATACAACTATTTACATTAGCAGAAAGACAGAATGAGGAGATTTAGTATAAAGTACAGAGATGTAAAAAAATGCTTGTATTGTGCAGGAAAATTTTCCACTTTTCATATTGTACCACCGCATAGCGCTGCAACATAATAGGAGGACGCGCATGCTGTGGTGGACGGAGATGAATGCTGCAGGCAGCTCCAACACAAAGCCAATATATTCCTCATGCTGCTGGATGTGGCGACAATTGCTAAATGTTTATCCAGGTGTCCTACAGTAGCCCCCTGGCGTTCACTAACTCGCACTGGCAGTACCTTAGCTGTGCTTGTAGAGGAGGATGGTAGTGGCAGCTAGCCATGGCCCACAGTTTCTTATACAGCCGACGTTGCCGCGACGAGGAGATGGCCAGTTACGCGGCAGACTGCAGAAGAGATCTTTCTGCATTTTGCTTATTTTAAATAAGTAAACTGCTCTTCTTCAATACCACTGCTGATGGTATCAGAACAAGTGTGCTGACAACGGGGAGGCGAAACAGTTTAAATATGGAACCGATAGATATGGGTGTAATTTAGCAATGTCTTGTTTATTACCTGCGATGTGCGTTTTATAAAATACATCAATAAAACAAACTTGGATTTCTTTAAATTTCGCGCTGCTTTTACATGTCCACATCTGTGTCATGGTGTCAGGCTAGTCTTACGCAGCCATGTTGATTGCGACGTCATAGAGTGTCATATACTATACTAACTAGGATATGAATGGCTCCAAAAAAATCTGGCTGCTACCTTGAGTCATAAATTATTATTAGAAAGATAAGGGTGATATACGTCGGATTGGGGAAGGATGGGAAAGGAAGTCGGCCATGCCCTTTCACATGAACCATCCTCTCGTTTAGCTGAATCCCAAATCAGGGAATCCTAAATCAGGATGGCCACATGCGGGTTTGAACCGTCGTCCTCCAGAATGTGAGTCTAGTGTGCTGACAGAAATATAACGCAAACCATGCAATGAAAGTGCCACGTATAGTGTGTCACAAATTATAGTAATAAAGATCAGGGTGGCATTAATATTGAGGAAACTATATTTTCATAGTGAGTCATAAATTATAACCATTGAAATAAGGATATGTAGGAAAAGCATCTCTTATATATTTTTTGGGTCATAAATTATATTAATTGAGATAAGAAAAGTCTTAAATTTTATCGATAAAGGTAAGGGAAGATACACAGGAGGCCATCCTTGGTTCATAAATTATAATAATTAAAATGAAGCCAGTCGTAAATTATTAAAATTAAGATAATTCGGTATTGAAATAGATCTTAAATATACTTGAGAAATATGGCAACTATGCAAGCTTAATGAGGTACGCCATCCAGTAGGATAACACCTCTTTTAAATTCCTTCCACTTACAACACACCCAGTTGCTCGAGCGATGTGTTGGAACTGTAGGGAAGAGTGATTTGGAGATGGGTAAAACAGACCTGGACATTGAGGGAGACCTGACCACATTGCAGATCATCCCAGTCTGTACTCGTCCTTAGTACCTTCGAACAGTTATTTAATGTTTGGCGAGATATGCCTCTGGTGCGTATATTTCGGATTTGCGGTAACTATACAATGGACTTCGCTTTGGGAGGCGCTAAGCTTAAAACTGAGGAACTTCGAGGGACTATACTGTTTTAGGTCAGATGGTCTGTGTAGTCAAGGCATTTCTAGAAATAATGTTTATCACAGCTGTAGCCTGATGGTGGAAACAAAAACATACACCAGTATGTGAGGACTCTCACGTTGATGAGGTGACCAGTCGTTGAAGATGATTGAGAGGTATTGAAAACAATGAATGTTGGGCCAAAGTTGCTGCATATGTGGGTTTATCATTAATCTGAGAATCATGTTTGTAATTTAAATCCCACCGTAATTTCTGTGATGTGATGTTCTGCTTAATGCCCTTCATCAGAACGTTGACAGCTGGCAACTGATATAAGTTTAGGACTGACTGAAACATGGAATGCGAATAGGGTGCCAAAATGTATTTGAAACAAATAAATTTATACAACAAGGTTAGTGGAAAGCAGGAACACAGAATTTAATGGCGAGGAATTTTTCCAAGATATGCCATGGTACATACTTTTTGATTTCAAATAATCGAGTTTTAGAGTTTCATGATTTAAGACCTGATTAGGACGACTAAATGAATAGGGGAGTTTACGTAGTTTTGGGGTGGAAACCATTGGTTCAGTGAGGTTTTCTTCCAGTATAATGGCATCACGTTTGGATTGGCGTCTTGTGACATGGGAATTCTGAAGATAATAGATAACACTGTTCGACATGGGTTCTATTTCTGATATTAAAGTATGTGCTTCTAGACCATTTTACCGTGGGAAATTCAAATATGTAAACAAAATATCGTTGTCAGGGATACTTTTTATGTAATATGTATATATATGTATATTCACACAATTCATGGCAAACACAGAGATGTTATAGAGAAATACGGGTATGTTGCCGCATCCAGTAGTGATAGAACATGATAATTTCTTGTGCAACAGCAGGTGGGAAGAATCAGACATCATTAGGTTATCCCCTGCCACATCTATGTCATTAAGACCACCTGAAACATCTCATTAACTCGAACAGCGACAGCCGGTCGCTGCCTAGGCAGTAAAGCTACACGCCTCCTAGGGGCAGGTGCATCGAGTTTACAACAGTGGTGTTAGCCACAATTTGTGTCAGTCTTAACGAGTGGGTGTTTTGGCTGACAAGTAACTGTCTGTCATATTTCCGAGCACGGTTGAATTTTTTAGTTCCTGTGTGTAAACTGATTGAGCCTGGTGCTGAAGGTAAAACGACTGCTTGTTTTTACACATCAGCGTTCCTCTAGTTCCCTACTACTAATTTAATACAGGTGTATTACCAAAGTGGTATTTTTAAATTTGCAGAAATGCCACGTCGTCGTGGATGTCGATATAAGCCGGACAACTTCTGCTACATCTGTGGGAAGTTCACTTTTGCCAGAAATAGAAAGAAAATTTCTTCAGTCATAAAGAAAGCATACAAACATTACTTTGGAGTAGGGGTAGGAGACCAAGATAAAGAATGGGCACCACAGTTCTGCTGTGCTACATGTTACTGCAAACTAATTCAGTGGTGGAAAGGTAAAGAGAATGTGGCATTGTTTGCTGTTCCCATGGTGTGGAGGGAGGCTAAGGACCATGTTACTGATTGTTATTTCTGTCTAACAAAAATTCAGAGTTTTACAAACAAAAAGTCGAAGAGGCACATTGTTTACCCAGATCTGCCTTCAGCGAGAATGCCATTGCAGCATTCCGACAACGTTCCAGTACCTTCAAGAGCTCGAGGTCAAATTTCAAGTGACACTGAAATAAGTAGTACCGAAGAAATCACAGATGATGATTCTTTATATCACTGCACAAGTGAGTCATCACCACATTTGTTAACACAGGCAGATTTAAATGATTTAGTACGTGATCTACGACTAAGTAAACAAAAGGCGCAGCTGCTTGGTTCAAGATTACAAGAGCATAATCTACTGAACCAAAGTACTAAAATCAGTGTGTTCAGGCACATAGAACATGCCTTTATTTCTTATTTTTCAATTGACGAAGCACTGACAATTTGCAATGACGTTGCTGGGCTGATGAAAGTGCTGAACTTATATTTCACAGGAGTGGGGACTTTTCATAGATGCATCAAAAACAAGTCTGAAGGGTGTTTTGCTCCATAACGGAAATAAAATACCCTCTGTTCCAGTAGCTTACACTAGTTTGACAAAAGAGAATTACGAATTTGTACAAAGGATGCTAAATTCATTAAAATACAATGAACACAAATGGAAAATATGTGCAGATTTCAAGGTAATTGCTATGGTACTGGGAATGCAACAAGGCTACACAAAGTATGCCTGTTTTCTTTGCGAGTGGGATAGTCGAGACTGAAATTCACAATACATGAAAAAGAAATGGCCTAGGCGAAGATGGAAAGTTGGCAAAAAGAATGTGCAACGTGAAAGTCTGGTACCTCCTGAATATATACTACTTCCACCGCTTCACATCAAACTTGGCCTGATGAAACAATTCGTGAAGGCCATGGATCCAACAGGCTGTGGATTTGCATATCTAGCTACCAAATTCCCCCGACTTTCAGCTGCAAAAATAAAGGATGGTGTATTTGTGGGCCCACAAATCAGGGAGCTGCAGAAAGATGCAAATTTTGAAGCATGTTTAACTGATAAAGAAAAAACCGCATGGGACTTTTCAAGATGGTGTCGGAAAACTTCCTCAGAAGAAGAAGAGCCACTAACGACAAAGCAATGGTGAAGGATATGATCAAAGCATATCAGGATTTGGGGTGCAATATGTCTTTGAAAGTACATATGATGGACTCTCATCTGGACTACATCACAGAGAGTTGTAGTGACGTATCGGATGAACATGGGGAAAGATTCCATAAAGACATTTCTACCATAGAAAGGCACTATGAAGGGAAGTGGGTACCTTCTATGTTAGCAGATTATTGCTGGAATATCATTCGAGAGAAGAAAGATTCACAATACAAGAGAAAAAAAGTGATGTGCAATACAAGGCAGTGGTTCATTGTCAATTTTCTGTAATTTCTCATGTCAAATAAATGCTTCAAAGTGTATACACAAAGGTTACTGTGTTATATCTTAGATCCCACCCTCCATTAATGTGATGAGCTTATAACATCATAAAGATGTGCATTTGTTTGTCGAATTTCACCTCACGTTTGCTGCACTATATCAGAAACTGAAAAGAGAAATAAAATTGTGATTACTCATAAACTATCCATGACAGAAAAAAACCAAAAACAGTTTTCAATTCAGCACTCAAAATACAACTAGGATCACAATATTTTTATCAGAAATAGAACAAAAGTTTTTTTTTGTAGAACAGTGAATCAGCAGGCTGCATAAAACAAAAAGTAACAGTTCAAATTGCAATTAATTTTCTTTCTACTGGAGGTACCACCATCAGCTCAAGATTACAGACCATAAGAGGAGCAAGTATGCAGAGCCACAGTGTACTACCATTACTATTCCATCACCAGTGGCAGGCTTCATGCCAACAGGTGTGACTCATGCTTTTCTGCGTGTTGAAGTAGAAAGTGCTACACATGAGTGATCTCACTGTGATTCATACAGACGATGTTGTTACAGCTTTTAGCATTTGTTTCTCTAGTCGTGACGATTGAAGAAGTAGAGGTAGCGCTCATTCTAGAGCTACTCAGTGAGCTGGTACGTTTAATGTAAGATGAAAAACGATGGGAACCAACTCAGCAGCAGAGCAGATTGGGAAAGTTCGGAGAAAAATAAATGGTAATGTATAAAAGGCGAGGATATGTCTTTCAGTTTATGTAGACAGCTGGTAGTAAGAAGTTCTGATACAGAAACTGGAATTAAGGAGTAGAATGACGTTGACTATTAACGTTGTGACAAGGATTAAGACAAATCCGACTTTAGTGATGGGTCTACAACAGTGGTATAACATCACAATTTTATTTACCAGTGGCAGAAGGTATCGGCTGTGGAAGGTGACAGTGGTGATTCAAGGTGAAACAGAGTTGCCACTTTATGAATTGTAACGCAGGAGAAAGGTCAAGCCTGTCTAATGCCAGACTGATCTACTGTTTCCAGTCTTCATATGTGTTTCACATTATAATTTTTCTCTCTCTGTCGTAACCTTATGCCCGTCATCCAACATGCATGGGAGATAGTCATTAAGCACACTTATACATGGTACTCAAGAATAAATTTTTGACCTTAAAAAACTTTTAAATTATTTGAAATTTTTAAAATTACATGCATTTTGTGATCTAAAATGAATTTATTTAGAAAATAGGTAAAATACAATATTGACATTTTATGGTATATTGTTAGAGTTGTTGTGCTGTCTCACATAGAGTCTTCCATACCTGGTGAAGATGATGGTGCATGATTTCTATCAGGGAGTAAGGTGGATCAGAAGTGTAACATATTTAACTTTTTTTTTAATGAATCTGAAACGGAGTCCTGTGATATAACATTATGTTACAACATCTGGCAGTGAAAGTTCTCAGAAAATTATAAAATATTACGCCCAATACAAAATATCTGGAAGTACTCAATTCTGGGTTTCTCGTCCGTCACTACGTGGACATTGTAAGTTTCTTTGAGATATCTGAATCATATCTGACAACCACTGGTATTATTTGTTCAATAATACCACTACAGATTTATGCATTCCTGAGCGAGACCTACTGTTGTGTCCCTGACGATAAAGATGCAGACGGTACATTACATTCCGTTCCTAATACTTATAAGATGAAATCGATCTACTGTTCTGGCTATCTATACTTTTTTAAGTGATCCCCCGTATAAACTGCTGTAAAATGCAATGAACGACTCGATCATCGGAAGTTTCAGCTGGATTTCAAAATCTTTTCTGACGAATACGGGTGTGGTTCCCTTAACAAGTGTGTATCTCAGTTAATGATCAAAGGGACCAGTGATGCTTGATGTTGAATGGCCAACTGACTTTTCACGTGAGCGGAAACGCTTGATGATGTCTTTTGATTGTGTGTTTCACAAGACAAAAATTTTGCTGTGAAGTCACTGTTGATGACATTGCGACGTCTCAAATGTGGCACAAAATGTAGAATCCATTTTGTATTGCATAGTATTTCCTGACAAGAGCTGTAATTTGCGAGGTCAAAGACCAATCCATTAGTCCTTACATAACGAGCACACAGTGATCGGAAAAAGAACAACTATAGGTGAAGCAGGAAGATTCGTAAAGAAGGTTTGATAAAATTAGGATGCACATCAGACGAAAGGAGGAACGAAAGGAACGAAGGAGAAGGAACGAACATTCACAGTATGCAGTATACATGCTACGAATCAGTAAAATCATTGAATTTTGTGTTGTAGTCTGCGAATATTTCACCAAGATCAATAAATTATGTGTGAAAAAGCAGCACATTATTATATTTTTTACGTAACATTTAGTGAATTATTCGTCGAAATTATTGCCTTTTGTTTTGAAATCAACAAATTTCACGCTGAAATCAACATATTCATACATCAACGAATTCTGTGTCAAATCTACTGCAACACATTCGAAACAGTACATCAAAGAATCAAATGTAGTTGTTCACTCAGTTTTAAGCTCTGCAAACAACATCTGGCAGCAAAACGTAACAGAATATGAACTTCTGAGGGTTCTCGCCTTACTATGTATTTTGCGTTGTACATGTGACAGCAGATATTTCCATAGGATTTCGGGCGGATACAACTCGGATTGAAAGGGATAGCTGCATTGGTCCGCTGGGGACGCGTCTATAAGAGTGATATAGACATGTGATATTTCCACAGGACTTAGAAATAATTTTATGACGAATATAGGTATGACTCTTTCAAAAGTTTGTTTGTGGGGGGCTCCTTTTGTTGGCCCAGGTTGTTGACGGTCATGTCAGCGATGATCTGCTGTTATGAATAATAAAGCACTCGGCATGTCGGCTTAGGACTGTCGGCAGATCTAGCATACACGCGAAGAGTGCTACTAAGATTCTTCCACGTTTCCAGAAGTACCCGCCGTCACATGTTTTCACAGTTCTCCTAAATATTTGGTGCAGAGCTGACTCCCACTAACGTTCCAGATACATTCAGAACTGATGCATTTAGTGGTTAAGACATCTGCGTGAATACTCCTCAAACCGCTTTAGAACAATTACAGCATGTCAGTAAAACTTGGTCGATGTTATAATGCGTTAATGACAAAGCGATTTATGCTGAAAAAATAAAACGTAGTTTCCATTTTTGCCATCAAGTGCAAATCTGACGCTGCGAATGCAAGAAAGACATAAACAGATGTTTCCATATGTAATAGATAAGGAAATGGGCAGGGGTCCGAATGGTCAAACAAATGAGAAAGGCATAATACTGATTTCATTGTTAACCGTTGCTTACATAATTTCTTCAAAATGAACACCAGAGACGTTGACAGGATGCTCTATAACGATATACTTGCACATGGTGGCCGAAATTTTAACTAATTTTTTCTCGCTTGTATCAGTTACGCGCGAACACATAGCATATCTACCAAGTCTAGCACGCCACGATTAATTAACAGGGAGGAAAAGGGGAGGTGGATGTCCTAATTCCTGGTCAGCATTCTACCTTGGCCATGATGAAGGAAAACGAGCTGGTATTAAAGACATATTCTGTGTTCGTACCTGGAATATAAGAGAAGGAATTAATGCAAAAAAATCAGAGCTTCAAGAAAACTTGAAACACAGATATATCGATAGCTATTGCTATAATAACAGAAACAAAGAAGAAACTGAGGAGGACAGAGGATCAAAATAATTACACATCAATTTACAGTGCAGTCGAATAAACGAAAGGAGCAACGAATGAAGTAGGTATTCTTATACATGAGAAATGGAAAAGAAAAGTAGATTTTTACGAGTACATAAATGCAAGGATATTAACTACTGGATTCAGAACTGTTACAGGACATTTAAGTGTCATAGGAAAATATGCACCTGAAGAAGGGAAACGCGCAGATTCATAAATATTTTATGTCAAAACAAGTAAATAAATATGGTGAAACTAATCATCTATTAATATTAGGACACATAAAGCCAGTAATTGAAAAGGTAGCGATAGTAGGTGCACCTCTGGTAAAATAAGACATTAAGAGACTTCGTTACATTTAATCAGCTAAGAATTACAAATATATTCTTCAAAAAGAAAGGCATAAATCAATACATCTGGAACACAAGAAGTTCATGCTCAGTAACTGACCATGTAACAGCTAATACAAAAATAAACTCTCAAAGTCGAGATGCTCTAATCATTTTCTGCTTACTTTGTGGATTGAACTATGGAAAAGATGGAGGAAAGAAACAAACATGAAGAAAACTCCTAGCCAAAACTTGAAATATAAAGGTCTACTTCTACAGGAAGGAAACATGAGGAAATTTTATCATCAGAGACTCGCACAAAAATAGCAAATGGTTGAAACTGAAAACAGTACTGAAGAAAAATGGGAAAGATTAAAAGCTGTAATGTTTGAAATAGGAAATGAGGTGCAAGGGAAAAGTAAAATATCAAGCTATAAAAAGGGCCAAGAAAATATGGCATACAGAAATAGCTGATAATATTAAAGAAATAAAAAATACTTATAACATCTACTTACAAAAAGAATAAATGAACTCAGGGAAATTCATGAGAAGAAAGAAGTACACAATTAATTTAATGAAAAGATCACATGGTGAGCTCTCAGAAAGATTCATTGTTAATGTTCTACATTGGCACAAGTCAGAATTTATTGCTTAAAAATGCTGGAAATATTAATCTAATAACAGAAAATCATTGGATATACCATTACAGAAAATTATAATATGATTATAGTGAAGAATGTTATTCTACAAAAGTTGAAGCTAACTCATCATCTGTAGATCATACAGACATAAAAGAATCAAAAGCATCCAAAATGCAGCAAAATTCAGAAAAGCTACTGACCTACAATTCATTAATGCTGAATTTATCAAATTTGGAGGAACCATTTTAGAATTTTGTTGCTCCCATTTTTTAAATATGTGTTGGAGATACTGTACTGTTCCTGAAGAATGGTTCACAGCTACATTAATTTCCGTTTTTAAAAAAGGCAATAGGAAAGACACCAGAAGTTATGTAGGAATAGGTTTCCTAAATGCAGGATACTAAATCTATGGGGAAATTCTTAATCATAGGCTACCAACTATCGCTGGTGCAATAGTTTCAGAAGAAAGGTCAGGCTTCAGATACGGACATTCATGTAATAATAATATATTTGTAATAAGATATTGAAAAACATCAGGAATTAGGCTTAGAAATGCATTTAGCATTTATTGATTTTCAGAAAGCCTTTGATAAAGTAGAAAGACATCTCTTATGGAAAATATTGGAAATAAATGTATACCTAAACATCTTAGGAATGCCATAAAGAGTATATATGTAAATACGTAAATAGTTATAAGCTCAGGTTCTAAAATGTAAGATGAAATTTTATTAAATCATGGTGTTCGAATGGGCGCACTCTGTCACATACTTTATTTAATTTATGTATTGACAACCTAGTTATGAATGGAAAATATGAAATACACTTGAGAATTAAAATAGGCTCTAGCGTCAAATTTAAATAGCTCCATGCTGATGACCAGACAATCATACAGCAAATAGAAGATAATTTACAAAGAGCATTATATAGATTGAGCAATAACACAACTTACACATATCAAAAAAAGTTTTGCATCATCTAGGTTCCGAGAGTTCCGGAACATGTATAGAAAATTGGAATAGAGATCATCACAAACTTCATTTCCTCCCTTTTTATCGCTCGTGAAAACCACACATTGGATATTGTACACTGAGACCTTCAGAGGTGGTGGTCCAGACTGCTGTACACACCAGTACCTCTAAAACCCAGTAGCACGTCCCCTTGCATTGATGCATGCCTGTAATCGTCGTGGCATACTATCCACAAGTTCATCAAGGCACTGTTGGTCCAGATTGTCCCACTTCTCAACGGCGATTCGGCGTAGATCCCTCATAGTAGTTGGTGGGTCACGTCGTCCATAAACAGCCCTCTTCTATCTAACCCAGGCATGTTCGACAGAGTTCATATCTGGAGAACATGCAGGCCATTCTCGTCGAGCGATGCCGTTACCCTGTAGGAAGCCATTCACAAGATTGTCATCCATGAAGACGAATGCCTCGCCAATATGCTGCCGGTATGGTTGCACTATCGGTCGGATGATAACATTCATGTATCGTACAGCCGTTACGGTGGCTTCCATAACCACCAGTGGTGTACGTCAGCCCCACTTAATGCCACCCCAAAACGGCAGTGAACCTCCACCTTGCTACACTCGCTGGACACTGTGTCTAAGGCATTCAGCCTGACCGAGTGGCCTCCAAATACGTCTCCGACCGTTGTCTGGTTGAAGACGTATGCGACACTCATCGATGAAGATAACGTGGTGCCAATCCTGTGCGGTCCGTTCGGCATGTTGTTGAGCCCAACTGTACCGCGCTGCATTGTGTAGTGTTTGGAAAGATAAACTTCGTCATGGGCGTCTGGAGTGAAGTTGCGTATCACACAGCCTATTGCGCGTAGTCAGAGTCGTAACACGACGTCCTTTGGCTGCACGAAAAGCATTATTCAACATGGTGGCGTTGCTGTATACTTAAGAGTAACTATAATTATGAACTTAGAAGTTACAAGGCGCTTTGAAAAAAAATGTTGAAAATAAAATGAAGGCGTATAGTTCATGGAAGCGCATCTGCGACAAATAAACTACTATTATTATTAGTTCCGATTTTACGACACAAATTCGTAATAACTACATAAAACGCCTAAGAACAGTGCTACGACGTTCCTCAATTTACGTTTCTTCCTGACGATGTTTCTCTTAACTGCACGTTCCTGAATTTACGTTTCTTCCTGACGATGTTTCTCTTAACTGCACGTTCTTACTTGACATATATCTTGTTGTACTGCTTTCGTTCTATTGCATTTTCCTCATTGTATAAGCCAGTTAGATGTCTCGTCCTTTTGCTTTAGTTTCTGTGTATGCAGCAGGAATATCGAGACTCAAAGTTTTTAATTCAAGCAATGACTTCAAACAATCTGTTCGACCGCAATCAGGAAATGGTTGGCTATGTCCGGCGAGTAACCTGTCATCGGCAAGCAACTTGTTACGTTACGCAACACCCAGCCCAGCCTGCACATTAATGTTTTTACAATCTTTAACCAAATTAGAGAGCATGCCACTTGGTGGTTAAGCAGAGAGACCTGCACGAAACACTGGCTGTTTATTCCGTTTATTGTGTTCGAGTGTTTGTCAGTTACAGAGTAAAAACACTGCATTGTAATGAAATTAATCAAAAATGACTAGAAACGACGTCTAAGTTGTTTCGCCCTGTCACAGGCATCCACGGATAACTATCTGAAATCGGAAAAATATCTTGTATTGACTACAATGTCAAATATAGTGCAGACTGGACAAATGCGACACTGCAGAATACTTTAAATTAGGTTCATTCGTGTGGGTCGTCCAATAAGTGTAAGCAAAGTATTTTTAGTTCTTTATCATTTATGTTCGTATTCATATCAGGGGGAGTTACAAATTATTACAAAATAGTTAAGGCACTTGTAATCTTTTTATCTCCAAGGGTATGCACTCTTTTAACATTATAAAGGAGACGCCTTTTTATGTGTTATGAAGGAGCTGGAGCCTCATTTTAAAGTGCCTGGGGCAAAATATTCAAAAAAGTCAATACGATAAATTGATACTTGTTTGGCTACAGCTAGATCTTGACTGTCACAAATAGATAATATTCGTCTCATCCTGGGTATATGGACTGAAACAGTGAATGAATGAAGTTTTTAGGTGCGACAGACCATTTTCTACAAACTTGCGAAATTCTTTGGTTACGCGTAGCTGCTAATGCGCTAAATGAGTATTATACATCTGAATGTATATGAAAATCACTTCTGGATGTTTTTGATATTTGGAATACATATCAAAGTAAAACTCATGCCATGGTGGCAGGTAATGCCATTTCTAAGTTAGCACCCATAAGAATATCTATAGGTAAAGGAAAACATACGTAACGTTTTGCCCCTATAATAAATATTGTTGTTGAAGAGGATTTGATATTAATTAGCATTAAAACAACTATATCTAAATTTCAGTAAATAATGTCTTGGAATAAATGGAGTGTTGTGCAGTCAGAAATATTGAAAAAAATAATTTAAGTGTGAACCACGCTTTTCTAACTTGTTGCTGATGTCAAGGCATAGTGGAATTGGGACCTCTACAATTTGCAGCGCTTCTTATATTTGGAAAAAAAGTGATGTTTCAAATGTAATTGATAGAGTTTCAGCGCTTAAGGTGCCAAGTACTAGAGAGGTAGAAAGAAAATGACTTACGATTTTATTAATGCCCTTCGAATAAGTCACTAGAGAAACACCAGAAAAGTATGTTATAAAATCCTAAATTAGACCAATGATTAATTGTTTATCAGTGGATCTTAGCATTACCACGCTAGTCTCAACCAGTTGTCAAAGAATGCAAGGACGTTTTATTAAGAAAGATGAAGAAAAGATATTTGTTGACTGTATTCAATGACCATGCTCGAGTCGATAATGTAATGGATCACTTTCAAGATCCAGCAGCATGTGAACAAGCCATGTTCAGAAGTATGGTTTATGAGGAAAAAAGCAGACCAGGTGAATCGGAGGTAGATGCTGCTCCATCTACCATAAAACAGCAACACGACTTTACGAAAAAATCGTTAACAACTAGTGCAAAGCCACTTGTCCTATTCTGTAATGTCTTTAAAAAGCAGCTCATTTACAGAAAGGGAGGAAATGGTGCCTAGTGAAAGTTTATGTTCAAAAGTGGTGCAAAATTGGATCAAAATAGAAGTAAGTTGTCCCCTCAATATTCACAGCAATTGTTCTTTTTGGCAAAATTTCCTAAATGTTACTTTTTTGTGAGGATTATCATTAATTAAGAAATAGAAATTTTTAATGGGTTATTTGACTGTTTAAGGTAACCAACGTTGAAAGATATCGTAAGTACTCATGATTTCTTCATTTGCACAGGAAGATGAAAAAAGCATCGATATGAATAGGTATCAAGACTTCTGGAGTACTCATAGAAGTAGTACTGCAGGTTTACTGGAGTACTACACTATTGAATGTGTATCGATACTTTGCAGTTATCAGAACATAACTCCTTCTACCATGGACAATTATAAGGGTGGTTGGGCAGGAAGTCTTTTGCTAGTAAAGTATGCTGACATTGAAGATTGCAAGTGTCAGGGATTGAAATGTGCAACGAGCAGGTCTGAGGATTTGGAAGCATTCTACATGTCTGCAAGGTTGTGAAATATTGAGATATATTCCATAAAAGCTGAGGCTTCGAAATGTTTCTGACAATTGTGAATTGAGCGTTACTCAATTTTGTAGGGAGTTTGATTTTATGAGTACTAATTTGAAATATTTGAGACTAAGTATGGAATGTGCATACTTTACTGGAAGTAGGAGGTTACACTAAATGTGAATATATATATATATATATATATATATATATATATATATATATACAACAGTAAAAATTTATATATAATACTTATAATATTCACATTTAGTGCAACCTACCAACAGTTTATTATTCCATAACCTCGCAATAAAAACGTGACTAACCTCCCAGTAAAAAATGTGAGTCATATATAACCTTTCAATAATTAACTGATGTGAATACAAACTGGTAAATTTGGACGTCAGCAGTGCTGCGTCATGGCACTGATAGATCATTCTGAATAAATTGAAACTTCTTATCTTAAATAAGTCGCCGGATAACGCGTATATATCTGCTCCTATAAGAAATTTTTCTGGCACAGCCCAGTGCAATGCTGGCCGCTAGATTTGTCATGTATAAAACGAAACAAATGATTTTTCTTTGCGATAAACGAGATGACTATGGACTGGAGAAATCAGTGTATTCCTTAAATTCAGATGAATGATTGCCAAAGGTTAATTTTATAAGAGAGATTATTATTAAAAGATTTTTTAAAACCATTTACATGGGACTTGGTATGACAATAGTGCAAATTGAGTTGTAACAAATTAGACAAGCGCGTGGCTGCTTTTACCTTATACTACATCGCTCAGGCACGACTGGCCCAACTGCAAGCTACCACCAGTACTGACCACACAGCTCCTACTGCAGCCGACACTGCTCTCTGGTCTGCGATTCTATTATAGCTTATATATCGCAGGCAGCGCGTGAGCAATCCATCGAAATTACATCTGCTCGAGTGTGCTAGCAATAAATTCCTTAGACATGGACCGCTTACAACATAACAAATCAGTTTTACTTATTTACTCGGTAACTTCCTTAGGTTGAATACTGCATGAACCATTATTATATTAATAAGAAATCATTAGCCCTGAAACACTTGAGCTAACCTGTGTAAAAATGTACCACATACACTTAACGGTCTCAGAGAATTAAGCATGAAAACTTAGAAATTTACCGATGTGGCAACTGTGTTTGACAAAAAAATTTGAGTGTGTGTGCGCGTGGGTTATGTGAGTGTGACACTGCCCTTATGAAATTTATTGATAGATAGTTTAATACTTTTCAACGTGATGCCCAAAGAAATTTGTGGAAAGATTGATTTATAATTGAATACTTTTGAAAATGGCCTTTGGCAGAAATATCTGCTGCGCTGTGATAGGTTTTTCCAATGTAATGAAATTTTTTTCTACCACAGGCATCTAAGATTAGTTTAAATTGTCCGCCAACGTGACATCACTGAAAAAATGTGTCTTCTGACGTCTTGATGATGAAGTCATAGATAACAGAGAGTGCCGTTTGTCGTCACAGATGTGACACAAATCAAAACTTTTTCAATTGCGAACAAAGTAGGCAGGAGTCAGCTCAGTAATCCTGCTCATCTACATATTCATATATACATTTCAGGAGAGTGATGTTGCCTTTCAAAAAATGAGCTAGAAATGTGTATTGCATGATAAAATTGGTATTATTAAGTTGCACACTCGCGGGCATGACGGGGCAAATATCAACATAAGAATGAATGGAACTCTGGGGAAATGCCATCTCTCCTGTACACAGACGTACTGCAAAAAATTGATAATTCCATTTATATTACTGGGACCATATAATAATCACAAAACAAAAAGACGAGGTCATGAACTTTAATAAAGTTATACAAAACGTGGGCAACAGCACAGTAAGGCATGTAATATAACACCTGGAAATCGATGAAGAATACAAGTTTAATGAATGTAGTTTTTAACAAAAGTAGCTGATATGGTCGAGACTACCACAATCAGAAAATAACTAGAATTTAAAACCATACTTGTAATGTTCAAGGAATCCATACATCTTATAAAAAAGGATCTAGACATATCTGTATGTCTGAACGTTACACATCTTCTCATAAACCTATGGAACTACACTCCTGGAAATTGAAATAAGAACACCGTGAATTCATTGTCCCAGGAAGGGGAAACTTTATTGACACATTCCTGGGGTCAGATACATCACATGATCACACTGACAGAACCACAGGCACATAGACACAGGCAACAGAGCATGCACAATGTCGGCACTAGTACAGTGTATATCCACCTTTCGCAGCAATGCTGGCTGCTATTCTCCCATGGAGACGATCGTAGAGATGCTGGATGTAGTCCTATGGAACGGCTTGCCATGCCATTTCCACCTGGCGCCTCAGTTGGACCAGCGTTCGTGCTGGACGTGCAGACCGCGTGAGACGACGCTTCATCCAGTCCCAAACATGCTCCATGGGGGACAGATCCGGAGATCTTGCTGGCCAGGGTAGTTGACTTACACCTTGTAGAGCACGTTGGGTGGCACGGGATACATGCGGACGTGCATTGTCCTGTTGGAACAGCAAGTTCCCGTGCCGGTCTAGGAATGGTAGAACGATGGGTTCGATGACGGTTTGGATGTACCGTGCACTATTCAGTGACCCCTCGACGATCACCAGTGGTGTACGGCCAGTGTAGGAGATCGCTCCCCACACCATGTGGCCGGGTGTTGGCCCTGTGTGCCTCGGTCGTATGCAGTCCTGATTGTGGCGCTCACCTGCACGGCGCCAAACACGCATACGACCATCATTGGCAACAAGTCAGAAGCGGCTCTCATCGCTGAAGACGACACGTCTCCATTCGTCCCTCCATTCACGTCTGTCGCGATACCACTGGAGGCGGGCTGCCCGATGTTGGGGCGTGAGCGGAAGACGGCCTAACGGTGTGCGGGACCGTAGCCCAGCTTCATGGAGACGGTTGCGAATGGTCCTCGCCGATACCCCAGGAGCAACAGTGTCCCTAATTTGCTGGGAAGTGGCGGTGCGGTCCCCTACGGCACTGCGTAGGATCCTACGGTCTTGGCGTGCATCCGTGCGTCGCTGCGGTCCGGTCCCAGGTCGACGGGCACGTGCACCTTCCGCCGACCACTGGCGACAACATCGATGTACTGTGGAGACCTCACGCCCCACGTGTTGAGCAATTCGGCGGTACGTCCACCCGGCCTCCCGCATGCCCACTATACGCCCTCGCTCAAAGTCCGTCAACTGCACATACGGTTCACGTCCACGCTGTCGCGGCATGCTACCAGTGTTAAAGACTGCGATGGAGCTCCGTATGCCACGGCAAACTGGCTGACACTGACGGCGGCGGTCACAAATGCTGCGCAGCTAGCGCCATTCGACGGCCAACACCGCGGTTCCTGGTGTGTCTGCTGTGCCGTGCGTGTGATCATTGCTTGTACAGCCCTCTAGCAGTGTCCGGAGCAAGTATGGTGGGTCTGACACACCGGTGTCAATGTGTTCTTTTTTCCATTTCCAGGAGTATATATATATATATATATATATATATATATATATATATATATATATATATATAATTCCCGGCAATCAGTTGCAACAATTATGCATATAATAAATTGTTGAAAGTCGTTTGTCGTGGAAAAATAATACTTGAAATAAAACACAATATCACAAATAATATTCAAGTGGATACAATTTATTGAAAAGTTCGGTATACACTCGCACATAATTAACAATTAGTGACCAGAAGTAGCTGGAGTATCGCACGAACCAGAGTGATAGTTATCATAGAGACATGGAAAGCAGAAAACAGCACGACATCCAGCACATCTGATAAACGATGCGTTTTTACAAGAACAATTGTTTTTTAAATTATCTGTTGGGAAACACACCTGATTGACATTCTGAAAAATTGTTCCATCGTTCGTCAGGTTTGATGCATACCACGCGTATCGTATCATATCGGCAAAAATTGGAGAAGACAATTGGTGGTGGACGATGGATTCGATTTTTATACAATCGTCTCTTGAGTCGATGTCACGGTTTCGCTCGATTAAAAAAGCACAATTTTGAAGGCGCTTGATCGAATTTTTTACCTGCCGGTAGAAAATACACGTCACACGGTTGGACGAGAGGAGTGCACTTTGGAGGAATGAGTTTTATAGTGCACGTTGGTAATTTCTTAACGTCCTGGAACATCTCATCGTATAATGCGGGGTTCGTTTGCCCACCCCAAGAGTCGATCAGAAGGAGAAATTCTATCTTTTGTACGTATGGTTGCAAAGCATTACGCAAGAAGTCCATGAACAAACCCGTTGTTAGTTTACCGGATTTGGAGGATATAATAACAACGTTGGTATACTTCTTGGCGTACTCGTCGACTGTCTTCTGTACTCTGGGTCCAAACGTACCTGTGGACTCTTGGAGGCATACGAAAACAAGTGGCAAGCCTCGTCCAGACATCGTGATTGAATATTGTGCCGTATACGAATGCGTCACCTTGTTCATGTCGTGTCGGGCTACCAGGACAGCCTTTCTCTCTCTCTCTCTTTCTCTCTCTCTCTCTCTCTCTCTCTCTCTCTCTCTGTGTGTGTGTGTGTGTGTGTGTGTGTGTGTGTGTATACATTTGTATTACAAAAAACAAACAATAAAAAAAAGTTGGATGGCGCGAGATTCGATCCGGCGACCTTCGGATTACGAACCCGAGCGCTTACAGTTGCGCCACAACGTCGTAGGAAACTGTTAATCGTAGAGAGTATTTCACCGCAACGGTTTCTTTTATCTTTTAACTGTCTATTTTCTCGACAACGGCTGAGAAGTGCATCTTGGTGCTTTGCCACATTACACCTCTCGCCATGAGCTGTTATTATGCGCAGTATGAATCGAATCTGAATTTCACAATTGGCGGCCTCCCCTTGTTAGTACAGCACAAATGTGATTCACTGGATGAGCCGACACCTTTCCATTGATCGGCACTCGAATCCCGATGGTCCAGCGTCCACTGTAGTCGTAATTGACGATGTCGTTGGATCATCATGTGAACACGTAGGGTGGTCTGCTGCGAAACTCCGTGTTCAACAGTGCACTACGAACGATGTGCGTGAACCCCATTGTGCTCTTTCGTCTGAGATGCCAAAGAACACCGTCTATGCTACTTTATAGAGCAGACAAGCCTCCGAACTCCACGTTCTGTGAAGGGTTTTCGGCTCCCGCCCCTTAGCGCCTAGTAGTAGTTTCACTGTCCTTGTTGTAACTACGATCGGGACGGTCGCGGGTTGAAATGACGGAAAGCGCGGCGGGACCCGCGGAGAGGCCTGCGAACAACAACCCAACGGGAGAGGACGGACATGACCAACAAAGGACAGAACGAGCAACAACAAGATCGAACAGCGGAGTCACAAGGGAACCTAACAAACACGTCCACTCGTACACAGAACAAGAAAGTAAGCCGTCTAACGCCAGGCGATGTGTCAACAGACGTACGCGAGATTAGACTGACCAGCTGACTGAGAGGCAGGCGCTTAAGTACGCTACCGGGGGTGCCGCTATTGACCGCTGGAACCACATGTTTCACTGTGGCGCCCTCACACTAAAAGCGTGACAGGAAGCGCGCGCCGCCACAGCTTACGGCGCGATGATGCAGAGACCTCTAGGTGTCTTCGATGTCCATGACGTCTGGCGCGGAATCAAATTCCGCGGCGCGGTACCAGAGTCCTTCTACCTCTTTTTCGTAGTTGCTCACGACAGTAGCACGGGAACGATTCTTCCAGCTTCACCGTTTTCTAGATACTCGTTCACAAGCTCTGAGTAATAATAATCACTTATCTCAGTGGATTTCCACATTTGCAGCCCAAATCTCTGCTGGGTGATCCCCCATCCGTGTGTGCTCCGCTGACATACTTTCGTTACAGCGTCACGTATCCGAAACGCCACAAGGCGGCATCTGACGTCGCGGCAGACAGTAGTTATAATATTTTTGCTTATCATTGTATGTGTAAGTGGTATCTGTGTAAGTGGCATATGCAGCATACCAGTAGATGCGGTATAGTTACCCCGAAACGTAGTCGCTAGGCGCGATTCACAAATCAGTATCACGTTTGCACCATTTCCCTACAGTCACCTTTGCATTCCAGAATTACGCAAGAATACCACGCTAATATAGCACACATGTACTAAATATGTGGAGAGAGACCCTTTCTGTAGCCTCAGGTCCGTTTTATGATGTCTTGAGTGTTTATTGCAATGAAACATTCAACAGAAGTAAGATACATAGACGTGTGATAGAAACTCCTGGAAAACTTTTACTTGTGTATTTATGACTCCAAGGCATACAAAAAATGACACAATTGTTGCACAGCTGATTAGTGTACTTGGTGGAGCCAAAAAAGTTTCAAATCTCTGAAATGCCAATACCACAGGCAGAGTTTCGCCAGTGGTTCAGCAACAAACACAGAAAAATAATTTTCGAAATATCCTGAACGAGCTAAGCGACTGATCCAGTAACGCAGAAAAATGAAACAATGACGATGGAAGGAAATCGTCATAATGGTGACTGTGTAGAGTGTTGCTAGTAATCTTAAGTCAGACTCAAGAGTAAAGTTTCATTTTGCTAACGTGGCAGAAAAGAGCGTCTGAAAGGTTAAGTTGTCAAATCGTGAAGCGACCAAGACAACTGACCAGACGTGAAAACCAGGATGAATGTGTCATTGCTGCCCTTCCATAGGAGTGCACACAAGTTTGCTCTTCATAAACACTAATTCTGTTCTAGTGGAGTTCTGTTCAGTTAGAAGCTGTCCTGTCGAGAGGTGAAGCATATGTCAGTCGAGCCTTTGCTTATGCAGTCACCTTAAATCATCCGTGGAGCAGCAACTCCAGTATGGAAGGAGTTATTCGCTGTAAGCTGCAGCGCCACACACTGAGTCAATACTGATGGAGAGCTACGCCCATCACCGCCTAGCAGTCCTTCTGGAGACCAAGCAGCAGGTCATGGGAGCAGATCGTCATCAGCCTTTGTTTGTCGAGCCATTGCTCCAGCTTGCCTGTGTTCCTGCGGCGGACCTCGATGGTGCCAATTGCTCTCTCCTGACGGGACGCTATGCCACTTCTCTGCAGGCCATATACTCTGAGGAGAGCTGGTAGAAGAGGCCTTCACCGTGTGAAGTCTATGACGGGGCTATGACAGCCCACCTGATCGTCTTCCAGAACCTGTGTGCAGCTGCACTTTGTGCGGACGTGCTTGAGCACTATCGCAGGCGGGGTGACGGACCTCGCTCAATCTGTTACGTACTCCAGTAAGACACTGACTACGTGCCGAGTGCTGACCAGCACAATCCATGGCTTTACAATAACTCCATTACTGTCTATGTTGTATGCCTGAAAGTCGAAGCATCGACTGTTGTAATTAGTGCACAGTGAATATTTAATATTGTAATATTGAAAAAAGTAGGGGTAAGCTATAGGGAGAGACGGGTCATATACAATATGTGGAACAACCAAGAGGGAATAATAAGAGTGGACGATCAAGAACGAACTGCTCGTATTAAGAGGGGTGTAAGACAAGGCTGTAGCCTTTCGCCACTACTCTTCAATCTGTGCACCGAGGAAGCAATGATGGAAATAAAAGAAAGGTTCAGGAGTGGAATTAAAATACAAGGTGAATGGATATCAATGATACGATTCGCTGATGACATTGCTATCCTGAGTGAAAGTGAATAAGAATTAAATGATCTGCTGAATGGAATGAAGTCTAACGAGTACACGGTATGGTTTGAGAGTAAACCGGAGAAAGACGAAGGTAATGAGAAGTAGTAGAAATGAGAACACCGAGAAACTTAACATCAGGATTGATGGTCACGAAGTCAATGAAGTTAAGGAATTCTGCTACCTAGGCAGTAAAATAACCAATGACGGACGGAGCAAGGAGGACATCAAAAGCAGACTCGCTATGGCAAAAAAGGCATTTCTGGCCAAGAGAAGTCTACTAATATCAAATACCGGCCTTAATTTGAGGAAGAAATTTCTGAGGATGTACGTCTGGAGTACAGCATTGTATGGTAGTGAAACATGGACTGTGGGAAAACCTGAACAGAAGAGAATCGAAGCATTTGAGATGTGGTGCTAGGTGGACTGATAAGGTAAGGAATGAGGAGGTTCTACGCAGAATCGGAGAGGAAAGAATGTGGAAAACACTGATAAGGAGAAGGGACAGGATGATAGGACATCTGCTAAGACATGAGGGAATGACTTCCATGGTACTAAAGGGGGATGTAGAGGGCAAAAACTGTAGAGGAAGACAGAGATTGGAATACGTCAAGCAAATAATGGAGGACGTAGGTTGCAAGTTCTACTCTGAGATGAAGAGGTTAGCACAGGAAAGGAATTCGTGACGGGCCGCATCAAACCAGTCAGTAGACTGATGAAAAAAAAAATTGTAAAACTCTTTCAATAACGTCTCGGCGTGCGAGATAGCCATCTGCTCTCTGAGGTGTCGCGCCGACGGCTCTTGCGTAGTCAATTGGCGTCCCTGTCCTGACCTTGACCTGAGGACCCATCGTGGCGTCCTATCCCAAGGGCGCTATGTAATTAACGCAAGTCCAAATGTTGTATGTGTTTCGCAAATGACTCATGCTAATGTACATATACATTTTGTATCCGAACGCAGCGCAGATGAGGATATTGTCTCTCTGTATGCATATTTTGAGCAAACTCTGAGTGCTACAACGCCATCATGGACATGTAATGAGACGACTTGGGAAGGTGTGCTATTAAATAACACTGACCAGACGGAAGGTGTTTTATCACTGGTGGGATAAAGGAACATGTGTAGAGTCTGAAAACTTAACCAAAACATCACTGATAGTTGAGACTTTTTTTTCCATAAGGAAAATGAATATGTACTAGCAAAGGCTACAGAGTGCTCATTACTGACATGCTAGCGTAACTGTTTACTTTCAATGCACTTTTGCAGGGCATTATTTCAATTAAAAATTCGTGCTGAGCCATCTGCCATCCGCTACTGGCAAGAAGGAACGGTAGAAATTTCTTCGTATTTTGAATCAGCTGTACATATCCGTGATGGACTTCCGTGATGGTCTTCCATGTTTCTCAGTGTCGCTACTCACCTTTTATCAAGTTTTCCTCTAGACATTCTATTATCTCTTCGACTTTAGAAAAAGAACTTCTTTCCTTCGATTAACGTACATTCAAAAAATGGCTCTGAGCACTATGGGACTCAACATCTTAGGTCATAAGTCCCCTAGAACTTAGAACTACTTAAACCTAACCAACCTAAGGACATCACACACACCCATGCCCGAGGCAGGATTCGAACCTGCGACCGTAGCGGTCCCGCGGTTCCGGACTGCAACGCCAGAACCGCACGACCACCGCGGACGGCTAACGTACATTCGTCTGCCTACTTGTCCTATACAGATTATTCATTTTTACGACGGTCATAATTACGTACTCCGCTACTGTTTGTTCCCCTAGCTATTTATTTGTTTTCTCGGCGCTTCTCAGAAATCATACAAGGACCTTTCTACATACAGCAACTTTCCACATTAAATGGCTTCAGTTCTGAATGATGATGTGTCATTGACATAAGTCAAAACTAACAATAAATACCAACTTCATCTTTTTGATAGATCTGACTCTTTAATTATGGAACGTTATTCAAATTACCAAGAGCGCTGCTGGACTTTTTTATTACTCTATTTGAACTTTACAGCTACTTTCCAGCACTTTTTTTCGATAAATTGATCTTACATTGCTTTAGTGTTGATTCATCTTGCCTTATCAGGCAAATCCATTCCTTATTCAACTTCGTCCGCCCTTGAAGCAAACAATTCACTATAAATAGCAGAACAGAGGGGATTCACATATATCTCTCCCCTCGTATTCCGGTTAGAGCATCAGAAAACCTGATTTGCCACTTCTGAGTATAATTTTGCAGATACTGAATATGCTTGCCTGGCTCCTCTTTCAGTTCTGACTTTCTCGGAATCTTGATGAAGTCAAACGACAGCAGTATGTTGCATACACGTTGTTATCAGAATACTAACGTATGTTAGAGTGATGCCCTGTTTCTTAGTACTGACAATGTTAGAGCCCAGTTAAAACCTGCCTCAGGATATAATATTCCCAGACCGAGTGGTAATTCACACCCAATGCTCTGCACTTTCAATTCAGTCCGCGACACAAAAGCGGTCCACTTTTAGAGCCTACTAATTCTTTTGCGTCAATTAATCCCAAAATCCGAACGTTTCTCTTTTCGGTTTGTGATGCGATCAGTGAATATGTTCTACATTACGCAGAGGTGGCTAAAAAGCGTCTAGTTTTTATAGTTTTTAAGTCCTTTCTGTTGCGAATAATTACGTTGTTAATCCTGTATTAGCTTCTTTTGCAAACATTCGCTAAATGCTGTAATACTGTAGACTGAATAATCAGGATTCATACAGTATTATTTTTATTAATTCCATTGGCATCGAAGTCGATTCGCTTTATTCTTTATACTCGGAAGCTGAACGAACGGTATTGCATATCGTGTTGTCGAGAGTTTCTTTTTCATCAGGACTTTGATTTCCTTTTCACATTTGATCCATATATATATCGATGACATGTATGGAAATCAATGTCCTGATGAAAAAGAAATTCTGTACAACAAACACACACATATAAACAGGAAATTCAGTCAGTTGGTGATCTGGCATCGTTTCGTCGGCGAGCAATATAGGATCCCAGGAGGTCCCTCCATTTGTGCTTACCTTGCGATTCCCGCTTTTCAATTGAATCGTGCTGTCTCTATTCCATCTTTCTCTGTCCCTACTTCGTCTCGGTCTTTTTTGGTAAACTGGGCTCCAATCTAGTATCTGTTTTGACCGACTTCCGACCTTTGATACCAGCAGCTTTCATTCTGTCTTTCTCTGTGCAGCCCAAACCGATCTTTACATTTCTTTTTGGACTATAATTAGTTTTCTGACAATGAACTCATTCAATGACCATGACTCACAGCCATATGCTATTACTTGCAGGATACATTGCTCAAAGTCTGTTTTCTTCAGCACGGCCGACATCTTGGACTTCAAAACTGAGAAGTGTCTCCGTAAGCTTAACTGCCTAATTTAATCCGTTGAAATATTTCTAGTTTTAGGTCTTCTTTCATATTTACCAGTTGATCCAGGTAGATATGATTTGTGATCCTTTGAAGTCGAATACTTACAACAGATATTATTTCAGTCCGGTGTCCATTCATTTATCGTGATGTCAGTTTTATCATAGCTAATTTTCAGGCCACATCAGAGTAAATGGACGTAAGTTTAGGCTAAGCAGTATTTGAAGTTCTTCTGTTGTGTTTGAAAGTAACAAAATAATTGGCGAATCTCAGGTTGTTTAATCTATTTCTCAGAATTTGGATTCCCTTTGTTTTCCAACCCAGTTTTGAGACGGGTTCATGATTGTTTTCAAACAAGTATACGTTTCTAATATTTGTTTGTTCTGCTGAAAGACGTCCGGATATAAATGATTTTGCATCTTTGGTAATAGGTCATTTCAGATTGAGAACAAAACGAAATATACGTTACCTACTGCTCCTACAAATCGTAAAGAAATCAGTCCTCAAGTATCTGACTGTGAGTTTTAAAATATTCGCTAACAACTCCTGAAAACTGTTCTGCAGTGCTCATGTACGCAGCGGATAGCTTACGTCGTCTTGCCGCTGCAAATGCGTGATCAGCAACATGTCAAAAATATTTCAAAGGCAATATTGCGATCCATGCAGAGCGCAGTGGATGGTCATTCCACAATGACCCATACTCAATAAACGTGTATCTGATCACAACAAAGATAAGAATGTTACTTTCAATATATAAGTACACAAATCTGGCAAAATCACTCCAGTGCGCAAACTAGCAACAACTACACTACTGGCCATTAAAATTGCTACACCAAGAAGAAATTCAGATGATAAACCGGTATTCACTGGACAAATTATTATGCTAGAACTGACATGTGATTACATTTTCATGCAATTTGGGTGCATAGATCCTGAGAAATCAGTACCTAGAACAACCACCTCTGGCCGTAAAACGGCCTTGATACGCCTGGGCATTGAGTGAAACAGAGCTTGGATGGCGTGTACAGGTACAGCTGCCCATGCAGCTTCAACACGATACCACCGTTCATCAAGGGTAGTGACTGGCGTATTGTGACGAGCCAGTTGCTCGGCCACCATTGACCAGATGTTTTCAATTGGTGAAAGATCTGGGCAGCAGTCGAACATTTTCTGTATCCAGAAAGGCCCGTACAGGACCTACAACATGCGGTCGTGGATTATGCTGCTTAAAGGTAGGGTTTCGCAGGGATCGAATGAAGAGTAGAGCCACGGGTCGTAAGACATCTGAAATGTAACGTCCACTGTTGGAAGTGCCGTCAATGCGAACAAGAGGTGACCGAGACGTGTAACCAATGGCACCCCATACAATCACGCCGGGTGATACCCCATTATGACGATGACGAATACACCCTTCCAATGTGCGTTCACCGCGATGTCGCCAAACACGGATGCGACCATCATGATGCTGTAAACAGAACCTGGATTCATCCGAAAAAATGACGTTTTGCCATTCGTGCACCCAGCTTCGTCGTTGAGTACACCAAAGCAAACG